>NW_028255773.1:222500-526637 GCF_964263255.1 Lissotriton vulgaris | reverse complement strand
ACTCCAAATCCACCCTCCAACTCCAATCCACCCTCCAACTCTACCCTTCAACTCTACCCTTCAACTCCACCCTCCAACTCCACCCTCCCAAATCACCCTCCAACTCTGAATTCACCCTCCAAATCTACCCTCCATCTCCAAATCCACCCTCCAACTCCAAATCCACCCTCCATCTACATATCCGACCTCCAAATCCAAATCCACCCTCTAACTCAAACTCCACCCTCCAACTCCACCCTCCAAATCCGCCCTCGAACTCCAAATCCACCCTCCAACTCAAAATCCACCCTCCAACTCCAAATCCACCCTCCAACTCTAAATCCACCCTCCAATTCCAAATCCACCCTCCAACTCTAAATCCACCCTCCAATTCCAAATACACCCTCCAACTCCAAATCCACCCTCCAACTCCACCCTATAATCCACCCTCGAACTCCAAATCCACCTCCAACTCAAATCCAACCTCCAACTCTAAATCCACCCTCCAATTCCAAATACACCCTCCAACTCCAAACCCACCCTCCAACTCCACTCCACCCTCCAACTCCAAATCCACCCTCTAACTCAAACTCTACCCTTCAACTCCACCCTCCAAATCCACCCTCCAACTCCAAATCCACCCTCCAACTCCAAATCCACCCTCCAACTCAAATCCACTCTCCAACTCTAAATCCACCCTCCAATTCCAATGCACCCTCCACTCCAAATCCACCCTCCAACTCCAAATCCACCCTCCAAATCCTCCCTCCAACTCCAAATCCACCCTCCAACTCCAAATCTACCCTCCAACTCCACCCCCAACTCCAAATCCACCCTCCAACTCCAAATCCACCCTCCAAATTCAAAGCTGCCCTCTAACTCCACCCTCCAACTCCCCCTCCAACTCTACCCTCCAAATCCACCATCTAACTCCACTCTACCCTCCAATTCCATATCCACCCTCCAACTCCAAACTCCAAATCCACCCTCCAACTACATATCCAACCTCCAAATCCAAATCCAACCTCTAACTCAAACTCCACCCTCCAACTCCACCCTCCAAATCCGCCCTCCAACTCCAAATCCACCTTTTAACACCAACTCCACCCTCCAACTCCAAATCCACCCTAACTCTAAATCCAACCTCCAATTCCAAATATACCCTCCAACTCCAAATCCACCTCCACTCCAAATCCATCCTCCAACTCCAACTCTACACTCCAACTCCACTCTCCAACTCCAACCTCCAAGTCCAAATCCACTCTCCAACTCAAAATCCAATCTCCAACTCTAAATCCACCCTCCAATTCCAAATACACCCTCCAACTCCAAATCCACCCTCCAACTCCAACTCCACCCTCCAACTCCAAATCCACCCTCTAACTCAAACTCTACCCTTCACTCCACCCTCCAAATCCACCCTCCAACCCAAATCCACCCTCCAACCTCAAATCCACCCTCCAACTCCAAATCCACTCTCAACTCTAAATCCACCCTCCAATTCCAAATGCACCCTCCAACTCCAATCCACCCTCCAACTCCAAATCCACCTCCGACTCCACCTCCAAATCCTCCCTCCAACTCCAAATCCACCCTCCAACTCCAAATCTACCCTCCAACTCCACCCCAACTCCAAATCCACCCTCCAACTCCAATCCACCCTCCAACTTCAAATCTGCCCTTTAACTCCACCTCCAACTCCCCCCTCCAACTCTACCCTCCAAATCCACCATCTAACTCCAACTCTACCCTCCAATTCCAAATCCACCCTCCAACTCCAAACTCCCAAATCCACCTTCCAACTACATATCCAACCTCCAAATCCAAATCCACCCTCTAACTAAAACTCCACCCTCCAACTCACCCTCAAATCTGCCCTCAACTCCAAATCCACCCTCTAACACCAAATCCACCCTCCAACTCCAAATCCACCCTCCAACTCTAAATCCACCCTCCAATTCCAAATATACCCTCCAACTCCAAATCCACCCTCCAACTCCAAATCCATCCTCCAACTCCAACTCTACACTCCAACTCCACCCTCCAACTCCAACCTCCAAGTCCAAGTCCACTCTCCAACCTCTACCCTCCAATTCCAAATCCACCATCCAACTCCAAATCCACCATCTAACTCCACCCTCCGACTCCAACTCCATCCTCCAACTCCACCCTCTAACTCCAAATCCACCCTCCAACTCTAACTCCACCCCCCACTCCAAAATCAACCCTCCTACTCCAAATCCACCCTCCAAATCCAAATCCACCCTCCAACTCCACCCTCCAAATCCTCTCTTTAACTCCAAATCCATCCTCCAACTCCAAATCTACCCTCCAACTCCCACCCTCCAACTCCAAATCCACCCTCTAACTCCAAATCCACCCTCCAACTCTACCCTCCCAATCCACCCTCCAACTCCAAATCCACCCTCCAACTCCAAATCCACCCTCCAACTTTAACTCTACCCTCCAACTCTAACTCCACCCTCCAACTATAAATCCACCCTTCAACTCCAATCCACCCTCCAACTCCAACTCCACCCTCCAAATCCGCCCTCCAACTCCAAATCCACTCTCCAACTCTAAATCCACCCTCCAATTCCAAATGCACCCTCCAACTCCAAATCCACCCTCCAACTCCAAATCCACCCTCCAACTCCACCCTCCAAATCCTCCCTCCCAACTCAAATCCACCCTCCAACTCCAAATCTACCCTCCAACTCCACCCCAACTCCAACTCCACCCTCCAACTCCAAATCCACCCTCCAACTTCAAATCTGCCCTCTAACTCCACCCTCCAACTCCCCTCCAACTCTACCCTCCAAATCCACCATCTAACTCCAACTCTACCCTCCAATTCCAAATCCACCTCCAACTCCAAACTCAAATCCACCTTCCAACTACATATCCAACTTCCAAATCCAAATCCACCCTCTAACTAAAACTCCACCCTCCAACTCCACCCTCCAAATCTGCCCTCAACTCCAATCCACCCTCTAACACCAAATCCACCCTCCAACTCCAAATCCACCCTCCAACTCGAAATCCACCCTCCAATTCCAAATATACCCTCCAACTCCAAATCCACCCTCCAACTCCAAATCCATCCTCCAACTCCAACTCTACACTCCAACTCCACCCTCCAACTCCAACCTCCAAGTCCAAGTCCACTCTCCAACTCTACCCTCCAATTCCAAATCCACATCCAACTCCAAATCCACCATCTAACTCCACCTCTGACTCCAACTCCATCCTCCAACTCTACCCTCGAACTCCAAATCCACCCTCCAACTCTAACTCCACCCCCACTCCAAAATCAACCCTCCTACTCCAAATCCACCTTCCAAATCCAAATCCACCCTCCAACTCCACCCTCCAAATCCTCTCTTTAACTCCAAATCCATCCTCCAACTCCAAATCTACCCTCCAACTCCACCCTCCAACTCCAAATCCACCCTCTAACTCCAAATCCACCCTCCAACTCTACCCTCCCAATCCAACCTCCAACTCCAAATCCACCCTCCAACTCCAAATCCACCCTCCAACTTTAACTCTACCCTCCAACTCTAACTCCACCCTCCAACTATAAATCCACCCTTCAACTCCAAATCCACCCTCCAACTCCAACTCCACCCTCCAACTCCACATCCACCCACCCCAACTCCAAATCCACCCGCTAACTCCACCCGTCAACTCCACCCTCAAACTCCACCCTCCAACTCCAAATCCACCCTCCAACTCCAAATCCACCCTCCAACTCTACCCTTCAACTCTACCCTCCAACTCCACCCTCCAACTCCACCCTCGAAATCCACCCTCCAAATCCATCCTCCAACCCCAAAATCACCCTGCAACTTCAAATCCACCCTCCAACTCCAAATCACCCTCCAACTACAAATCCCCCCTCCAACTCCAAGTACACCCTCCAACTCTACCCTCCAATTCCAAATATACCCTCCAACTCCAAATCCACCCTCCAACTCCAAATCCACCCTCTAACCCCAAATCCACCCTCCAACTCCACCCTCCCAATCCACCTCCAACTCTACCCTCCAATTCCAAATATACCCTCCAACTCCAAATCCACCCTCCCACTCCAAATCCACCCTCCAATTTCTCCCTCCAACTCTACCCTCCAACACAAAATCCACCATCCAACTCCAAATCCACCATCTAACTCCACCCTCCGACTCCAACTCCATCCCTCCAACTCCACCCTCCAACTCCAAATCCACCCTCCAACTTTACCCTACCCTCCAACTCTAACTCCACCCTCCAACTCCAAATCCACCCTTTATTTCCAACTCCACCCTCCAACTCCAACTCCACCTCCAACTCCAAACCCACCCTCCAACTCCAAATCCACCCTCCAACTCCACCCTCTAATTCCACCCTCTAACTTTACCCTCGAACGCCACCCTCCACCTCCAAATCCACCCTCCAACTCCAAATCCACCCTCCAACTCTACCCTCCAAATCCAAATCCACCCTTCAACTCCAAATCCACCCTCCAACTCCAAATCCACCCTCCAACTCTAAATCCACCCTCCAATTCCAAATACACCCTCCAACTCCAAATCCACCCTCTAACTCAAACTCTACCCTTCAACTCCACCCTCCAAATCCGCCCTCCAACTCCAAATCCACCCTCCAACTCCAAATCCACCCTCCAACTCCAAATCCACTCTCCAACTCTAAATCCACCCTCCAATTCCAAATGCACCCTCCAACTCCAAATCCACCCTCCAACTCCAAATCCACCCTCCAACTCCACCCTCCAAATCCTCCCTTCAACTCCAAATCCACCCTCCAACTCCAACTCCACCCTCCAAATCCGCCCTCTAACTCCAAATCCACCCTCCAACTCAAAATCCACCCTCTAACTCCAAATCCACCCTCTAACTCTAAATCCACCCTCCAATTCCAAATACACCCTCCAGCTCCAAATCCACCCTCCAACTCCAAATCCACCTCCAACTCCATCCTATAAATCCTCCCTCAAACTCCAAATCCACCCTTCAACTCTAAATCTACCCTCCAACTCCAACTCCACCCTCCAACTCCACATCCACCCTCCCCAACTCCAAATCTACCCGCTAACTCCACCCTCCAACTCCACCCTCAAACTCCCCCCTCCAACTCCAAATCCACCCTCCAACTCCAAATCCACCCTCCAACTCTACCCTTTAACTCTACCCTTCAACTCCACCCTCCAACTCCACCCTCCAAATCCACCCTCCAACTCTGAATCCACCCTCCAAATCTTACCCTCCAACCTCCAAATCCCACCTCCAACTCCAAATCCACCCTCCATCTACATATCCGACCTCCAAATCCAAATCCACCCTCTAACTCAAACTCCACCCTCCAACTCAAAATCCACCCTCCAACTCCAAATCCACCCTCCAACTCTAAATCCACCCTCCAATTCCAAATACACCCTCCAACTACAAATCTACCCTCCAACTCCAAATCCACCCTCAAACTCCACCCTATAAATCCGCCCTCGAACTCCAAATCCACCCTCCAACTCAAAATCCAACCTCCAACTCTAAATCCACCCTCCAATTCCAAATACACCCTCCAACTCCAAATCCACCCTCCAACTCCAACTCCACCCTCCAACTCCAAATCCACCCTCTAACTCAAACTCTACCCTTCAACTCCACCCTCCAAATCCACCCTCCAACTCCAAATCCACCCTCCAACTCCAAATCCACCCTCCAACTCCAAATCACTCTCCAACTCTAAATCCACCCTCCAATTCCAAATGCACCCTCCAACTCCAAATCCACCCTCCAACTCCAAATCCACCTCCAACTCCACCCTCCAAATCCTCCCTCCAACTCCAAATCCACCCTCCAACTCCAAATCTACCCTCCAACTCCACCCCAACTCCAAATCCACCCTCCAACTCCAAATCCACCCTCCAACTTCAAATCTGCCCTCTAACTCCACCCTCCAACTCCCCCTCCAACTCTACCCTCCAAATCCACCATCTAACTCCAACTCTACCCTCCAATTCCAAATCCACCCTCCAACTCCAAACTCCAAATCCACCTTCCAACTACATATCCAACCTCCAAATCCAAATCCACCCTCTAACTAAAACTCCACCCTCCAACTCCACCCTCCAAATCTGCCCTCCAACTCCAAATCCACCCTCTAACACCAAATCCACCCTCCAACTCCAAATCCTCCCTCCAACTCTAAATACACACTCCAATTCCAAATATACCCTCCAACTCCAAATCCACCCTCCAACTCCAAATCCATCCTCCAACTCCAACTCTACACTCCAACTCCACCCTCCAACTCCAACCTCCAAGTCCAAGTCCACTCTCCAACTCTACCCTCCAATTCCAAATCCACCATCCAACTCCAAATCCACCATCTAACTCCACCCTCCGACTCCAACTCCATCCTCCAACTCTACCCTCCAACTCCAAATCTACCCTCCAACTCTAACTCCACCCCCCACTCCAAAATCAATCCTCCTACTCCAAATCCACCCTCCAAATCCAAATCCACCCTCCAACTCCACCCTCCAAATCCTCTCTTTAACTCCAAATCCATCCTCCAACTCCAAATCTACCCTCCAACTCCACCCTCCAACTCCAAATCCACCTCTAACTCCAAATCCACCCTCCAACTCTACCCTCCCAATCCACCCTCCAACTCCAAATCCACCCTCCAACTCCAAATCCACCCTCCAACTTTAACTCTACCCTCCAACTCTAACTCCACCCTCCAACTATAAATCCACCCTTCAACTCCAAATCCACCCTCCAACTCCAACTCCACCCTCCAAATCCGCCCTCCAACTCCAAATCCACCCTCTAACTCAAAATCCACCCTCTAACTCCAAATCCACCCACCAACTCTAAATCCACCCTCCAATTCCAAATATACCCTCCAACTCCAAATCCACCCTCAAACTCCAAATCCACCCTCCAACTCCATCCTATAAATCCTCCCTCAAACTCCAAATCCACCCTCCAACTCCAAATCTACCCTCCAACTCCAACTCCACCCTCCAACTCCACATCCACCCCCCCCAACTCCAAATCCACCCGCTAACTCCACCCTTCAACTCCACCCTCAAACTCCACCCTCCAACTCCAAATCCACCCTCCAACTCCAAATCCACCCTCCAACTCTACCCTTCAACTCTACCCTCCAACTCCACCCTCCAACTCCACCCTCGAAATCCACCCTCCAAATCCATCCTCCAACCCCAAAATCACCCTGCAACTTCAAATCCACCCTCCAACTCCAAATCCACCCTCCAACTACAAATCCACCTTCCAACTCCAAGTACACCCTCCAACTCTACCCTCCAATTCCAAATATACCCTCCAACTCCAAATCCACCCTCCAACTCCAAATCCACCCTCTAACCCCAAATCCACCCTCCAACTCCACCCTCCCAATCCACCCTCCAACTCCAAATCCACCCTCCCACTCCAAATCCACCCTCCAATTTCTCCCTCCAACTCTACCCTCCAACTCAAAATCCACCATCCAACTCCAAATCCACCATCTAACTCCACCCTCCGACTCCAACTCCATCCTCCAACTCCACCCTCCAACTCCAAATCCACCCTCCAACTTCAACCCTACCCTCCAACTCTAACTCCACCCTCCAACTCCAAATCCACCCTTTATTTCCAACTCCACCCTCCAACTTCAACTCCACCCTCCAACTCCAAACCCACCCTCCAACTTCAAATCCACCCTCCAATTCCACCCTCTAACTCTACCCTCGAACGCCACCCTCCACCTCCAAATCCACCCTCCAACTCAAAATCCACCCTCCAACTCTACCCTCCAAATCCAAATCCACCCTCCAACTCCAAATCCACCCTCCAACTCCAAATCCACCCTCCAACTCTAAATCCACCCTCCAATTCCAAATACACCCTCCAACTCCAAATCCACCCTCTAACTCAAACTCTACCCTTCAACTCCACCCTCCAAATCCGCCCTCCAACTCCAAATCCACCCTCCAACTCCAAATCCACCCTCCAACTCGAAATCCACTCTCCAACTCTAAATCCACCCTCCAATTCCAAATGCACCCTCCAACTCCAAATCCACCCTCCAAATCCTTCCTTCAACTCCAAATCCACCCTCCAACTCCAACTCCACCCTCCAAATCCGCCCTCTAACTCCAAATCCACCCTCCAACTCAAAATCCACCCTCTAACTCCAAATCCACCCTCTAACTCTAACTCCACCCTCCAATTCCAAATACACCCTCCAACTCCAAATCCACCCTCCAACTCCAAATCCACCCTCCAACTCCATCCTATAAATCCTCCCTCAAACTCCAAATCCACCCTTCAACTTCAAATCTACCCTCCAACTCCAACTCCACCCTCCAACTCCACATCCACCCTCCCCAACTCCAAATCTACCCGCTAACTCCACCCTCCAACTCCACCCTCAAAATCCCCCCTCCAACTCCAAATCCACCCTCCAACTCCAAATCCACCCTCCAACTCTACCCTTTAACTCTACCCTTCAACTCAACCCTCCAACTCCACCCTCCAAATCCACCCTCCAACTCTGAATCCACCCTCCAAATCTACCCTCCAACTCCAAATCCACCCTCCAACTCCAAATCCACCCTCCATCTTCATATCCGACCTCCAAATCCAAATCCACCCTCTAACTCAAACTCCACCCTCCAACTCCACCCTCCAAATCCGCCCTCGAACTCCAAATCCACCCTCCAACTCAAAATCCACCCTCCAACTCCAAATCCACCCTCCAACTCTAAATCCACCCTCCAATTCCAAATACACCCTCCAACTACAAATCCACCCTTCAACTCCAAATCCACCCTCCAACTCCACCCTATAAATCCGACCTCGAACTCCAAATCCACCCTCCAACTCAAAATCCAACCTCCAACTCTAAATCCACCCTCCAATTCCAAATACACCCTCCAACTCCAAATCCACCCTCCAACTCCAACTCCACCCTCCAACTCCAAATCCACCCTCTAACTCAAACTCTACCCTTCAACTCCACCCTCCAAATCCACCCTCCAACTCCAAATCCACCCTCCAACTCCAAATCCACCCTCCAACTCCAAATCCACTCTCCAACTCTAAATCCACCCTCCAATTCCAAATGCACCCTCCAACTCCAAATCCACCCTCCAACTCCAAATCCACCCTCCAACTCCACCCTCCAAATCCTCCCTCCAACTCCAAATCCACCCTCCAACTCCAAATCTACCCTCCAACTCCACCCCCAACTCCAAATCCACCCTCCAACTCCAAATCCACCCTCCAACTTCAAATCTGCCCTCTAACTCCACCCTCCAACTCCCCCTCCAACTCTACCCTCCAAATCCACCATCTAACTCCAACTCTACCCTCCAATTCCAAATCCACCCTCCAACTCCAAACTCCAAATCCACCCTCCAACTACATATCCAACCTCCAAATCCAAATCCAACCTCTAACTCAAACTCCACCCTCCAACTCCACCCTCCAAATCCGCCCTCCAACTCCAAATCCACCTTTTAACACCAACTCTACCCTCCAACTCCAAATCCACCCCCAACTCTAAATCCAACCTCCAATTCCAAATATACCCTCCAACTCCAAATCCACCCTCCAACTCCAAATCCATCCTCCAACTCCAACTCTACACTCCAACTCCACCCTCCAACTCCACCCTCCAAGTCCAAATCCACCCTCCAACTCAAAATCCAATCTCCAACTCTAAATCCACCCTCCAATTCCAAATACACCCTCCAACTCCAAATCCACCCTCCAACTCCAACTCCACCCTCCAACTCCAAATACACCCTCTAACTCAAACTCTACCCTTCAACTCCACCCTCCAAATCCACCCTCCAACTCCAAATCCACCCTCCAACTCCAAATCCACCCTCCAACTCCAAATCCACTCTCCAACTCTAAATCCACCCTCCAATTCCAAATGCACCCTCCAACTCCAAATCCACCCTCCAACTCCAAATCCACCCTCCAACTCCACCCTCCAAATCCTCCCTCCAACTCCAAATCCACCCTCCAACTCCAAATCTACCCTCCAACTCCACCCCCAACTCCAAATCCACCCTCCAACTCCAAATCCACCCTCCAACTTCAAATCTGCCCTCTAACTCCACCCTCCAACTCCCCCTCCAACTCTACCCTCCAAATCCACCATCTAACTCCAACTCTACCCTCCAATTCCAAATCCACCCTCCAACTCCAAACTCCAAATCCACCCTCCAACTACATATCCAACCTCCAAATCCAAATCCACCCTCTAACTCAAACTCCACCCTCCAACTCCACCCTCCAAATCTGCCCTCCAACTCCAAATCCACCCTCTAACACCAAATCCACCCTCCAACTCCAAATCCACCCTCTAACTCTAAATCCACCCTCCAATTCCAAATATACCCTCCAACTCCAAATCCACCCTCCAACTCCAAATCCATCCTCCAACTCCAACTCTACACTCCAACTCCACCCTCCAACTCCAACCTCCAAGTCCAAGTCCACCCTCCAACTCTACCCTCCAATTCCACTCCAAATCCACCATCTAACTCCACCCTCCGACTCCAACTCAATCCCCCAACTCTACCCTCCAACTCCAAATCCACCCTCCAACTCTAACTCCACCCCCCCACTCCAAAATCAACCCTCCTACTCCAAATCCACCCTCCAAATCCAAATCCACCCTCCAACTCCACCCTCCAAATCCTCTCTTTAACTCCAAATCCATCCTCCAACTCCAAATCTACCCTCCAACTCCACTCTCCAACTCCAAATCCACCCTCTAACTCCAAATCCACCCTCCAACTCTACCCTCCCAATCCACCCTCCAACTCCAAATCCACCCTCCAACTCCAAATCCACCCTCCAACTTTAACTCTACCCTTCAACTCTAACTCCACCCTCCAACTATAAATCCACCCTTCAACTCCAAATCCACCCTCCAACTCCAACTCCACCCTCCAAATCCGCCCTCCAACTCCAAATCCACCCTCCAACTCAAAATCCACCCTCTAACTCCAAATCCACCCTCCAACTCTAAATCCACCCTCCAATTCCAAATACACCCTCCAACTCCAAATCCACCCTCAAACTCCAAATCCACCCTCCAACTCCATCCTATAAATCCTCCCTCAAACTCCAAATCCACCCTCCAACTCCAAATCTACCCTCCAACTCCAACTCCACCCTCCAACTCCACATCCACCCTCCCCAACTCCAAATCCACCCGCTAACTCCACCCTTCAACTCCACCCTCAAACTCCACCCTCCAACTCCAAATCCACCCTCCAACTCCAAATCCACCCTCCAACTCTACCCTTCAACTCCACCCTCCAACTCCACCCTCCAACTCCACCCTCCAAATCCACCCTCCAAATCCATCCTCCAACCCCAAAATCACCCTGCAACTTCAAATCCACCCTCCAACTCCAAATCCACCCTCCAACTACAAATCCACCCTCCAACTCCAAGTACACCCTCCAACTCTACCCTCCAATTCCAAATATACCCTCCAACTCCAAATCCACCCTCCAACTCCAAATCCACCCTCTAACCCCAAATCCACCCTCCAACTCCACCATCCCAATCCACCCTCCAACTCCAAATCCACCCTCCCACTCCAAATCCACCCTCCAATTTCTCCCTCCAACTCTACCCTCCAACACAAAATCCACCATCCAACTCCAAATCCACCATCTAACTCCACCCTCCGACTTCAACTCCATCCTCCAACTCCACCCTCCAACTCCAAATCCACCCTCCAACTTTAACCCTACCCTCCAACTCTAACTCCACCCTCCAACTCCAAATCCACCCTTTATTTCCAACTCCACCCTCCAACTCCAACTCCACCCTCCAACTCCAAATCCACCCTCCAACTCCAAATCCACCCTCA
Source organism: Lissotriton vulgaris (assembly GCF_964263255.1). Lineage (NCBI taxonomy): Eukaryota > Metazoa > Chordata > Amphibia > Caudata > Salamandridae > Lissotriton > Lissotriton vulgaris. Next base: position 514,739 of record NW_028255773.1, on the reverse strand, counting down.
AACTCCACCCTCCAATTCCACCCTCTAACTCTACACTCGAACGCCACCCTCCACCTCCAAATCCACCCTCCAACTCCAAATCCACCCTCCAACTCTACCCTCCAAATCCAAATCCACCCTCCAACTCCAAATCCACCCTCCAACTCCAAATCCACCCTCCAACTCCAAATCCACCCTCCAATTCCAAATACACCCTCCAACTCCAAATCCACCCTCTAACTCAAACTCTACCCTTCAACTCCACCCTCCAAATCCGCCCTCCAACTCCAAATCCACCCTCCAACTCCAAATCCACCCTCCAACTCCAAATCCACCCTCCAACTCCAAATCCACCCTCCAACTGCAAATCCACCCTCCAACTCCACCCTCCAAATCCTCCCTTCAACTCCAAATCCACCCTCCAACTCCAACTCCACCCTCCAAATCCGCCCTCTAACTCCAAATCCACCCTCCAACTCCAAATCCACCCTCTAACTCCAAATCCACCCTCTAACTCTAAATCCACCCTCCAATTCCAAATACACCCTCCAACTCCAAATCCACCCTCCAACTCCAAATCCACCCTCCAACTCCATCCTATAAATCCTCCCTCAAACTCCAAATCCACCCTTCAACTCCAAATCTACCCTCCAACTCCAACTCCACCCTCCAACTCCACATCCACCCTCCCCAACTCCAAATCTACCCGCTAACTCCACCCTCCAACTCCACCCTCAAACTCCCCCCTCCAACTCCAAATCCACCCTCCAACTCCAAATCCACCCTCCAACTCTACCCTTTAACTCTACCCTTCAACTCCACCCTCCAACTCCACCCTCCAAATCCACCCTCCAACTCTGAATCCACCCTCCAACTCCAAATCCACCCTCCAACTCCAAATCCACCCTCCATCTACATATCCGACCTCCAAATCCAAATCCACCCTCTAACTCAAACTCCACCCTCCAACTCCACCCTCCAAATCCGCCCTCGAACTCCAAATCCACCCTCCAACTCAAAATCCACCCTCCAACTCCAAATCCACCCTCCAACTCTAAATCCACCCTCCAATTCCAAATACACCCTCCAACTACAAATCCACCCTCCAACTCCAAATCCACCCTCCAACTCCACCCTATAAATCCGCCGTCGAACTCCAAATCCACCCTCCAACTCAAAATCCAACCTCCAACTCTAAATCCACCCTCCAATTCCAAATACACCCTCCAACTCCAAATCCACCCTCCAACTCCAACTCCACCCTCCAACTCCAAATCCACCCTCTAACTCAAACTCTACCCTTCAACTCCACCCTCCAAATCCACCCTCCAACTCCAAATCCACCCTCCAACTCCAAATCCACCCTCCAACTCCAAATCTACTCTCCAACTCCAAATCCACCATCCAATTCCAAATGCACCCTCCAACTCCAAATCCACCCTCCAACTCCAAATCCACCCTCCAACTCCACCCTCCAAATCCTCCCTCCAACTCTAAATCCACCCTCCAATTCCAAATGCACCCTCCAACTCCAAATCCACCCTCCAAATCCTTCCTTCAACTCCAAATCCACCCTCCAACTCCAACTCCACCCTCCAAATCCGCCCTCTAACTCCAAATCCACCCTCCAACTCAAAATCCACCCTCTAACTCCAAATCCACCCTCTAACTCTAAATCCACCCTCCAATTCCAAATACACCCTCCAACTCCAAATCCACCCTCCAACTCCAAATCCACCCTCCAACTCCATCCTATAAATCCTCCCTCAAACTCCAAATCCACCCTTCAACTTCAAATCTACCCTCCAACTCCAACTCCACCCTCCAACTCCACATCCACCCTCCCCAACTCCAAATCTACCCGCTAACTCCACCCTCCAACTCCACCCTCAAAATCCCCCCTCCAACTCCAAATCCACCCTCCAACTCCAAATCCACCCTCCAACTCTACCCTTTAACTCTACCCTTCAACTCCACCCTCCAACTCCACCCTCCAAATCCACCCTCCAACTCTGAATCCACCCTCCAAATCTACCCTCCAACTCCAAATCCACCCTCCAACTCCAAATCCACCCTCCATCTACATATCCGACCTCCAAATCCAAATCCACCCTCTAACTCAAACTCCACCCTCCAACTCCACCCTCCAAATCCGCCCTCGAACTCCAAATCCACCCTCCAACTCAAAATCCACCCTCCAACTCCAAATCCACCCTCCAACTCTAAATCCACCCTCCAATTCCAAATACACCCTCCAACTACAAATCCACCCTCCAACTCCAAATCCACCCTCCAACTCCACCCTATAAATCCGACCTCGAACTCCAAATCCACCCTCCAACTCAAAATCCAACCTCCAACTCTAAATCCACCCTCCAATTCCAAATACACCCTCCAACTCCAAATCCACCCTCCAACTCCAACTCCACCCTCCAACTCCAAATCCACCCTCTAACTCAAACTCTACCCTTCAACTCCACCCTCCAAATCCACCCTCCAACTCCAAATCCACCCTCCAACTCCAAATCCACCCTCCAACTCCAAATCCACTCTCCAACTCTAAATCCACCCTCCAATTCCAAATGCACCCTCCAACTCCAAATCCACCCTCCAACTCCAAATCCACCCTCCAACTCCACCCTCCAAATCCTCCCTCCAACTCCAAATCCACCCTCCAACTCCAAATCTACCCTCCAACTCCACCCCCAACTCCAAATCCACCCTCCAACTCCAAATCCACCCTCCAACTTCAAATCTGCCCTCTAACTCCACCCTCCAACTCCCCCTCCAACTCTACCCTCCAAATCCACCATCTAACTCCAACTCTACTCTCCAATTCCAAATCCACCCTCCAACTCCAAACTCCAAATCCACCCTCCAACTACATATCCAACCTCCAAATCCAAATCCAACCTCTAACTCAAACTCCACCCTCCAACTCCACCCTCCAAATCCGCCCTCCAACTCCAAATCCACCTTTTAACACCAACTCTACCCTCCAACTCCAAATCCACCCCCAACTCTAAATCCAACCTCCAATTCCAAATATACCCTCCAACTCCAAATCCACCCTCCAACTCCAAATCCATCCTCCAACTCCAACTCTACACTCCAACTCCACCCTCCAACTCCACCCTCCAAGTCCAAATCCACCCTCCAACTCAAAATCCAATCTCCAACTCTAAATCCACCCTCCAATTCCAAATACACCCTCCAACTCCAAATCCACCCTCCAACTCCAACTCCACCCTCCAACTCCAAATACACCCTCTAACTCAAACTCTACCCTTCAACTCCACCCTCCAAATCCACCCTCCAACTCCAAATCCACCCTCCAACTCCAAATCCACCCTCCAACTCCAAATCCACTCTCCAACTCTAAATCCACCCTCCAATTCCAAATGCACCCTCCAACTCCAAATCCACCCTCCAACTCCAAATCCACCCTCCAACTCCACCCTCCAAATCCTCCTCCAACTCCAATCCACCCTCCAACTCCAAATCTACCCTCCAACTCCACCCCCAACTCCAAATCCACCCTCCAACTCCAAATCCACCCTCCAACTTCAAATCTGCCCTCTAACTCCACCCTCCAACTCCCCCTCCAACTCTACCCTCCAAATCCACCATCTAACTCCAACTCTACCCTCCAATTCCAAATCCACCCTCCAACTCCAAACTCCAAATCCACCCTCCAACTACATATCCAACCTCCAAATCCAAATCCACCCTCTAACTCAAACTCCACCCTCCAACTCCACCCTCCAAATCTGCCCTCCAACTCCAAATCCACCTCTAACACCAAATCCACCCTCCAACTCCAAATCCACCCTCTAACTCTAAATCCACCCTCCAATTCCAAATATACCCTCCAACTCCAAATCCACCCTCCAACTCCAAATCCATCCTCCAACTCCAACTCTACACTCCAACTCCACCCTCCAACTCCAACCTCCAAGTCCAAGTCCACCCTCCAACTCTACCCTCCAATTCCAAATCTACCATCCAACCCCAAATCCACCATCTAACTCCACCCTCCGACTCCAACTCAATCCCCCAACTCTACCCTCCAACTCCAAATCCACCCTCCAACTCTAACTCCACCCCCCCACTCCAAAATCAACCCTCCTACTCCAAATCCACCCTCCAAATCCAAATCCACCCTCCAACTCCACCCTCCAAATCCTCTCTTTAACTCCAAATCCATCCTCCAACTCCAAATCTACCCTCCAACTCCACTCTCCAACTCCAAATCCACCCTCTAACTCCAAATCCACCCTCCAACTCTACCCTCCCAATCCACCCTCCAACTCCAAATCCACCCTCCAACTCCAAATCCACCCTCCAACTTTAACTCTACCCTTCAACTCTAACTCCACCCTCCAACTATAAATCCACCCTTCAACTCCAAATCCACCCTCCAACTCCAACTCCACCCTCCAAATCCGCCCTCCAACTCCAAATCCACCCTCCAACTCAAAATCCACCCTCTAACTCCAATCCACCCTCCAACTCTAAATCCACCCTCCAATTCCAATACACCCTCCAACTCCAAATCCACCCTCAAACTCCAAATCCACCCTCCAACTCCATCCTATAAATCCTCCCTCAAACTCCAAATCCACCCTCCAACTCCAAATCTACCCTCCAACTCCAACTCCACCCTCCAACTCCACATCCACCCTCCCCAACTCCAAATCCACCCGCTAACTCCACCCTTCAACTCCACCCTCAAACTCCACCCTCCAACTCCAAATCCACCCTCCAACTCCAAATCCACCCTCCAACTCTACCCTTCAACTCCACCCTCCAACTCCACCCTCCAACTCCACCCTCCAAATCCACCCTCCAAATCCATCCTCCAACCCCAAAATCACCCTGCAACTTCAAATCCACCCTCCAACTCCAAATCCACCCTCCAACTACAAATCCACCCTCCAACTCCAAGTACACCCTCCAACTCTACCCTCCAATTCCAAATATACCCTCCAACTCCAAATCCACCCTCCAACTCCAAATCCACCCTCTAACCCCAAATCCACCCTCCAACTCCACCATCCCAATCCACCCTCCAACTCCAAATCCACCCTCCCACTCAAATCCACCCCCACCCTCCAATTTCTCCCTCCAACTCTACCCTCCAACACAAAATCCACCATCCAACTCCAAATCCACCCTCCAACTCCAAATCCACCCTCCAACTCTAACTCCACCCTCCGACTTCAACTCCATCCTCCAACTCCAAATCCACCCTCCAACTTTAACCCTACCCTCCAACTCTAACTCCACCCTCCAACTCCAAATCCACCCTTTATTTCCAACTCCACCCTCCAACTCCAACTCCACCCTCCAACTCCAAATCCACCCTCCAACTCCAAATCCACCCTCAAACTCCACCCTCCAATTCCACCCTCTAACTCTACACTCGAACGCCACCCTCCACCTCCAAATCCACCCTCCAACTCCAAATCCACCCTCCAACTCTACCCTCCAAATCCAAATCCACCCTCCAACTCCAAATCCACCCTCCAACTCCAAATCCACCCTCCAACTCTAAATCCACCCTCCAATTCCAAATACACCCTCCAACTCCAAATCCACCCTCTAACTCAAACTCTACCCTTCAACTCCACCCTCCAAATCCGCCCTCCAACTCCAAATCCACCCTCCAACTCCAAATCCACCCTCCAACTCCAAATCCACCCTCCAACTCCAAATCCACCCTCCAACTCCAAATCCACTCTCCAACTCCACCCTCCAAATCCTCCCTTCAACTCCAAATCCACCCTCCAACTCCAACTCCACCCTCCAAATCCGCCCTCTAACTCCAAATCCACCCTCCAACTCCAAATCCACCCTCTAACTCCAAATCCACCCTCTAACTCTAAATCCACCCTCCAATTCCAAATACACCCTCCAACTCCAAATCCACCCTCCAACTCCAAATCCACCCTCCAACTCCATCCTATAAATCCTCCCTCAAACTCCAAATCCACCCTTCAACTCCAAATCTACCCTCCAACTCCAACTCCACCCTCCAACTCCACATCCACCCTCCCCAACTCCAAATCTACCCGCTAACTCCACCCTCCAACTCCACCCTCAAACTCCCCCCTCCAACTCCAAATCCACCCTCCAACTCCAAATCCACCCTCCAACTCTACCCTTTAACTCTACCCTTCAACTCCACCCTCCAACTCCACCCTCCAAATCCACCCTCCAACTCTGAATCCACCCTCCAACTCCAAATCCACCCTCCAACTCCAAATCCACCCTCCATCTACATATCCGACCTCCAAATCCAAATCCACCCTCTAACTCAAACTCCACCCTCCAACTCCACCCTCCAAATCCGCCCTCGAACTCCAAATCCACCCTCCAACTCAAAATCCACCCTCCAACTCCAAATCCACCCTCCAACTCTAAATCCACCCTCCAATTCCAAATACACCCTCCAACTACAAATCCACCCTCCAACTCCAAATCCACCCTCCAACTCCACCCTATAAATCCGCCGTCGAACTCCAAATCCACCCTCCAACTCAAAATCCAACCTCCAACTCTAAATCCACCCTCCAATTCCAAATACACCCTCCAACTCCAAATCCACCCTCCAACTCCAACTCCACCCTCCAACTCCAAATCCACCCTCTAACTCAAACTCTACCCTTCAACTCCACCCTCCAAATCCACCCTCCAACTCCAAATCCACCCTCCAACTCCAAATCCACCCTCCAACTCCAAATCTACTCTCCAACTCTAAATCCACCCTCCAATTCCAAATGCACCCTCCAACTCCAAATCCACCCTCCAACTCCAAATCCACCCTCCAACTCCACCCTCCAAATCCTCCCTCCAACTCCAAATCCACCCTCCAACTCCAAATCTACCCTCCAACTCCACCCCCAACTCCAAATCCACATTCCAACTTCAAATCTGCCCTCTAACTCCACCCTCCAACTCCCCCTCCAACTCTACCCTCCAAATCCACCATCTAACTCCAACTCTACCCTCCAACTCCAAATCCACCCTCCAACTCTAACTCCACCCCCCCACTCCAAAATCAACCCTCCTACTCCAAATCCACCCTCCAAATCCAAATCCACCCTCCAACTCCACCCTCCAAATCCTCTCTTTAACTCCAAATCCATCCTCCAACTCCAAATCTACCCTCCAACTCCACTCTCCAACTCCAAATCCACCCTCTAACTCCAAATCCACCCTCCAACTCTACCCTCCCAATCCACCCTCCAACTCCAAATCCACCCTCCAACTCCAAATCCACCCTCCAACTTTAACTCTACCCTTCAACTCTAACTCCACCCTCCAACTATAAATCCACCCTTCAACTCCAAATCCACCCTCCAACTCCAACTCCACCCTCCAAATCCGCCCTCCAACTCCAAATCCACCCTCCAACTCCAAATCCACCCTCTAACTCCAAATCCACCCTCCAACTCTAAATCCACCCTCCAATTCCAAATACACCCTCCAACTCCAAATCCACCCTCAAACTCCAAATCCACCCTCCAACTCCATCCTATAAATCCTCCCTCAAACTCCAAATCCACCCTCCAACTCCAACTCCACCCTCCCCAACTCCAAATCCACCCGCTAACTCCACCCTTCAACTCCACCCTCAAACTCCACCCTCCAACTCCAAATCCACCCTCCAACTCCAAATCCACCCTCCAACTCTACCCTTCAACTCCACCCTCCAACTCCACCCTCCAACTCCACCCTCGAAATCCACCCTCCAAATCCATCCTCCAACCCCAAAATCACCCTGCAACTTCAAATCCACCCTCCAACTCCAAATCCACCCTCCAACTACAAATCCACCCTCCAACTCCAAGTACACCCTCCAACTCTACCCTCCAATTCCAAATATACCCTCCAACTCCAAATCCACCCTCCAACTCCAAATCCACCCTCTAACCCCAAATCCACCCTCCAACTCCACCCTCCCAATCCACCCTCCAACTCCAAATCCACCCTCCCACTCCAAATCCACCCTCCAATTTCTCCCTCCAACTCTACCCTCCAACACAAAATCCACCATCCAACTCCAAATCCACCATCTAACTCCACCCTCCGACTTCAACTCCATCCTCCAACTCCACCCTCCAACTCCAAATCCACCCTCCAACTTTAACCCTACCCTCCAACTCTAACTCCACCCTCCAACTCCAAATCCACCCTTTATTTCCAACTCCACCCTCCAACTCCAACTCCACCCTCCAACTCCAAATCCACCCTCCAACTCCAAATCCACCCTCAAACTCCACCCTCCAATTCCACCCTCTAACTCTACACTCGAACGCCACCCTCCACCTCCAAATCCACCCTCCAACTCCAAATCCACCCTCCAACTCTACCCTCCAAATCCAAATCCACCCTCCAACTCCAAATCCACCCTCCAACTCCAAATCCACCCTCCAACTCTAAATCCACCCTCCAATTCCAAATACACCCTCCAACTCCAAATCCACCCTCTAACTCAAACTCTACCCTTCAACTCCACCCTCCAAATCCGCCCTCCAACTCCAAATCCACCCTCCAACTCCAAATCCACCCTCCAACTCCAAATCCACCCTCCAACTCCAAATCCACCCTCCAACTCCAAATCCACCCTCCAACTCCAAATCCACCCTCCAACTCCAAATCCACCCTCCAACTCCAAATCCACCCTCCAACTCCACCCTCCAAATCCTCCCTTCAACTCCAAATCCACCCTCCAACTCCAACTCCACCCTCCAAATCCGCCCTCTAACTCCAAATCCACCCTCCAACTCCAAATCCACCCTCTAACTCCAAATCCACCCTCTAACTCTAAATCCACCCTCCAATTCCAAATACACCCTCCAACTCCAAATCCACCCTCCAACTCCAAATCCACCCTCCAACTCCATCCTATAAATCCTCCCTCAAACTCCAAATCCACCCTTCAACTCCAAATCTACCCTCCAACTCCAACTCCACCCTCCAACTCCACATCCACCCTCCCCAACTCCAAATCTACCCGCTAACTCCACCCTCCAACTCCACCCTCAAACTCCCCCCTCCAACTCCAAATCCACCCTCCAACTCCAAATCCACCCTCCAACTCTACCCTTTAACTCTACCCTTCAACTCCACCCTCCAACTCCACCCTCCAAATCCACCCTCCAACTCTGAATCCACCCTCCAAATCTACCCTCCAACTCCAAATCCACCCTCCAACTCCAAATCCACCCTCCATCTACATATCCGACCTCCAAATCCAAATCCACCCTCTAACTCAAACTCCACCCTCCAACTCCACCCTCCAAATCCGCCCTCGAACTCCAAATCCACCCTCCAACTCAAAATCCACCCTCCAACTCCAAATCCACCCTCCAACTCTAAATCCACCCTCCAATTCCAAATACACCCTCCAACTACAAATCCACCCTCCAACTCCAAATCCACCCTCCAACTCCACCCTATAAATCCGCCCTCGAACTCCAAATCCACCCTCCAACTCAAAATCCAACCTCCAACTCTAAATCCACCCTCCAATTCCAAATACACCCTCCAACTCCAAATCCACCCTCCAACTCCAACTCCACCCTCCAACTCCAAATCCACCCTCTAACTCAAACTCTACCCTTCAACTCCACCCTCAAAATCCACCCTCCAACTCCAAATCCACCCTCCAACTCCAAATCCACCCTCCAACTCCAAATCTACTCTCCAACTCTAAATCCACCCTCCAATTCCAAATGCACCCTCCAACTCCAAATCCACCCTCCAACTCCAAATCCACCCTCCAACTCCACCCTCCAAATCCTCCCTCCAACTCCAAATCCACCCTCCAACTCCAAATCTACCCTCCAACTCCACCCCCAACTCCAAATCCACCCTCCAACTTCAAATCTGACCTCTAACTCCACCCTCCAACTCCCCCTCCAACTCTACCCTCCAAATCCACCATCTAACTCCAACTCTACCCTCCAATTCCAAATCCACCCTCCAACTCCAAACTCCAAATCCACCCTCCAACTACATATCCAACCTCCAAATCCAAATCCAACCTCTAACTCAAACTCCACCCTCCAACTCCACCCTCCAAATCCGCCCTCCAACTCCAAATCCACCTTTTAACACCAACTCCACCCTCCAACTCCAAATCCACCCCCAACTCTAAATCCAACCTCCAATTCCAAATATACCCTCCAACTCCAAATCCACCCTCCAATTCCAAATCCATCCTCCAACTCCAACTCTACACTCCAACTCCACCCTCCAACTCCAACCTCCAAGTCCAAATCCACCCTCCAACTCAAAATCCAATCTCCAACTCTAAATCCACCCTCCAATTCCAAATACACCCTCCAACTCCAAATCCACCCTCCAACTCCAACTCCACCCTCCAACTCCAAATCCACCCTCTAACTCAAACTCTACCCTTCAACTCCACCCTCCAAATCCACCCTCCAACTCCAAATCCACCCTCCAACTCCAAATCCACCCTCCAACTCCAAATCCACCCTCCAACTTCAAATCTGCCCTCTAACTCCACCCTCCAACTCCCCCTCCAACTCTACCCTCCAAATCCACCATCTAACTCCAACTCTACCCTCCAATTCCAAATCCACCCTCCAACTCCAAACTCCAAATCCACCCTCCAACTACATATCCAACCTCCAAATCCAAATCCACCCTCTAACTCAAACTCCACCCTCCAACTCCACCCTCCAAATCCGCCCTCCAACTCCAAATCCACCCTCTAACACCAAATCCACCCTCCAACTCCAAATGCACCCTCTAACTCTAAATCCACCCTCCAATTCCAAATATACCCTCCAACTCCAAATCCACCCTCCAACACCAAATCCATCCTCCAACTCCAACTCTACACTCCAACTCCACCCTCCAACTCCAACCTCCAAGTCCAAGTCCACCCTCCAACTCTACCCTCCAATTCCAAATCCACCATCCAACTCCAAATCCACCATCTAACTCCACCCTCCAACTCCAACTCCATCCTCCACCTCTACCCTCCAACTCCAAATCCACCCTCCAACTCTAACTCCACCCTCCCACTCCAAATCCACCCTCCTACTCCAAATCCACCCTCCAAATCCACCCTCCAACTCCACCTTCCAAATCCTCCCTCTAACTCCAAATCCATCCTCCAACTCCAAATCTACCCTCCAAGTCCACCCTCCAACTCCAAATCCACCCTCCAACTCCAAATCCACCCTCCAACTCCACCCTCCAACTCCACCCTCCCAATCCACCCTCCAACTCCAAATCCACCCTCCCACTCCAAATTCACCCTCCAATTTCTCCCTCCAACTCTACCCTCCAATTCCAAATCCACCATCCAACTTCAAATCCACCATCTAACTCCACCCTCCGACTCCAACTCCATCCTCCAACTCCACCCTCCAACTCCAATTCCACCCTCCAACTTTAACTCTACCCTCCAACTCTAACTCCACCCTCCAACTCCAAATCCACCCTTCAACTCCAAATCCACCCTCCACCTCCAACTCCACCCTCCAAATCCGCCCTCCAACTCCAAATCCACCCTCCAACTCAAAATCCACCCTCTAACTCCAAATCCACCCTCTAACTCTAAATCCACCCTCCAATTCCAAATACACCCTCCAACTCCAAATCCGCCCTCCAACTCCAAATCCACCCTCCAACTCCATCCTATAAATCCTCCCTCAAACTCCAAATCCACCCTCCAACTCCAAATCTACCCTCCAACTCCAACTCCACCCTCCAACTCCACATCCACCCTCCCCAACTCCAAATATACCCGCTAACTCCACCCTCCAACTCCACCCTCAAACTCCACCCTCCAACTCCAAATCCACCCTCCAACTCCAAATCCACCCTCCAACTCTACCCTTCAACTCTACCCTTCAACTCCACCCTCCAACTCCACCCTCCAAATCCACCCTCCAACTCCAAATCCACCCTCCAACTCCATCCTATAAATCCTCCCTCAAACTCCAAATCCACCCTCCAACTCCAAATCTACCCTCCAACTCAAAATCCACACTCCAACTCCAAATCCACCCTCCAACTCCAACTCCACCCTCCAACTCCAAATCCACCCTCCAACTCCAAATCCACCCGCTAACTCCATCCTCCAACTCCAAATCCACCCTCCCACTCTACCCTTCAAGTCTACCCTTCAACTCCACCCTCCAACTCCACCCTCCAACTCCAAATCCACCCTCCAACCCCAAAATCACCCTGCAACTCCAAATCCACCCTCCAACCCCAAAATCACCCTGCAACTCCAAATCCACCCTCCAACTCCAAATCCACCCTCCAACTACAAATACACCCTCCAACTCCAAGTACACCCTCCAACTCTACCCTCCAATTCCAAATATACCCTCCAACTCCAAATCCACCCTCCAACTCCAAATCCACCCTCTAACTCCAAATCCACCCTCCAACTCCACCCTCCAACTCAAAATCCAGCCTCCCACTCCAAATCCACCCTCCAATTTCTCCCTCCAACTCTACCCTCCAATTCCAAATCCATCATCCAACTCCAAATCCACCATCTAACTCCACCCTCCGACTCCAACTCCATCCTCCAACTCCACCCTCCAACTCCAAATCCACCCTCCAACTTTAACCCTACCCTCCAACTCTAACTCCACCCTCCAACTCCAAATCCACCCTTCAACTCCAACTCCAACCTCCAACTCCAACTCCACCCTCCACCTCCAAATCCACCCTCCAACTCCAAATCCACCCTCCAACTCTACCCTCCAAATCCAAATCCACCCTCCAACTCCAAATCCACCCTCCAACTCTAAATCCACCCTCCAATTCCAAATGCACCCTCCAACTCCAAATCCACCCTCCAACTCCAAATCCATCCTCCAACTCCAACTCTACACTCCAACTCCACCCTCCAACTCCAACCTCCAAGTCCAAATCCACCCTCCAACTCAAAATCCAATCTCCAACTCTAAATCCACCCTCCAATTCCAAATACACCCTCTAACTCCAAATCCACCCTCCAACTCCAACTCCACCCTCCAACTCCAAATCCACCCTCTAACTCAAACTCTACCCTTCAACTCCACCCTCCAAATCCACCCTCCAACTCTAAATCCACCCTCCAACTCCAAATCCACCCTCCAACTCCAAATCCACTCTCCAACTCTAAATCCACCCTCCAATTCCAAATGCACCCTCCAACTCCAAATCCACCCTACAACTCCAAATCCACCATCCAACTCCACCCTCCAAATCCTCCCTCCAACTCCAAATCCACCCTCCAACTCCAAATCTACCCTCCAACTCCACCCCCAACTCCAAATCCACCCTCCAACTCCAAATCCACCCTCCAACTTCAAATCTGCCCTCTAACTCCACCCTCCAACTCCCCCTCCAACTCTACCCTCCAAATCCACCATCTAACTCCAACTCTACCCTCCAATTCCAAATCCACCCTCCAACTCCAAACTCCAAATCCACCTTCCAACTACATATCCAACCTCCAAATCCAAATCCACACTCTAACTAAAACTCCACCCTCCAACTCCACCCTCCAAATCTGCCCTCCAACTCCAAATCCACCCTCTAACACCAAATCCACCCTCCAACACCAAATCCATCCTCCAACTCCAACTCTACACTCCAACTCCACCCTCCAACTCCAACCTCCAAGTCCAAGTCCACCCTCCAACTCTACCCTCCAATTCCAAATCCACCATCCAACTCCAAATCCACCATCTAACTCCACCCTCCAACTCCAACTCCATCCTCCACCTCTACCCTCCAACTCCAAATCCACCCTCCAACTCTAACTCCACCCTCCCACTCCAAATCCACCCTCCAACTCCAAATGCACCCTCTAACTCTAAATCCACCCTCCAATTCCAAATATACCCTCCAACTCCAAATCCACCCTCCAACACCAAATCCATCCTCCAACTCCAACTCTACACTCCAACTCCACCCTCCAACTCGAACCTCCAAGTCATAGTCCACCCTCCAACTCTACCCTCCAATTCCAAATCCACCATCCAACTCCAAATCCACCATCTAACTCCACCCTCCAACTCCAACTCCATCCTCCACCTCTACCCTCCAACTCCAAATCCACCCTCCAACTCTAACTCCACCCTCCCACTCCAAATCCACCCTCCTACTCCAAATCCACCCTCCAAATCCACCCTCCAACTCCACCTTCCAAATCCTCCCTCTAACTCCAAATCCATCCTCCAACTCCAAATCTACCCTCCAACTCCACCCTCCAACTCCAAATCCACCCTCCAACTCCAAATCCACCCTCCAACTCCACCCTCCAACTCCACCCTCCCAATCCACCCTCCAACTCCAAATCCACCCTCCCACTCCAAATTCACCCTCCAATTTCTCCCTCCAACTCTACCCTCCAATTCCAAATCCACCATCCAACTTCAAATCCACCATCTAACTCCACCCTCCGACTCCAACTCCATCCTCCAACTCCACCCTCCAACTCCAATTCCACCCTCCAACTTTAACTCTACCCTCCAACTCTAACTCCACCCTCCAACTCCAAATCCACCCTTCAACTCCAAATCCACCCTCCACCTCCAACTCCACCCTCCAAATCCGCCCTCCAACTCCAAATCCACCCTCCAACTCAAAATCCACCCTCTAACTCCAAATCCACCCTCTAACTCTAAATCCACCCTCCAATTTCAAATACACCCTCCAACTCCAAATCCGCCCTCCAACTCCAAATCCACCCTCTAACTCAAACTCTACCCTTCAACTCCACCCTCCAAATCCACCCTCCAACTCTAAATCCACCCTCCAACTCCAAATCCACCCTCCAACTCCAAATCCACTCTCCAACTCTAAATCCACCCTCCAATTCCAAATGCACCCTCCAACTCCAAATCCACCCTACAACTCCAAATCCACCCTCCAACTCCACCCTCCAAATCCTCCCTCCAACTCCAAATCCACCCTCCAACTCCAAATCTACCCTCCAACTCCACCCCCAACTCCAAATCCACCCTCCAACTCCAAATCCACCCTCCAACTTCAAATCTGCCCTCTAACTCCACCCTCCAACTCCCCCTCCAACTCTACCCTCCAAATCCACCATCTAACTCCAACTCTACCCTCCAATTCCAAATCCACCCTCCAACTCCAAACTCCAAATCCACCTTCCAACTACATATCCAACCTCCAAATCCAAATCCACCCTCTAACTAAAACTCCACCCTCCAACTCCACCCTCCAAATCTGCCCTCCAACTCCAAATCCACCCTCTAACACCAAATCCACCCTCCAACACCAAATCCATCCTCCAACTCCAACTCTACACTCCAACTCCACCCTCCAACTCCAACCTCCAAGTCCAAGTCCACCCTCCAACTCTACCCTCCAATTCCAAATCCACCATCCAACTCCAAATCCACCATCTAACTCCACCCTCCAACTCCAACTCCATCCTCCACCTCTACCCTCCAACTCCAAATCCACCCTCCAACTCTAACTCCACCCTCCCACTCCAAATCCTCCCTCCAACTCCAAATGCACCCTCTAACTCTAAATCCACCCTCCAATTCCAAATATACCCTCCAACTCCAAATCCACCCTCCAACACCAAATCCATCCTCCAACTCCAACTCTACACTCCAACTCCACCCTCCAACTCCAACCTCCAAGTCCAAGTCCACCCTCCAACTCTACCCTCCAATTCCAAATCCACCATCCAACTCCAAATCCACCATCTAACTCCACCCTCCAACTCCAACTCCATCCTCCACCTCTACCCTCCAACTCCAAATCCACCCTCCAACTCTAACTCCACCCTCCCACTCCAAATCCACCCTCCTACTCCAAATCCACCCTCCAAATCCACCCTCCAACTCCACCTTCCAAATCCTCCCTCTAACTCCAAATCCATCCTCCAACTCCCAATCTACCCTCCAACTCCACCCTCCAACTCCAAATCCACCCTCCAACTCCAAATCCACCCTCCAACTCCACCCTCCAACTCCACCCTCCCAATCCACCCTCCAACTCCAAATCCACCCTCCCACTCCAAATTCACCCTCCAATTTCTCCCTCCAACTCTACCCTCCAATTCCAAATCCACCATCCAACTTCAAATCCACCATCTAACTCCACCCTCCGACTCCAACTCCATCCTCCAACTCCACCCTCCAACTCCAATTCCACCCTCCAACTTTAACTCTACCCTCCAACTCTAACTCCACCCTCCAACTCCAAATCCACCCTTCAACTCCAAATCCACCCTCCACCTCCAACTCCACCCTCCAAATCCGCCCTCCAACTCCAAATCCACCCTCCAACTCAAAATCCACCCTCTAACTCCAAATCCACCCTCTAACTCTAAATCCACCCTCCAATTCCAAATACACCCTCCAACTCCAAATCCGCCCTCCAACTCCAAATCCACCCTCCAACTCCATCCTATAAACCCTCCCTCAAACTCCAAATCCACCCTCCAACTCCAAATCTACCCTCCAACTCCAACTCCACCCTCCAACTCCACATCCACCCTCCCCAACTCCAAATCTACCCGCTAACTCCACCCTCCAACTCCACCCTCAAACTCCACCCTCCAACTCCAAATCCACCCTCCAACTCCAAATCCACCCTCCAACTCTACCCTTCAACTCCACCCTCCAACTCCACCCTCCAAATCCACCCTCCAACTCCAAATCCACCCTCCAACTCCATCCTATAAATCCTCCCTCAAACTCCAAATCTACCCTCCAACTCAAAATCCACACTCCAACTCCAAATCCACCCTCCAACTCCAACTCCACCCTCCAACTCCAAATCCACCCTACAACTCCAAATCCACCCGCTAACTCCATCCTCCAACTCCAAATCCACCCTCCCACTCTACCCTTCAAGTCTACCCTTCAACTCCACCCTCCAACTCCACCCTCCAACTCCAAATCCACCCTCCAACCCCAAAATCACCCTGCAACTCCAAATCCACCCTCCAACTCCAAATCCACCCTCCAACTACAAATACACCCTCCAACTCCAAGTACACCCTCCAACTCTACCCTCCAATTCCAAACATACCCTCCAACTCCAAATCCACCCTCCAACTCCAAATCCACCCTCTAACTCCAAATCCACCCTCCAACTCCACCCTCCAACTCCACCCTCCCAATCCACCCTCCAACTCAAAATCCACCCTCCCACTCCAAATCCACCCTCCAATTTCTCCCTCCAACTCTACCCTCCAATTCCAAATCCATCATCCAACTCCAAATCCACCATCTAACTCCACCCTCCGACTCCAACTCCATCCTCCAACTCCACCCTCCAACTCCAAATCCACCCTCCAACTTTAACCCTACCCTCCAACTCTAACTCCACCCTCCAACTCCAAATCCACCCTTCAACTCCAACTCCAACCTCCAACTCCAACTCCACCCTCCACCTCCAAATCCACCCTCCAACTCCAAATCCACCCTCCAACTCTACCCTCCAAATCCAAATCCACCCTCCAACTCCAAATCCACCCTCCAACTCTAAATCCACCCTCCAATTCCAAATGCACCCTCCAACTCCAAATCCACCCTCCAACTCCAAATCCATCCTCCAACTCCAACTCTAGACTCCAACTCCACCCTCCAACTCCAACCTCCAAGTCCAAATCCACCCTCCAACTCAAAATCCAATCTCCAACTCTAAATCCACCCTCCAATTCCAAATACACCCTCTAACTCCAAATCCACCCTCCAATTCCAACTCCACCCTCCAACTCCAAATCCACCCTCTAACTCAAACTCTACCCTTCAACTCCACCCTCCAAATCCACCCTCCAACTCTAAATCCACCCTCCAACTCCAAATCCACCCTCCAACTCCAAATCCACTCTCCAACTCTAAATCCACCCTCCAATTCCAAATGCACCCTCCAACTCCAAATCCACCCTACAACTCCAAATCCACCCTCCAACTCCACCCTCCAAATCCTCCCTCCAACTCCAAATCCACCCTCCAACTCCAAATCTACTCTCCAACTCCACCCCCAACTCCAAATCCACCCTCCAACTCCAAATCCACCCTCCAACTTCAAATCTGCCCTCTAACTCCACCCTCCAACTCCCCCTCCAACTCTACCCTCCAAATCCACCATCTAACTCCAACTCTACCCTCCAATTCCAAATCTACCCTCCAACTCCAAACTCCAAATCCACCTTCCAACTACATATCCAACCTCCAAATCCAAATCCACCCTCTAACTAAAACTCCACCCTCCAACTCCACCCTCCAAATCTGCCCTCCAACTTCAAATCCACCCTCTAACACCAAATCCACCCTCCAACTCCAAATCCACCCTCCAACTCTAAATCCACCCTCCAATTCCAAATATACCCTCCAACTCCAAATCCACCCTCCAACTCCAAATCCATCCTCCAACTCCAACTCTACACTCCATCAACTCCACCCTCCAACTCCAACCTCCAAGTCCAAGTCCACCCTCCAACTCTACCCTCCAATTCCAAATCCACCATCCAACTCCAAATCCACCATCTAACTCCACCCTCCGACTCCAACTCCATCCTCCAACTCTACCTTCCAACTCCAAATCCACCCTCCACCTCTAACTCCACCCCCCCACTCCAAAATCAACCCTCCTACTCCAAATCCACCCTCCAAATCCAAATCCACCCTCCAACTCCACCCTCCAAATCCTCTCTTTAACTCCAAATCCATCCTCCAACTCCAAATCTACCCTCCAACTCCACCCTCCAACTCCAAATCCACCCTCTAACTCCAAATCCACCCTCCAACTCTACCCTCCCAATCCACCCTCTAACTTCAAATCCACCCCCAACTCCAAATCCACCCTCCAACTTTAACTCTACCCTCCAACTCTAACTCCACCCTCCAACTATAAATACACCCTTCAACTCCAAATCCACCCTCCAACTCCACCCTCCAAATCCGCCCTCCAACTCCAAATCCACCCTCCAACTCAAAATCCACCCTCTAACTCCAAATCCACCCTCCAACTCTAAATCCACCCTCCAATTCCAAATACACCCTCCAACTCTAAATCCACCCTCAAACTCCAAATCCACCCTCCAACTCCATCCTATAAATCCTCCCTCAAACTCCAAATCCACCCTCCAACTCCAAATCTACCCTCCAACTCCAACTCCACCCTCCAACTCCACATCCACCCTCCCCAACTCCAAATCCACCCGCTAACTCCACCCTTCAACTCCACCCTCAAACTCCACCCTCCAACTCCAAATCCACCCTCCAACTCCAAATCCACCCTCCAACTCTACCCTTCAACTCCACCCTCCAACTCCACCCTCCAACTCCACCCTCGAAATCCACCCTCCAAATCCATCCTCCAACCCCAAAATCACCCTGCAACTTCAAATCCACCCTCCAACTCCAAATCCACCCTCCAACTACAAATCCACCCTCCAAATCCAAGTACACCCTCCAACTCTACCCTCCAATTCCAAATATACCCTCCAACTCCAAATCCACCCTCCAACTCCAAATCCACCCTCTAACCCCAAATCCACCCTCCAACTCCACCCTCCCAATCCACCCTCCAACTCCAAATCCACCCTCCCACTCCAAATCCACCCTCCAATTTCTCCCTCCAACTCTACCCTCCAACACAAAATCCACCATCCAACTCCAAATCCACCATCTAACTCCACCCTCCGACTCCAACTCCATCCTCCAACTCCACCCTCCAACTCCAAATCCACCCTCCAACTTTAACCCTACCCTCCAACTCTAACTCCACCCTCCAACTCCAAATCCACCCTTTATTTCCAACTCCACCCTCCAACTCCAACTCCACCCTCCAACTCCAAATCCACCCTCCAACTCCAAATCCACCCTCCAACTCCACCCTCCAATTCCACCCTCTAACTCTACCCTCGAACGCCACCCTCCACCTCCAAATCCACCCTCCATCTCCAAATCCACCCTCCAACTCTACCCTCCAAATCCAAATCCACCCTCCAACTCCAAATCCACCCTCCAACTCCAAATCCACCCTCCAACTCAAACTCTACCCTTCAACTCCACCCTCCAAATCCGCCCTCCAACTCCAAATCCACCCTCCAACTCCAAATCCACCCTCCAACTCGAAATCCACTCTCCAACTCGAAATCCACCCTCCAATTCCAAATGCACCCTCCAACTCCAAATCCACCCTCCAACTCCAAATCCACCCTCCAACTCCACCCTCCAAATCCTCCCTTCAACTCCAAATCCACCCTCCAACTCCAACTCCACCCTCCAAATCCGCCCTCTAACTCCAAATCCACCCTCCAACTCAAAATCCACCCTCTAACTCCAAATCCACCCTCTAACTCTAAATCCAATCTCCAATTCCAAATGCACCCTCCAACTCCAAATCCACCCTCCAACTCCAAATCCACCCTCCAACTCCATCCTATAAATCCTCCCTCAAACTCCAAATCCACCCTTCAACTCCAAATCTACCCTCCAACTCCAACTCCACCCTCCAACTCCACATCCACCCTCCCTAACTCCAAATCTACCCGCTAACTCCACCCTCCAACTCCACCCTCAAACTCCCCCCTCCAACTCCAAATCCACCCTCCAACTCCAAATCCACCCTCCAACTCTACCCTTTAACTCTACCCTTCAACTCCACCCTCCAACTCCACCCTCCAAATCCACCCTCCAACTCTGAATCCACCCTCCAAATCTACCCTCCAACTCCAAATCCACCCTCCAACTCCAAATCCACCCTCCATCTACATATCCGACCTCCAAATCCAAATCCACCCTCTAACTCAAACTCCACCCTCCAACTCCACCCTCCAAATCCGCCCTCGAACTCCAAATCCACCCTCCAACTCAAAATCCACCCTCCAACTCCAAATCCACCCTCCAACTCTAAATCCACCCTCCAATTCCAAATACACCCTCCAACTACAAATCCACCCTCCAACTCCAAATCCACCCTCCAACTCCACCCTATAAATCCACCCCCGAACTCCAAATCCACCCTCCAACTCAAAATCCAACCTCCAACTCTAAATCCACCCTCCAATTCCAAATACACCCTCCAACTCCAAATCCACCCTCCAACTCCAACTCCACCCTCCAACTCCAAATCCACCCTCTAACTCAAACTCTACCCTTCAACTCCACCCTCCAAATCCACCCTCCAACTCCAAATCCACCCTCCAACTCCAAATCCACCCTCCAACTCCAAATCCACTCTCCAACTCTAAATCCACCCTCCAACTCCAAATCCACCCTTCAACTCCAAATCCACTCTCCAACTCTAAATCCACCCTCCAATTCCAAATGCACCCTCCAACTCCAAATCCACCCTCCAACTCCACCCTCCAAATCCTCCCTCCAACTCCAAATCCACCCTCCAACTCCAAATCTACCCTCAAACTCCACCCCAACTCCAAATCCACCCTCCAACTCCAAATCCACCCTCCAACTTCAAATCTGCCCTCTAACTCCACCCTCCAACTCCCCCTCCAACTCTACCCTCCAAATCCACCATCTAACTCCAACTCTACCCTCCAATTCCAAATCCACCCTCCAACTCTAAACTCAAAATCCACCCTCCAACTACATATCCAACCTCCAAATCCAAATCCAACCTCTAACTCAAACTCCACCCTCCAACTCCACCCTCCAAATCCGCCCTCCAACTCCAAATCCACCTTTTAACACCAACTCCACCCTCCAACTCCAAATCCACCCCCAACTCTAAATCCAACCTCCAATTCCAAATATACCCTCCAACTCCAAATCCACCCTCCAACTCCAAATCCATCCTCCAACTCCAACTCTACACTCCAACTCCACCCTCCAACTCCAACCTCCAAGTCCAAATCCACCCTCCAACTCAAAATCCAATCTCCAACTCTAAATCCACCCTCCAATTCCAAATACACCCTCCAACTCCAAATCCACCCTCCAACTCCAACTCCACCCTCCAACTCCAAATCCACCCTCTAACTCAAACTCTACCCTTCAACTCCACCCTCCAAATCCACCCTCCAATTCCAAATCCACCCTCCAACTCAAAAACCACCCTCCAACTCCAAATCCACCCTCCAACTCCATCCTATAAATCCTCCCTCAAACTCCAAATCCACCCTTCAACTCCAAATCTACCCTCCAACTCCAACTCCACCCTCCAACTCCACATCCACCCTCCCTAACTCCAAATCTACCCGCTAACTCCACCCTCCAACTCCACCCTCAAACTCCCCCCTCCAACTCCAAATCCACCCTCCAACTCCAAATCCACCCTCCAACTCTACCCTTTAACTCTACCCTTCAACTCCACCCTCCAACTCCACCCTCCAAATCCACCCTCCAACTCTGAATCCACCCTCCAAATCTACCCTCCAACTCCAAATCCACCCTCCAACTCCAAATCCACCCTCCATCTACATATCCGACCTCCAAATCCAAATCCACCCTCTAACTCAAACTCCACCCTCCAACTCCACCCTCCAAATCCGCCCTCGAACTCCAAATCCACCCTCCAACTCAAAATCCACCCTCCAACTCCAAATCCACCCTCCAACTCTAAATCCACCCTCCAATTCCAAATACACCCTCCAACTACAAATCCACCCTCCAACTCCAAATCCACCCTCCAACTCCACCCTATAAATCCACCCCCGAACTCCAAATCCACCCTCCAACTCAAAATCCAACCTCCAACTCTAAATCCACCCTCCAATTCCAAATACACCCTCCAACTCCAAATCCACCCTCCAACTCCAACTCCACCCTCCAACTCCAAATCCACCCTCTAACTCAAACTCTACCCTTCAACTCCACCCTCCAAATCCACCCTCCAACTCCAAATCCACCCTCCAACTCCAAATCCACCCTCCAACTCCAAATCCACTCTCCAACTCTAAATCCACCCTCCAACTCCAAATCCACCCTTCAACTCCAAATCCACTCTCCAACTCTAAATCCACCCTCCAATTCCAAATGCACCCTCCAACTCCAAATCCACCCTCCAACTCCACCCTCCAAATCCTCCCTCCAACTCCAAATCCACCCTCCAACTCCAAATCTACCCTCAAACTCCACCCCAACTCCAAATCCACCCTCCAACTCCAAATCCACCCTCCAACTTCAAATCTGCCCTCTAACTCCACCCTCCAACTCCCCCTCCAACTCTACCCTCCAAATCCACCATCTAACTCCAACTCTACCCTCCAATTCCAAATCCACCCTCCAACTCTAAACTCAAAATCCACCCTCCAACTACATATCCAACCTCCAAATCCAAATCCAACCTCTAACTCAAACTCCACCCTCCAACTCCACCCTCCAAATCCGCCCTCCAACTCCAAATCCACCTTTTAACACCAACTCCACCCTCCAACTCCAAATCCACCCCCAACTCTAAATCCAACCTCCAATTCCAAATATACCCTCCAACTCCAAATCCACCCTCCAACTCCAAATCCATCCTCCAACTCCAACTCTACACTCCAACTCCACCCTCCAACTCCAACCTCCAAGTCCAAATCCACCCTCCAACTCAAAATCCAATCTCCAACTCTAAATCCACCCTCCAATTCCAAATACACCCTCCAACTCCAAATCCACCCTCCAACTCCAACTCCACCCTCCAACTCCAAATCCACCCTCTAACTCAAACTCTACCCTTCAACTCCACCCTCCAAATCCACCCTCCAATTCCAAATCCACCCTCCAACTCAAAAACCACCCTCCAACTCCAAATCCACTCTCCAACTCTAAATCCACCCTCCAATTCCAAATGCATCCTCCAACTCCAAATCCACCCTCCAACTCCAAATCCACCCTCCAACTCCACCCTCCAAATCCTCCCTCCAACTCCAAATCCACCCTCCAACTCCAAATCTACCCTCCAACTCCACCCCCAACTCCAAATCCACCCTCCAACTCCAAATCCACCCTCCAACTTCAAATCTGCCCTCTAACTCCACCCTCCAACTCCCCCTCCAACTCTACCCTCCAAATCCACCATCTAACTCCAACTCTACCCTCCAATTCCAAATCCACCCTCCAACTCCAAACTCTAAATCCACCCTCCAACTACATATCCAACCTCCAAATCCAAATCCACCCTCTAACTCAAACTCCACCCTCCAACTCCACCCTCCAAATCCGCCCTCCAACTCCAAATCCACCTTTTAACACCAACTCCAAATCCACCCCAACTCTAAATCCAACCTCCAATTCCAAATATACCCTCCAACTCCAAATCCACCCTCCAACTCCAAATCCATCCTCCAACTCCAACTCTACACTCCAACTCCACCCTCCAACTCCAACCTCCAAGTCCAAGTCCACCCTCTAACTCTACCCTCCAATTCCAAATCCACCATCCAAATCCACCATCTAACTCCACCCTCCAACTCCAACTCCATCCTCCAACTCTACCCTCCAACTCCAAATCCCCCCTCCAACTCTAACTCCTCCCTCCTACTCCAAATCCACCCTCCTATTCCAAATCCACCCTCCAAGTCCAAATCCACCCTCCAACTCTACCCTCCAAATCCACCCTCCAACCCTAACTCCTCCCTCCTACTCCAAATCCATCCTCCAACTCCAAATCTACCCTCCAACTCCACCCTCCAACTCCAAATCCACCCTCTAACTCCAAATCCACCCTCCAACTCCACCCTCCCAATCCACCCTCCAACTCCAAATCCACCCTCCCACTCCAAATCCACCCTCTAATTTCTCCCTCTAACTCTACGCTCCAATTCCAAATCCACCATCCAACTTCAAATCCACCATCTAACTCCACCCTCCGACTCCAACTCCATCCTCCAACTCCACCCTCCAACTCCAAATCCACCCTCCAACTTTAACTCTACCCTCCAACTCTAACTCCACCCTCCAACTCCAAATCCACCCTTCAACTCCAAATCCACCCTCCAACTCCCCCTCCAACTCTACCCTCCAAATCCACCATCTAACTCCAACTCTACCCTCCAATTCCAAATCCACCCTCCAACTCCAAACTCCAAATCCACCCTCCAACTACATATCCAACCTCCAAATCCAAATCCAAACTCTAACTCAAACTCCACCCTCCAACTCCACCCTCCAAATCCGCCCTCCAACTCCAAATCCACCTTTTAACACCAACTCCACCCTCCAACTCCAAATCCACCCCAAAACTCTATATCCAACCTCCAATTCCAAATATACCCTCCAACTCCAAATCCACCCTCCAACTCCAAATCCATCCTCCAACTCCAACTCTACACTCCAACTCCACCCTCCAACTCCAACCTCCAAGTCCAAATCCACCCTCCAACTCAAAATCCAATCTCCAACTCTAAATCCACCCTCCCATTCCAAATACACCCTCCAACTCCAAATCCACCCTCCAACTCCAACTCCACCCTCCAACTCCAAATCCACCCTCCAACTCCAAACTCCAAATCCACCCTCCAACTACATATCCAACCTCCAAATCCAAATCCAACCTCTAACTCAAACTCCACCCTCCAACTCCACCCTCCAAATCCGCCCTCCAACTCCAAATCCACCTTTTAACACCAACTCCACCCTCCAACTCCAAATCCACCCCCAACTCTAAATCCAACCTCCAATTCCAAATATACCCTCCAACTCCAAATCCACCCTCCAACTCCAAATCCATCCTCCAACTCCAACTCTATACTCCAACTCCACCCTCCAACTCCAACCTCCAAGTCCAAATCCACCCTCCAACTCAAAATCCAATCTCCAACTCTAAATCCACCCTCCAATTCCAAATACACCCTCCAACTCCAAATCCACCCTCCAACTCCAACTCCACCCTCCAACTCCAAATCCACCCTCTAACTCAAACTCTACCCTTCAACTCCACCCTCCAAATCCACCCTCCAACTCCAAATCCACCCTCCAACTCCAAATCCACCCTCCAACTCCAAATCCACTCTCCAACTCTAAATCCACCCTCCAATTCCAAATGCACCCTCCAACTCCAAATCCACCCTCCAACTCCAAATCCACCCTCCAACTCCACCCTCCAAATCCTCCCTCCAACTCCAAATCCACCCTCCAACTCCAAATCTACCCTCCAACTCCACCCCCAACTCCAAATCCACCCTCCAACTCCAAATCCACCCTCCAACTTCAAATCTGCTCTCTAACTCCACCCTCCAACTCCCCCTCCAACTCTACCCTCCAAATCCACCATCTAACTCCAACTCTACCCTCCAATTCCAAATCCACCCTCCAACTCCAAACTCTAAATCCACCCTCCAACTACATATCCAACCTCCAAATCCAAATCCACCCTCTAACTCAAACTCCACCCTCCAACTCCACCCTCCAAATCCGCCCTCCAACTCCAAATCCACCTTTTAACACCAACTCCACCCTCCAACTCCAAATCCACCCCAACTCTAAATCCAACCTCCAATTCCAAATATACCCTCCAACTCCAAATCCACCCTCCAACTCCAAATCCATCCTCCAACTCCAACTCTATACTCCAACTCCACCCTCCAACTCCAACCTCCAAGTCCAAGTCCACCCTCTAACTCTACCCTCCAATTCCAAATCCACCATCCAACTCCAAATCCACCATCTAACTCCACCCTCCAACTCCAACTCCATCCTCCAACTCTACCCTCCAACTCCAAATCCACCCTCCAACTCTAACTCCTCCCTCCTACTCCAAATCCACCCTCCTACTCCAAATCCACCCTCCAAGTCCAAATCCACCCTCCAACTCTACCCTCCAAATCCTCCCTCTAACTCCAAATCCATCCTCCAACTCCAAATCTACCCTCCAACTCCACCCTCCAACTCCAAATCCACCCTCTAACTCCAAATCCACCCTCCAACTCCACCCTCCAACTCCACCCTCCCAATCCACCCTCCAACTCCAAATCCACCCTCCCACTCCAAATCCACCCTCTAATTTCTCCCTCTAACTCTACGCTCCAATTCCAAATCCACCATCCAACTTCAAATCCACCATCTAACTCCACCCTCCGACTCCAACTCCATCCTCCAACTCCACCCTCCAACTCCAAATCCACCCTCCAACTTTAACTCTCCCCTCCAACTCTAACTCCACCCTCCAACTCCAAATCCACCCTTCAACTCCAAATCCACCCTCCAACTCCAACTCCACCCTCCAAATCTGCCCTCCAACTCCAAATCCACCCTCCAACTCAAAATGCACCCTCTAACTCCAAATCCACTCTCCAACTCTAAATCCACCCTCCAATTCCAAATACACCCTCCAACTCCAAATCCACCCTCCAACTCCATCCTATAAATCCTCCCTCAAACTCCAAATCCACCCTCCAACTCCAAATCTACCCTCCAACTCCAACTCCACCCTCCAACTCCACATCCACCCTCCCCAACTCCAAATCCACCGCTAACTCCACCCTCCAACTCCACCCTCAAACTCCACCCTCCAACTCCAAATCCTGCCTCCAACTCCAACTCCAAATCCACCCTCCAAGTCTACCCTCCAAGTCTACCCTTCAACTCCACCCTCCAACTCCACCCTCCAACTCCAAATCCACCCTCCAACTCTGAATCCACCCTCCAAATCTACCCTCCAACTCCAAATCCACCCTCCAACTCCAAATCCACCCTCCATCTACATATCCAACCTCCAAATCCAAATCCACCCTCTAACTCAAACTCCACCCTCCAACTCCACCCTCCAAATCCGCCCTCCAACTCCAAATCCACCCTCCAACTCAAAATCCACCCTCCAACTCAAAATCCACCCTCCAACTCTAAATCCACCCTCCAATTCCAAATACACCCTCCAACTCCAAATCCACCCTCCAACTCCAAATCCACCCTCCAACTCCACCCTATAAATCCTCCCTCAAACTCCAAATCCACCCTCCAACTCCAAATCTACCCTCCAACTCAAAATCCACACTCCAATTCCAAATCCACCCTCCAACTCCAACTCCACCCTCCAACTCCAAATCCACCCTCCAACTCCAAATCCACCCGCTAACTCCATCCTCCAACTCCAAATCCACCCTCCAACTCCAAATCCACCCTCCAACTCTACCCTTCAACTCTACCCTTCAACTCCACCCTCCAACTCCACCCTCCAACTCCACCCTCCAACTCCAAATCCACCCTCCAACCCCAAAATCACCCTGTAACTCCAAATCCACCCTCCAACTCCAAATCCACCCTCCAACTACAAATCCACCCTCCAACTCAAAGTACACCCTCCAACTCTACCCTCCAATTCCAAATATACTCTCCAACTCCAAATCCACCATCCAACTCCAAATCCACCCTCTAACTCCAAATCCACCCTCGAACTCCACCCTCCAACTCCACCCTCCCAATCCACCCTCCAACTCCAAATCCACCCTCCCACTCCAAATCCACCCTCCAATTTCTCCCTCCAATTCCAAATCCACCATCCAACTCCAAATCCACCATCTAACTCCACCCTCCGACTCCAACTCCATCCTCCAACTCCACCCTCCAACTCCAACTCCACCCTCCACCTCCAAATCCACCCTCCAACTCCAAATCCACCCTCCAACTCTACCCTCCAAATCCAAATCCACCCTCCAACTCCAAATCCACCCTCCAACTCCAAATCCACCCTCCAACTCTAAATCCACAATCCAATTCCAAATACACCCTCCAACTCCAAATCCACCCTCTAACTCAAACTCAATCCTTCATCTCCACCCTCCAAATCCGCCCTCCAACTCCAAATCCACCCTCCAACTCCAAATCCACTCTCCAACTCTAAATCCACCCTCCAATTCCAAATGCACCCTCCAACTCCAAATCCACCCTCCAACTCCAAATCCACCCTCCAACTTCACCCTCCAAATCCTCCCTCCAACTCCAAATCCACCCTCCAACTCCAAATCTACCCTCCAACTCCACCCCCAACTCCAAATCCACCCTCCAACTCCAAATCCACCCTCCAACTTCAAATCTGCCCTCTAACTCCACCCTCCAACTCCCCCTCCAACTCTACCCTCCAAATCCACCATCTAACTCCAACTCTACCCTCCAATTCCAACTCCACCCTCCAACTCCAAACTCCAAATCCACCCTCCAACTACATATCCAACCTCCAAATCCAAATCCACCCTCTAACTCAAACTCCACCCTCCAACTCCACCCTCCAAATCTGCCCTCCAACTCCAAATCCACCCTCTAACACCAAATCCACCCTCCAACTTCAAATGCACCCTCTAACTCTAAATCCACCCTCCAAATCCAAATATACCCTCCAACTCCAAATCCACCCTCCAACACCAAATCCATCCTCCAACTCCAACTCTACACTCCAACTCCACCCTCCAACTCCAACCTCCAAGTCCAAGTCCACCCTCCAACTCTACCCTCCAATTCCAAATCCACCATCCAACTCCAAATCCACCATCTAACTCCACCCTCCGACTCCAACTCCATCCTCCAACTCTACCCTCCAACTCCAAATCCACCCTCCAACTCTAACTCCACCCTCCCACTCCAAATCCACCCTCCTACTCCAAATCCACCCTCCAAATCCAAATCCACCCTCCAACTCCACCCTCCAAATCCTCCCTCTAACTCCAAATCCATCCTCCAACTCTTAATCTACCCTCCAACTCCACCCTCCAACTCCAAATCCACCCTCTAACTCCAAATCCACCCTCCAACTCCACCCTCCCAATCCACCCTCCAACTCCAAATCCACCCTCCCACTCCAAATTCACCCTCCAATTTCTCCCTCCAACTCTACCCTCCAATTCCAAATCCACCATCCAACTTCAAATCCACCATCTAACTCCACCCTCCGACTCCAACTCCATCCTCCAACTCCAAATCCACCCTCCAACTTTAACTCTACCCTCCAACTCTAACTCCACCCTCCAACTCCAAATCCACCCTTCAACTCCAAATCCACCCTCCACCTCCAACTCCACCCTCTAAATCCGCCCTCCAACTCCAAATCCACCCTCCAACTCAAAATCCACCCTCTAACTCCAAATCCACCCTCTAACTCTAAATCCACCCTCCAATTCCAAATACACCCTCCAACTCCAAATCCACCCTCCAACTCCAAATCCACCCTCCAACTCCATTTTATAAATCCTCCCTCAAACTCCAAATCCACCCTCCAACTCCAAATCTACCCTCCAACTCCAACTCCACCCTCCAACTCCACATCCACCCTCCCCAACTCCAAATCTACCCGCTAACTCCACCCTCCAACTCCACCCTCCAACTCCACCCTCCCAATCCACCCTCCAACTCTAAATCCACCCTCCCACTCCAAATCCACCCTCCAATTTCGACCTCCAACTCTACCCTCCAATTCCAAATCCATCATCCAACTCCAAATCCACCATCTAACTCCACCCTCCGACTCCAACTCCATCCTCCAACTCCACCCTCCAACTCCAAATCCACCCTCCAACTTTAACCCTACCCTCCAACTCTAACTCCACCCTCCAACTCCAAATCCACCCTTCAACTCCAACTCCAACCTCCAACTCCAACTCCACCCTCCACCTCCAAATCCACCCTCCAACTCCAAATCCACCCTCCAACTCTACCCTCCAAAACCAAATCCACCCTCCAACTCCAAATCCACTCTCTAACTCTAAATCCACCCTCCAATTCCAAATGCACCCTCCAACTCCAAATCCACCCTCCAACTCCAAATCCACCCTCCAACTCCACCCTCCAAATCCTCCCTCCAACTCCAAATCCACCCTCCAACTCCAAATCTACCCTCCAACTCCACCCCCAACTCCAAATCCACCCTCCAACTCCAAATCCACCCTCCAACTTCAAATCTGCCCTCTAACTCCACCCTCCAACTCCCCCTCCAACTCACCCTCCAACTCTACCCTCCAAATCCACCATCTAACTCCAACTCTACCCTCCAATTCCAAATCCACCCTCCAACTCCAAACTCCAAATCCACCCTCAAACTACATATCCAACCTCCAAATCCAAATCCACCCTCTAACTAAAACTCCACCCTCCAACTCCACCCTCCAAATCTGCCATCCAACTCCAAATCCACCCTCTAACACCAAATCCACCCTCCAACTCCAAATCCACACTCCAACTCTAAATCCACACTCCAATTCCAAATATACCCTCCAACTCCAAATCCACCCTCCAACTCCAAATCCATCCTCCAACTCCAAATCTACATTCCAACTCCACCCTCCAACTCCAACCTCCAAGTCCAAGTCCACCCTCCAACTATACCCTCCAATTCCAAATCCACCATCCAACTCCAAATCCACCATCTAACTCCACCCTCCGTCTCCAACTCCATCCTCCAACTCCACCCTCCAACTCCAAATCCACCCTCTAACTTCAAATCCACCCTCCAACTCTACCCTCCCAATCCACCCTCCAACTCCAAATCCACCCACCAACTCCAAATCCACCCTCCAACTTTAACTCTACCCTCCAACTCTAACTCCACCCTCCAACTATAAATCCACCCTTCAACTCCAAATCCACCCTCCAACTCCAACTCCACCCTCCAAATCCGCCCTCCAACTCCAAATCCACCCTCCAACTCAAAATCCACCCTCTAACTCCAAATCCACCCTCCAACTCTAAATCCACCCTCCAATTCCAAATACACCCTCCAACTCCAAATCCACCCTCCAACTCCAAATCCACCCTCCAACTCCATCCTATAAATCCTCCCTCAAACTCCAAATCCACCCTCCAACTCCAAATCTACCCTCCAACTCCAACTCCACCCTCCAACTCCACATCCACCCTCCCCAACTCCAAATCCACCCGCTAACTCCACCCTTCAACTCCACCCTCAAACTCCACCCTCCAACTCCAAATCCACCCTCCAACTCCAAATCCACCCTCCAACTCTACCCTTCAACTCTACCCTTCAACTCCACCCTCGAACTCCACCCTCGAAATCCACCCTCCAAATCCATCCTCCAACTCCAAATCCACCCTCCAACTACAAATCCACCCTCCAACTCCAAGTACACCCTCCAACTCTACCCTCCAATTCCAAATATACCCTCCAACTCCAAATCCACCCTCCAACTCCAAATACACCCTCTAACCCCAAATCCACCCTCCAACTCCACCCTCCCAATCCACCCTCCAACTCCAAATCCACCCTCCCACTCCAAATCCACCCTCCAATTTCTCCCTCCAACTCTACCCTCCAACACAAAATCCACCATCCAACTCCAAATCCACCATCTAACTCCACCCTCCGACTCCAACTCCATCCTCCAACTCCACCCTCCAACTCCAAATCCACCCTCCAACTTTAACCCTACCCTCCAACTCTAACTCCACCCTCCAACTCCAAATCCACCCTTTATTTCCAACTCCACCCTCCAACTCCAACTCCACCCTCCAACTCCAAATCCACCCTCCAACTCCAAATCCACCCTCCAACTCTACCCTCCAAATCCAAATCCACCCTCCAACTCCAAATCCACCCTCCAACTCCAAATCCACCCTCCAACTCTAAATCCACCCTCCAATTCCAAATCCACCCTCCAACTCCAAATCCACCCTCTAACTCAAACTCTACCCTTCAACTCCACCCTCCAAATCCATCCTCCAACTCCAAATCCACCCTCCAACTCCAAATCAACCCTCCAACTCAAAATCCACTCTCCAACTCTAAATCCACCCTCCAATTCCAAATGCACCCTCCAACTCCAAATCCACCCTCCAACTCCAAATCCACCCTCCAACTCCACCCTCCAAATCCTCCCTTCAACTCCAAATCCACCCTCCAACTCCAAATCTACCCTCCAACTCCACCCCCAACTCCAAATCCACCCTCCAACTCCAAATCCACCCTCCAACTTCAAATCTGCCCTCTAACTCCACCCTCCAACTCCCTCTCCAACTCTACCCTCCAACTCCACCATCTAACTCCAACTCTACCCTCCAATTCCAAATCCACCCTCCAACTCCAAACTCCAAATCCACCCTCCAACTCCAAATCCACCCTCCAACTCTAACTCCACCCTCCAACTCCAAATCCACCCTTTATTTCCAACTCCACCCTCCAACTCCAACTCCACCCTCCAACTCCAAATCCACCCTCCAACTCCAAATCCACCCTCCAACTCCACCCTCCAATTCCACCCTCTAACTCTACCCTCGAACGCCACCCTCCACCTCCAAATCCACCCTCCAACTCCAAATCCACCCTCCAACTCTACCCTCCAAATCCAAATCCACCCTCCAACTCCAAATCCACCCTCCAACTCCAAATCCACCCTCCAACTCAAACTCTACCCTTCAACTCCACCCTCCAAATCCGCCCTCCAACTCCAAATCCACCCTCCAACTCCAAATCCACCCTCCAACTCGAAATCCACTCTCCAACTCTAAATCCACCCTCCAATTCCAAATGCACCCTCCAACTCCAAATCCACCCTCCAACTCCAAATCCACCCTCCAACTCCACCCTCCAAATCCTCCCTTCAACTCCAAATCCACCCTCCAACTCCAACTCCACCCTTTAAATCCGCCCTCTAACTCCAAATCCACCCTCCAACTCAAAATCCACCCTCTAACTCCAAATCCACCCTCTAACTCTAAATCCAATCTCCAATTCCAAATGCACCCTCCAACTCCAAATCCACCCTCCAACTCCAAATCCACCCTTTAACTCCATCCTATAAATCCTCCCTCAAACTCCAAATCCACCCTTCAACTCCAAATCTACCCTCCAACTCCAACTCCACCCTCCAACTCCACATCCACCCTCCCTAACTCCAAATCTACCCGCTAACTCCACCCTCCAACTCCACCCTCAAACTCCCCCCTCCAACTCCAAATCCACCCTCCAAATCCAAATCCACCCTCCAACTCTACCCTTTAACTCTACCCTTCAACTCCACCCTCCAACTCCACCCTCCAAATCCACCCTCCAACTCTGAATCCACCCTCCAAATCTACCCTCCAACTCCAAATCCACCCTCCAACTCCAAATCCACCCTCCATCTACATATCCGACCTCCAAATCCAAATCCACCCTCTAACTCAAACTCCACCCTCCAACTCCACCCTCCAAATCCGCCCTCGAACTCCAAATCCACCCTCCAACTCAAAATCCACCCTCCAACTCCAAATCCACCCTCCAACTCTAAATCCACGCTCCAATTCCAAATACACCCTCCAACTACAAATCCACCCTCCAACTCCAAATCCACCCTCCAACTCCACCCTATAAATCCACCCCCGAACTCCAAATCCACCCTCCAACTCAAAATCCAACCTCCAACTCTAAATCCACCCTCCAATTCCAAATACACCCTCCAACTCCAAATCCACCCTCCAACTCCAAATCCACCCTTTATTTCCAACTCCACCCTCCAACTCCAACTCCACCCTCCAACTCCAAATCCACCCTCCAACTCCAAATCCACCCTCCAACTCTACCCTCCAAATCCAAATCCACTCTCCAACTCCAAATCCACCCTCCAACTCCAAATCCACCCTCCAACTCTAAATCCACCCTCCAATTCCAAATCTACCCTCCAACTCCAAATCCACCCTCTAACTCAAACTCTACCCTTCAACTCCACCCTCCAAATCCATCCTCCAACTCCAAATCCACCCTCCAACTCCAAATCAACCCTCCAACTCGAAATCCACTCTCCAACTCTAAATCCACCCTCCAATTCCAAATGCACCCTCCAACTCCAAATCTACCCTCCAACTCCACCCCCAACTCCAAATCCACCCTCCAACTCCAAATCCACCCTCCAACTTCAAATCTGCACTCTAACTCCACCCTCCAACTCCCTCTCCAACTCTACCCTCCAACTCCACCATCTAACTCCAACTCTACCCTCCAATTCCAAATCCACCCTCCAACTCCAAACTCCAAATCCACCCTCCAACTCCAAATCCACCCTCCAACTCTAACTCCACCCTCCAACTCCAAATCCACCCTTTATTTCCAACTCCACCCTCCAACTCCAACTCCACCCTCCAACTCCAAATCCACCCTCCAACTCCAAATCCACCCTCCAACTCCACCCTCCAATTCCACCCTCTAACTCTACCCTCGAACGCCACCCTCCACCTCCAAATCCACCCTCCAACTCCAAATCCACCCTCCAACTCTACCCTCCAAATCCAAATCCACCCTCCAACTCCAAATCCACCCTCCAACTCCAAATCCACCCTCCAACTCAAACTCTACCCTTCAACTCCACCCTCCAAATCCGCCCTCCAACTCGAAATCCACCCTCCAACTCCAAATCCACCCTCCAACTCCAAATCCACTCTCCAACTCTAAATCCACCCTCCAATTCCAAATGCACCCTCCAACTCCAAATCCACCCTCCAACTCCAAATCCACCCTCCAACTCCACCCTCCAAACCCTCCCTTCAACTCCAAATCCACCCTCCAACTCCAACTCCACCCTCCAAATCCGCCCTCTAACTCCAAATCCACCCTCCAACTCAAAATCCACCCTCTAACTCCAAATCCACCCTCTAACTCTAAATCCAATCTCCAATTCCAAATGCACCCTTCAACTCCAAATCCACCCTCCAACTCCAAATCCACCCTCCAACTCCATCCTATAAATCCTCCCTCAAACTCCAAATCCACCCTTCAACTCCAAATCTACCCTCCAACTCCAACTCCACCCTCCAACTCCACATCCACCCTCCCTAACTCCAAATCTACCCGCTAACTCCACCCTCCAACTCCACCCTCAAACTCCCCCCTCCAACTCCAAATCCACCCTCCAACTCCAAATCCACCCTCCAACTCTACCCTTTAACTCTACCCTTCAACTCCACCCTCCAACTCCACCCTCCAAATCCACCCTCCAACTCTGAATCCACCCTCCAAATCTACCCTCCAACTCCAAATCCACCCTCCAACTCCAAATCCACCCTCCATCTACATATCCGACCTCCAAATCCAAATCCACCCTCTAACTCAAACTCCACCCTCCAACTCCACCCTCCAAATCCGCCCTCGAACTCTAAATCCACCCTCCAACTCAAAATCCACCCTCCAACTCCAAATCCACCCTCCAACTCTAAATCCACCCTCCAATTCCAAATCCACCCTCCAACTACAAATCCACCCTCCAACTCCAAATCCACCCTCCAACTCCACCCTATAAATCCACCCCCGAACTCCAAATCCACCCTCCAACTCAAAATCCAACCTCCAACTCTAAATCCACCCTCCAATTCCAAATACACCCTCCAACTCCAAATCCACCCTCCAACTCCAACTCCACCCTCCAACTCCAAATCCACCCTCTAACTCAAACTCTACCCTTCAACTCCACCCTCCAAATCCACCCTCCAACTCCAAATCCACCCTCCAACTCCAAATCCACCCTCCAACTCCAAATCCACTCTCCAACTCTAAATCCACCCTCCAACTCCAAATCCACCCTTCAACTCCAAATCCACTCTCCAACTCTAAATCCACCCTCCAATTCCAAATGCACCCTCCAACTCCAAATCCACCCTCCAACTCCACCCTCCAAATCCTCCCTCCAACTCCAAATCCACCCTCCAACTCCAAATCTACCCTCCAACTCCACCCCCAACTCCAAATCCACCCTCCAACTCCAAATCCACCCTCCAACTTCAAATCTGCCCTCTAACTCCACCCTCCAACTCCCCCTCCAACTCTACCCTCCAAATCCACCATCTAACTCCAACTCTACCCTCCAATTCCAAATCCACCCTCCAACTCTAAACTCAAAATCCACCCTCCAACTACATATCCAACCTCCAAATCCAAATCCAACCTCTAACTCAAACTCCACCCTCCAACTCCACCCTCCAAATCCGCCCTCCAACTCCAAATCCACCTTTTAACACCAACTCCACCCTCCAACTCCAAATCCACCCCCAACTCTAAATCCAACCTCCAATTCCAAATATACCCTCCAACTCCAAATCCACCCTCCAACTCCAAATCCATCCTCCAACTCCAACTCTACACTCCAACTCCACCCTCCAACTCCAACCTCCAAGTCCAAATCCACCCTCCAACTCAAAATCCAATCTCCAACTCTAAATCCACCCTCCAATTCCAAATACACCCTCCAACTCCAAATCCACCCTCCAACTCCAACTCCACCCTCCAACTCCAAATCCACCCTCTAACTCAAACTCTACCCTTCAACTCCACCCTCCAAATCCACCCTCCAATTCCAAATCCACCCTCCAACTCAAAAACCACCCTCCAACTCCAAATCCACTCTCCAACTCTAAATCCACCCTCCAATTCCAAATGCATCCTCCAACTCCAAATCCACCCTCCAACTCCAAATCCACCCTCCAACTCCACCCTCCAAATCCTCCCTCCAACTCCAAATCCACCCTCCAACTCCAAATCTACCCTCCAACTCCACCCCCAACTCCAAATCCACCCTCCAACTCCAAATCCACCCTCCAACTTCAAATCTGCCCTCTAACTCCACCCTCCAACTCCCCCTCCAACTCTACCCTCCAAACCCACCATCTAACTCCAACTCTACCCTCCAATTCCAAATCCACCCTTCAACTCCAAACTCTAAATCCACCCTCCAACTACATATCCAACCTCCAAATCCAAATCCACCCTCTAACTCAAACTCCACCCTCCAACTCCACCCTCCAAATCCGCCCTCCAACTCTAAATCCACCTTTTAACACCAACTCCAAATCCACCCCAACTCTAAATCCAACCTCCAATTCCAAATATACCCTCCAACTCCAAATCCACCCTCCAACTCCAAATCCATCCTCCAACTCCAACTCTACACTCCAACTCCACCCTCCAACTCCAACCTCCAAGTCCAAGTCCACCCTCTAACTCTACCCTCCAATTCCAAATCCACCATCCAAATCCACCATCTAACTCCACCCTCCAACTCCAACTCCATCCTCCAACTCTACCCTCCAACTCCAAATCCCCCCTCCAACTCTAACTCCTCCCTCCTACTCCAAATCCACCCTCCTATTCCAAATCCACCCTCCAAGTCCAAATCC
Organism: Lissotriton vulgaris; assembly: GCF_964263255.1. Taxonomy (NCBI): domain Eukaryota; kingdom Metazoa; phylum Chordata; class Amphibia; order Caudata; family Salamandridae; genus Lissotriton; species Lissotriton vulgaris. The sequence goes on along the minus strand of NW_028255773.1, from coordinate 476,742 downwards.
ACCCTCCAACTCTACCCTCCAAATCCACCCTCCAACCCTAACTCCTCCCTCCTACTCCAAATCCATCCTCCAACTCCAAATCTACCCTCCAACTCCACCCTCCAACTCCAAATCCACCCTCTAACTCCAAATCCACCCTCCAACTCCACCCTCCCAATCCACCCTCCAACTCCAAATCCACCCTCCCACTCCAAATCCACCCTCTAATTTCTCCCTCTAACTCTACGCTCCAATTCCAAATCCACCATCCAACTTCAAATCCACCATCTAACTCCACCCTCCGACTCCAACTCCATCCTCCAACTCCACCCTCCAACTCCAAATCCACCCTCCAACTTTAACTCTACCCTCCAACTCTAACTCCACCCTCCAACTCCAAATCCACCCTTCAACTCCAAATCCACCCTCCAACTCCCCCTCCAACTCTACCCTCCAAATCCACCATCTAACTCCAACTCTACCCTCCGATTCCAAATCCACCCTCCAACTCCAAACTCCAAATCCACCCTCCAACTACATATCCAACCTCCAAATCCAAATCCAACCTCTAACTCAAACTCCACCCTCCAACTCCACCCTCCAAATCCGCCCTCCAACTCTAAATCCACCTTTTAACACCAACTCCACCCTCCAACTCCAAATCCACCCCCAACTCTAAATCCAACCTCCAATTCCAAATATACCCTCCAACTCCAAATCCACCCTCCAACTCCAAATCCATCCTCCAACTCCAACTCTACACTCCAACTCCACCCTCCAACTCCAACCTCCAAGTCCAAATCCACCCTCCAACTCAAAATCCAATCTCCAACTCTAAATCCACCCTCCCATTCCAAATACACCCTCCAACTCCAAATCCACCCTCCAACTCCAACTCCACCCTCCAACTCCAAATCCACCCTCCAACTCCAAACTCCAAATCCACCCTCCAACTACATATCCAACCTCCAAATCCAAATCCAACCTCTAACTCAAACTCCACCCTCCAACTCCACCCTCCAAATCCGCCCTCCAACCCCAAATCCACCTTTTAACACCAACTCCACCCTCCAACTCCAAATCCACCCCCAACTTTAAATCCAACCTCCAATTCCAAATATACCCTCCAACTCCAAATCCACCCTCCAACTCCAAATCCATCCTCCAACTCCAACTCTATACTCCAACTCCACCCTCCAACTCCAACCTCCAAGTCCAAATCCACCCTCCAACTCAAAATCCAATCTCCAACTCTAAATCCACCCTCCAATTCCAAATACACCCTCCAACTCCAAATCCACCCTCCAACTCCAACTCCACCCTCCAACTCCAAATCCACCCTCTATTTCAAACTCTACCCTTCAACTCCACCCTCCAAATCCACCCTCCAACTCCAAATCCACCCTCCAACTCCAAATCCACCCTCCAACTCCAAATCCACTCTCCAACTCTAAATCCACCCTCCAATTCCAAATGCACCCTCCAACTCCAAATCCACCCTCCAACTCCAAATCCACCCTCCAACTCCACCCTCCAAATCCTCCCTCCAACTCCAAATCCACCCTCCAACTCCAAATCTACCCTCCAACTCCACCCCCAACTCCAAATTCACCCTCCAACTCCAAATCCACCCTCCAACTTCAAATCTGCCCTCTAACTCCACCCTCCAACTCCCCCTCCAACTCTACCCTCCAAATCCACCATCTAACTCCAACTCTACCCTCCAATTCCAAATCCACCCTCCAACTCCAAACTCTAAATCCACCCTCCAACTACATATCCAACCTCCAAATCCAAATCCACCCTCTAACTCAAACTCCACCCTCCAACTCCACCCTCCAAATCCGCCCTCCAACTCGAAATCCACCTTTTAACACCAACTCCACCCTCCAACTCCAAATCCACCCCAACTCTAAATCCAACCTCCAATTCCAAATATACCCTCCAACTCCAAATCCACCCTCCAACTCCAAATCCATCCTCCAACTCCAACTCTATACTCCAACTCCACCCTCCAACTCCAACCTCCAAGTCCAAGTCCACCCTCTAACTCTACCCTCCAATTCCAAATCCACCATCCAACTCCAAATCCACCATCTAACTCCACCCTCCAACTCCAACTCCATCCTCCAACTCTACCCTCCAACTCCAAATCCACCCTCCAACTCTAACTCCTCCCTCCTACTCCAAATCCACCCTCCTACTCCAAATCCACCCTCCAAGTCCAAATCCACCCTCCAACTCTACCCTCCAAATCCTCCCTCTAACTCCAAATCCATCCTCCAACTCCAAATCTACCCTCCAACTCCACCCTCCAACTCCAAATCCACCCTCTAACTCCAAATCCACCCTCCAACTCCACCCTCCAACTCCACCCTCCCAATCCACCCTCCAACTCCAAATCCACCCTCCCACTCCAAATCCACTCTCCAACTCTAAATCCACCCTCCAATTCCAAATGCATCCTCCAACTCCAAATCCACCCTCCAACTCCAAATCCACCCTCCAACTCCACCCTCCAAATCCTCCCTCCAACTCCAAATCCACCCTCCAACTCCAAATCTACCCTCCAACTCCACCCCCAACTCCAAATCCACCCTCCAACTCCAAATCCACCCTCCAACTTCAAATCTGCCCTCTAACTCCACCCTCCAACTCCCCCTCCAACTCTACCCTCCAAACCCACCATCTAACTCCAACTCTACCCTCCAATTCCAAATCCACCCTCCAACTCCAAACTCTAAATCCACCCTCCAACTACATATCCAACCTCCAAATCCAAATCCACCCTCTAACTCAAACTCCACCCTCCAACTCCACCCTCCAAATCCGCCCTCCAACTCTAAATCCACCTTTTAACACCAACTCCAAATCCACCCCAACTCTAAATCCAACCTCCAATTCCAAATATACCCTCCAACTCCAAATCCACCCTCCAACTCCAAATCCATCCTCCAACTCCAACTCTACACTCCAACTCCACCCTCCAACTCCAACCTCCAAGTCCAAGTCCACCCTATAACTCTACCCTCCAATTCCAAATCCACCATCCAAATCCACCATCTAACTCCACCCTCCAACTCCAACTCCATCCTCCAACTCTACCCTCCAACTCCAAATCCCCCCTCCAACTCTAACTCCTCCCTCCTACTCCAAATCCACCCTCCTATTCCAAATCCACCCTCCAAGTCCAAATCCACCCTCCAACTCTACCCTCCAAATCCACCCTCCAACCCTAACTCCTCCCTCCTACTCCAAATCCATCCTCCAACTCCAAATCTACCCTCCAACTCCACCCTCCAACTCCAAATCCACCCTCTAACTCCAAATCCACCCTCCAACTCCACCCTCCCAATCCACCCTCCAACTCCAAATCCACCCTCCCACTCCAAATCCACCCTCTAATTTCTCCCTCTAACTCTACGCTCCAATTCCAAATCCACCATCCAACTTCAAATCCACCATCTAACTCCACCCTCCGACTCCAACTCCATCCTCCAACTCCACCCTCCAACTCCAAATCCACCCTCCAACTTTAACTCTACCCTCCAACTCTAACTCCACCCTCCAACTCCAAATCCACCCTTCAACTCCAAATCCACCCTCAAACTCCCCCTCCAACTCTACCCTCCAAATCCACCATCTAACTCCAACTCTACCCTCCGATTCCAAATCCACCCTCCAACTCCAAACTCCAAATCCACCCTCCAACTACATATCCAACCTCCAAATCCAAATCCAACCTCTAACTCAAACTCCACCCTCCAACTCCACCCTCCAAATCCGCCCTCCAACTCTAAATCCACCTTTAACACCAACTCCACCCTCCAACTCCAAATCCACCCCCAACTCTAAATCCAACCTCCAATTCCAAATATACCCTCCAACTCCAAATCCACCCTCCAACTCCAAATCCATCCTCCAACTCCAACTCTACACTCCAACTCCACCCTCCAACTCCAACCTCCAAGTCCAAATCCACCCTCCAACTCAAAATCCAATCTCCAACTCTAAATCCACCCTCCCATTCCAAATACACCCTCCAACTCCAAATCCACCCTCCAACTCCAACTCCACCCTCCAACTCCAAATCCACCCTCCAACTCCAAACTCCAAATCCACCCTCCAACTACATATCCAACCTCCAAATCCAAATCCAACCTCTAACTCAAACTCCACCCTCCAACTCCACCCTCCAAATCCGCCCTCCAACTCCAAATCCACCTTTTAACACCAACTCCACCCTCCAACTCCAAATCCACCCCCAACTTTAAATCCAACCTCCAATTCCAAATATACCCTCCAACTCCAAATCCACCCTCCAACTCCAAATCCATCCTCCAACTCCAACTCTATACTCCAACTCCACCCTCCAACTCCAACCTCCAAGTCCAAATCCACCCTCCAACTCAAAATCCAATCTCCAACTCTAAATCCACCCTCCAATTCCAAATACACCCTCCAACTCCAAATCCACCCTCCAACTCCAACTCCACCCTCCAACTCCAAATCCACCCTCTATTTCAAACTCTACCCTTCAACTCCACCCTCCAAATCCACCCTCCAACTCCAAATCCACCCTCCAACTCCAAATCCACCCTCCAACTCCAAATCCATCCTCCAACTCCAACTCTATACTCCAACTCCACCCTCCAACTCCAACCTCCAAGTCCAAATCCACCCTCCAACTCAAAATCCAATCTCCAACTCTAAATCCACCCTCCAATTCCAAATACACCCTCCAACTCCAAATCCACCCTCCAACTCCAACTCCACCCTCCAACTCCAAATCCACCCTCTATTTCAAACTCTACCCTTCAACTCCACCCTCCAAATCCACCCTCCAACTCCAAATCCACCCTCCAACTCCAAATCCACCCTCCAACTCCAAATCCACTCTCCAACTCTAAATCCACCCTCCAATTCCAAATGCACCCTCCAACTCCAAATCCACCCTCCAACTCCAAATCCACCCTCCAACTCCACCCTCCAAATCCTCCCTCCAACTCCAAATCCACCCTCCAACTCCAAATCTACCCTCCAACTCCACCCCCAACTCCAAATTCACCCTCCAACTCCAAATCCACCCTCCAACTTCAAATCTGCCCTCTAACTCCACCCTCCAACTCCCCCTCCAACTCTACCCTCCAAATCCACCATCTAACTCCAACTCTACCCTCCAATTCCAAATCCACCCTCCAACTCCAAACTCTAAATCCACCCTCCAACTACATATCCAACCTCCAAATCCAAATCCACCCTCTAACTCAAACTCCACCCTCCAACTCCACCCTCCAAATCCGCCCTCCAACTCGAAATCCACCTTTTAACACCAACTCCACCCTCCAACTCCAAATCCACCCCAACTCTAAATCCAACCTCCAATTCCAAATATACCCTCCAACTCCAAATCCACCCTCCAACTCCAAATCCATCCTCCAACTCCAACTCTATACTCCAACTCCACCCTCCAACTCCAACCTCCAAGTCCAAGTCCACCCTCTAACTCTACCCTCCAATTCCAAATCCACCATCCAACTCCAAATCCACCATCTAACTCCACCCTCCAACTCCAACTCCATCCTCCAACTCTACCCTCCAACTCCAAATCCACCCTCCAACTCTAACTCCTCCCTCCTACTCCAAATCCACCCTCCTACTCCAAATCCACCCTCCAAGTCCAAATCCACCCTCCAACTCTACCCTCCAAATCCTCCCTCTAACTCCAAATCCATCCTCCAACTCCAAATCTACCCTCCAACTCCACCCTCCAACTCCAAATCCACCCTCTAACTCCAAATCCACCCTCCAACTCCACCCTCCAACTCCACCCTCCCAATCCACCCTCCAACTCCAAATCCACCCTCCCACTCCAAATCCACCCTCTAATTTCTCCCTCTAACTCTACGCTCCAATTCCAAATCCACCATCCAACTTCAAATCCACCATCTAACTCCACCCTCCGACTCCAACTCCATCCTCCAACTCCACCCTCCAACTCCAAATCCACCCTCCAACTTTAACTCTCCCCTCCAACTCTAACTCCACCCTCCATCTCCAAATCCACCCTTCAACTCCAAATCCACCCTCCAACTCCAACTCCACCCTCCAAATCTGCCCTCCAACTCCAAATCCACCCTCCAACTCAAAATCCACCCTCTAACTCCAAATCCACCCTCCAACTCTAAATCCACCCTCCAATTCCAAATACACCCTCCAACTCCAAATCCACCCACCAACTCCATCCTATAAATCCTCCCTCAAACTCCAAATCCACCCTCCAACTCCAAATCTACCCTCCAACTCCAACTCCACCCTCCAACTCCACATCCACCCTCCCCAACTCCAAATCCACCGCTAACTCCACCCTCCAACTCCACCCTCAAACTCCACCCTCCAACTCCAAATCCTGCCTCCAACTCCAACTCCAAATCCACCCTCCAAGTCTACCCTCCAAGTCTACCCTTCAACTCCACCCTCCAACTCCACCCTCCAACTCCAAATCCACCCTCCAACTCTGAATCCACCCTCCAAATCTACCCTCCAACTCCAAATCCACCCTCCAACTCCAAATCCACCCTCCATCTACATATCCAACCTCCAAATCCAAATCCACCCTCTAACTCAAACTCCACCCTCCAACTCCACCCTCCAAATCCGCCCTCCAACTCCAAATCCACCCTCCAACTCAAAATCCACCCTCCAACTCAAAATCCACCCTCCAACTCTAAATCCACCCTCCAATTCCAAATACACCCTCCAACTCCAAATCCACCCTCCAACTCCAAATCCACCCTCCAACTCCACCCTATAAATCCTCCCTCAAACTCCAAATCCACCCTCCAACTCCAAATCTACCCTCCAACTCAAAATCCACACTCCAACTCCAAATCCACCCTCCAACTCCAACTCCACCCTCCAACTCCAAATCCACCCTCCAACTCCAAATCCACCCGCTAACTCCATCCTCCAACTCCAAATCCACCCTCCAACTCCAAATCCACCCTCCAACTCTACCCTTCAACTCCACCCTCCAACTCCACCCTCCAACTCCACCCTCCAACTCCAAATCCACCCTCCAACCCCAAAATCACCCTGCAACTCCAAATCCACCCTCCAACTCCAAATCCACCCTCCAACTACAAATCCACCTTCCAACTCAAAGTACACCCTCCAACTCTACCCTCCAATTCCAAATATACCCTCCAACTCCAAATCCACCCTCCAACTTCAAATCCACCCTCTAACTCCAAATCCACCCTCCAACTCCACCCTCCAACTCCACCCTCCCAATCCACCCTCCAACTCCAAATCCACCCTCCCACTCCAAATCCACCCTCCAATTTCTCCCTCCAATTCCAAATCCACGATCCAACTCCAAATCCACCATCTAACTCCACCCTCCAACTCCAACTCCATCCTCCAACTCCACCCTCCAACTCCAACTCCACCCTCCACCTCCAAATCCACCCTCCAACTCCAAATCCACCCTCCAACTCTACCCTCCAAATCCAAATCCACCCTCCAACTCCAAATCCACCCTCCAACTCCAAATCCACCCTCCAACTCTAAATCCACAATCCAATTCCAAATACACCCTCCAACTCCAAATCCACCCTCTAACTCAAACTCAATCCTTCATCTCCACCCTCCAAATCCGCCCTCCAACTCCAAATCCACCCTCCAACTCCAAATCCACTCTCCAACTCTAAATCCACCCTCCAATTCCAAATGCACCCTCCAACTCCAAATCCACCCTCCAACTCCAAATCCACCCTCCAACTTCACCCTCCAAATCCTCCCTCCAACTCCAAATCCAACCTCCAACTCCAAATCTACCCTCCAACTCCACCCCGAACTCCAAATCCACCCTCCAACTCCAAATCCACCCTCCAACTTCAAATCTGCCCTCTAACTCCACCCTCCAACTCCCCCTCCAACTCTACCCTCCAAATCCACCATCTAACTCCAACTCTACCCTCCAATTCCAACTCCACCCTCCAACTCCAAACTCCAAATCCACCCTCCAACTACATATCCAACCTCCAAATCCAAATCCACCCTCTAACTCAAACTCCACCCTCCAACTCCACCCTCCAAATCTGCCCTCCAACTCCAAATCCACCATCTAACACCAAATCCACCCTCCAACTTCAAATGCACCCTCTAACTCTAAATCCACCCTCCAAATCCAAATATACCCTCCAACTCCAAATCCACCCTCCAACACCAAATCCATCCTCCAACTCCAACTCTACACTCCAACTCCACCCTCCAACTCCAACCTCCAAGTCCAAGTCCACCCTCCAACTCTACCCTCCAATTCCAAATCCACCATCCAACTCCAAATCCACCATCTAACTCCACCCTCCGACTCCAACTCCATCCTCCAACTCTACCCTCCAACTCCAAATCCACCCTCCAACTCTAACTCCACCCTCCCACTCCAAATCCACCCTCCTACTCCAAATCCACCCTCCAAATCCAAATCCACCCTCCAACTCCACCCTCCAAATCCTCCCTCTAACTCCAAATCCACCCTCCAACTCCACCCTCCAAATCCTCCCTCTAACTCCAAATCCATCCTCCAACTCTTAATCTACCCTCCAACTCCACCCTCCAACTCCAAATCCACCCTCTAACTCCAAATCCACCCTCCAACTCCACCCTCCCAATCCACCCTCCAACTCCAAATCCACCCTCCCACTCCAAATTCACCCTCCAATTTCTCCCTCCAACTCTACCCTCCAATTCCAAATCCACCATCCAACTTCAAATCCACCATCTGACTCCACCCTCCGACTCCAACTCCATCCTCCAACTCCAAATCCACCCTCCAACTTTAACTCTACCCTCCAACTCTAACTCCACCCTCCAACTCCAAATCCACCCTTCAACTCCAAATCCACCCTCCACCTCCAACTCCACCCTCCAAATCCGCCCTCCAACTCCAAATCCACCCTCCAACTCAAAATCCACCCTCTAACTCCAAATCCACCCTCTAACTCTAAATCCACCCTCCAATTCCAAATACACCCTCCAACTCCAAATCCACCCTCCAACTCCAAATCCACCCTCCAACTCCATCCTATAAATCCTCCCTCAAACTCCAAATCCACCCTCCAACTCCAAATCTACCCTCCAACTCCAACTCCACCCTCGAACTCCACATCCACCCTCCCCAACTCCAAATCTACCCGCTAACTCCACCCTCCAACTCCACCCTCAAACTCCACCCTCCAACTCCAAATCCACCCTCCAACTCCAAATCCACCCTCCAACTCTACCCTTCAACTCTACCCTTCAACTCCACCCTCCAACTCCACCCTCGAAATCCACCCTCCAAATCCATCCTCCAACTCCAAATCCACCCTCCAACTACAAATCCACCCTCCAACTCCAAGTACACCCTCCAACTCTACCCTCCAATTCCAAATATACCCTCCAACTCCAAATCCACCCTCCAACTCTACCCTCCAAATCCAAATCCACCCTCCAACTCCAAATCCACCCTCCAACTCCAAATCCACCCTCCAACTCTAAATCCACCCTCCAATTCCAAATCCACCCTCCAACTCCAAATCCACCCTCTAACTCAAACTCTACCCTTCAACTCCACCCTCCAAATCCATCCTCCAACTCCAAATCCACCCTCCAACTCCAAATCAACCCTCCAACTCGAAATCCACTCTCCAACTCTAAATCCACCCTCCAATTCCAAATGCACCCTCCAACTCCAAATCCATCCTCCAACTCCACCCTCCAAATCCTCCCTTCAACTCCAAATCCACCCTCCAACTCCAAATCTACCCTCCAACTCCACCCCCAACTCCAAATCCACCCTCCAACTCCAAATCCACCCTCCAACTTCAAATCTGCCCTCTAACTCCACCCTCCAACTCCCTCTCCAACTCTACCCTCCAACTCCACCATCTAACTCCAACTCTACCCTCCAATTCCAAATCCACCCTCCAACTCCAAACTCCAAATCCACCCTCCAACTCCAAATCCACCCTCCAACTCTAAATCCACAATCCAATTCCAAATACACCCTCCAACTCCAAATCCACCCTCTAACTCAAACTCTATCCTTCATCTCCACCCTCCAAATCCGCCCTCCAACTCCAAATCCACCCTCCAACTCCAAATCCACTCCCCAACTCTAAATCCACCCTCCAATTCCAAATGCACCCTCCAACTCCAAATCCACCCTCCAACTCCAAATCCACCCTCCAACTCCACCCTCCAAATCCTCCCTCCAACTCCAAATCCACCCTCCAACTCCAAATCTACCCTCCAACTCCACCCCCAACTCCAAATCCACCCTCCAACTCCAAATCCACCCTCCAACTTCAAATCTGCCCTCTAACTCCACCCTCCAACTCCCCCTCCAACTCTACCCTCCAAATCCACCATCTAACTCCAACTCTACCCTCCAATTCCAAATCCACCCTCCAACTCCAAACTTCAAATCCACCCTCCAACTACATATCCAACCTCCAAATCCAAATCCACCCTCTAACTCAAACTCCACCCTCCAACTCCACCCTCCAAATCCGCCCTCCAACTCCAAATCCACCCTCTAACACCAAATCCACCCTCCAACTCCAAATGCACCCTCTAACTCTAAATCCACCCTCCAATTCCAAATATACCCTCCAACTCCAAATCCACCCTCCAACACCAAATCCATCCTCTAACTCCAACTCTACACTCGAACTCCACCCTCCAACTCCAACCTCCAAGTCCAAGTCCACCCTCCAACTCTACCCTCCAATTCCAAATCCACCATCCAACTCCAAATCCACCATCTAACTCCACCCTCCGACTCCAACTCCATCCTCCAACTCTACCCTCCAACTCCAAATCCACCCTCCAACTCTAACTCCACCCTCCCACTCCAAATCCACCCTCCTACTCCAAATCCACCCTCCAAATCCAAATCCACCCTCCAACTCCACCCTCCAAATCCTCCCTCTAACTCCAAATCCATCCTCCAACTCCAAATCTACCCTCCAACTCCACCCTCCAACTCCAAATCCACCCTCTAACTCCAAATCCACCCTCCAACTCCACCCTCCAACTCCACCCTCCCAATCCACCCTTCAACTCCAAATCCACCCTCCAACTCCAACTCCACCCTCCAAATCTGCCCTCCAACTCCAAATCCACCCTCCAACTCAAAATCCACCCTCTAACTCCAAATCCACCCTCCAACTCTAAATCCACCCTCCAATTCCAAATACACCCTCCAACTCCAAATCCACCCACCAACTCCATCCTATAAATCCTCCCTCAAACTCCAAATCCACCCTCCAACTCCAAATCTACCCTCCAACTCCAACTCCACCCTCCAACTCCACATCCACCCTCCCCAACTCCAAATCCACCGCTAACTCCACCCTCCAACTCCACCCTCAAACTCCACCCTCCAACTCCAAATCCTGCCTCCAACTCCAACTCCAAATCCACCCTCCAAGTCTACCCTCCAAGTCTACCCTTCAACTCCACCCTCCAACTCCACCCTCCAACTCCAAATCCACCCTCCAACTCTGAATCCACCCTCCAAATCTACCCTCCAACTCCAAATCCACCCTCCAACTCCAAATCCACCCTCCATCTACATATCCAACCTCCAAATCCAAATCCACCCTCTAACTCAAACTCCACCCTCCAACTCCACCCTCCAAATCCGCCCTCCAACTCCAAATCCACCCTCCAACTCAAAATCCACCCTCCAACTCAAAATCCACCCTCCAACTCTAAATCCACCCTCCAATTCCAAATACACCCTCCAACTCCAAATCCACCCTCCAACTCCAAATCCACCCTCCAACTCCACCCTATAAATCCTCCCTCAAACTCCAAATCCACCCTCCAACTCCAAATCTACCCTCCAACTCAAAATCCACACTCCAACTCCAAATCCACCCTCCAACTCCAACTCCACCCTCCAACTCCAAATCCACCCTCCAACTCCAAATCCACCCGCTAACTCCATCCTCCAACTCCAAATCCACCCTCCAACTCCAAATCCACCCTCCAACTCTACCCTTCAACTCTACCCTTCAACTCCACCCTCCAACTCCACCCTCCAACTCCACCCTCCAACTCCAAATCCACCCTCCAACCCCAAAATCACCCTGCAACTCCAAATCCACCCTCCAACTCCAAATCCACCCTCCAACTACAAATCCACCTTCCAACTCAAAGTACACCCTCCAACTCTACCCTCCAATTCCAAATATACCCTCCAACTCCAAATCCACCCTCCAACTCCAAATCCACCCTCTAACTCCAAATCCACCCTCCAACTCCACCCTCCAACTCCACCCTCCCAATCCACCCTCCAACTCCAAATCCACCCTCCCACTCCAAATCCACCCTCCAATTTCTCCCTCCAATTCCAAATCCACCATCCAACTCCAAATCCACCATCTAACTCCACCCTCCAACTCCAACTCCCCTCCACCTCCAAATCCACCCTCCAACTCCAAATCCACCCTCCAACTCTACCCTCCAAATCCAAATCCACCCTCCAACTCCAAATCCACCCTCCAACTCCAAATCCACCCTCCAACTCTAAACCCTCCAACTCCAAATCCACCCTCCAACTCTAAATCCACAATCCAATTCCAAATACACCCTCCAACTCCAAATCCACCCTCTAACTCAAACTCAATCCTTCATCTCCACCCTCCAAATCCGCCCTCCAACTCCAAATCCACCCTCCAACTCCAAATCCACTCTCCAACTCTAAATCCACCCTCCAATTCCAAATGCACCCTCCAACTCCAAATCCACCCTCCAACTCCAAATCCACCCTCCAACTTCACCCTCCAAATCCTCCCTCCAACTCCAAATCCAACCTCCAACTCCAAATCTACCCTCCAACTCCACCCCGAACTCCAAATCCACCCTCCAACTCCAAATCCACCCTCCAACTTCAAATCTGCCCTCTAACTCCACCCTCCAACTCCCCCTCCAACTCTACCCTCCAAATCCACCATCTAACTCCAACTCTACCCTCCAATTCCAACTCCACCCTCCAACTCCAAACTCCAAATCCACCCTCCAACTACATATCCAACCTCCAAATCTAAATCCACCCTCTAACTCAAACTCCACCCTCCAACTCCACCCTCCAAATCTGCCCTCCAACTCCAAATCCACCATCTAACACCAAATCCACCCTCCAACTTCAAATGCACCCTCTAACTCTAAATCCACCCTCCAAATCCAAATATACCCTCCAACTCCAAATCCACCCTCCAACACCAAATCCATCCTCCAACTCCAACTCTACACTCCAACTCCACCCTCCAACTCCAACCTCCAAGTCCAAGTCCACCCTCCAACTCTACCCTCCAATTCCAAATCCACCATCCAACTCCAAATCCACCATCTAACTCCACCCTCCGACTCCAACTCCATCCTCCAACTCTACCCTCCAACTCCAAATCCACCCTCCAACTCTAACTCCACCCTCCCACTCCAAATCCACCCTCCTACTCCAAATCCACCCTCCAAATCCAAATCCACCCTCCAACTCCACCCTCCAAATCCTCCCTCTAACTCCAAATCCACCCTCCAACTCCACCCTCCAAATCCTCCCTCTAACTCCAAATCCATCCTCCAACTCTTAATCTACCCTCCAACTCCACCCTCCAACTCCAAATCCACCCTCTAACTCCAAATCCACCCTCCAACTCCACCCTCCCAATCCACCCTCCAACTCCAAATCCACCCTCCCACTCCAAATTCACCCTCCAATTTCTCCCTCCAACTCTACCCTCCAATTCCAAATCCACCATCCAACTTCAAATCCACCATCTGACTCCACCCTCCGACTCCAACTCCATCCTCCAACTCCAAATCCACCCTCCAACTTTAACTCTACCCTCCAACTCTAACTCCACCCTCCAACTCCAAATCCACCCTTCAACTCCAAATCCACCCTCCACCTCCAACTCCACCCTCCAAATCCGCCCTCCAACTCCAAATCCACCCTCCAACTCAAAATCCACCCTCTAACTCCAAATCCACCCTCTAACTCTAAATCCACCCTCCAATTCCAAATACACCCTCCAACTCCAAATCCACCCTCCAACTCCAAATCCACCTCCAACTCCATCCTATAAATCCTCCCTCAAACTCCAAATCCACCCTCCAACTCCAATCTACCCTCCAACTCCAACTCCACCCTCCAACTCCACATCCACCCTCCCCAACTCCAAATCTACCCGCTAACTCCACCCTCCAACTCCACCCTCAAACTCCACCCTCCAACTCCAAATCCACCCTCCAACTCCAAATCCACCCTCCAACTCTACCCTTCAACTCTACCCTTCAACTCCACCCTCCAACTCACCCTCGAAATCCACCCTCCAAATCCATCCTCCAACTCCAAATCCACCCTCCAACTACAAATCCACCCTCCAACTCCAAGTACACCCTCCAACTCTACCCTCCAATTCCAAATATACCCTCCAACTCCAAATCCACCCTCCAACTCTACCCTCCAAATCCAAATCCACCCTCCAACTCCAAATCCACCCTCCAACTCCAAATCCACCCTCCAACTCTAAATCCACCCTCCAATTCCAAATCCACCCTCCAACTCCAAATCCACCCTCTAACTCAAACTCTACCCTTCAACTCCACCCTCCAAATCCATCCTCCAACTCCAAATCCACCCTCCAACTCCAAATCAACCCTCCAACTCGAAATCCACTCTCCAACTCTAAATCCACCCTCCAATTCCAAATGCACCCTCCAACTCCAAATCCATCCTCCAACTCCACCCTCCAAATCCTCCCTTCAACTCCAAATCCACCCTCCAACTCCAAATCTACCCTCCAACTCCACCCCCAACTCCAAATCCACCCTCCAACTCCAAATCCACCCTCCAACTTCAAATCTGCCCTCTAACTCCACCCTCCAACTCCCTCTCCAACTCTACCCTCCAACTCCACCATCTAACTCCAACTCTACCCTCCAATTCCAAATCCACCCTCCAACTCCAAACTCCAAATCCACCCTCCAACTCCAAATCCACCCTCCAACTCTAAATCCACAATCCAATCCAAATACACCCTCCAACTCCAAATCCACCCTCTAACTCAAACTCTATCCTTCATCTCCACCCTCCAAATCCGCCCTCCAACTCCAAATCCACCCTCCAACTCCAAATCCACTCCCCAACTCTAAATCCACCCTCCAATTCCAAATGCACCCTCCAACTCCAAATCCACCCTCCAACTCCAAATCCACCCTCCAACTCCACCCTCCAAATCCTCCCTCCAACTCCAAATCCACCCTCCAACTCCAAATCTACCCTCCAACTCCACCCCCAACTCCAAATCCACCCTCCAACTCCAAATCCACCCTCCAACTTCAAATCTGCCCTCTAACTCCACCCTCCAACTCCCCCTCCAACTCTACCCTCCAAATCCACCATCTAACTCCAACTCTACCCTCCAATTCCAAATCCACCCTCCAACTCCAAACTTCAAATCCACCCTCCAACTACATATCCAACCTCCAAATCCAAATCCACCCTCTAACTCAAACTCCACCCTCCAACTCCACCCTCCAAATCCGCCCTCCAACTCCAAATCCACCCTCTAACACCAAATCCACCCTCCAACTCCAAATGCACCCTCTAACTCTAAATCCACCCTCCAATTCCAAATATACCCTCCAACTCCAAATCCACCCTCCAACACCAAATCCATCCTCTAACTCCAACTCTACACTCGAACTCCACCCTCCAACTCCAACCTCCAAGTCCAAGTCCACCCTCCAACTCTACCCTCCAATTCCAAATCCACCATCCAACTCCAAATCCACCATCTAACTCCACCCTCCGACTCCAACTCCATCCTCCAACTCTACCCTCCAACTCCAAATCCACCCTCCAACTCTAACTCCACCCTCCCACTCCAAATCCACCCTCCTACTCCAAATCCACCCTCCAAATCCAAATCCACCCTCCAACTCCACCCTCCAAATCCTCCCTCTAACTCCAAATCCATCCTCCAACTCCAAATCTACCCTCCAACTCCACCCTCCAACTCCAAATCCACCCTCTAACTCCAAATCCACCCTCCAACTCCACCCTCCAACTCCACCATCCCAATCCACCCTCCAACTCCAAATCCACCCTCCCACTCCAAATTCACCCTCCAATTTCTCCCTCCAACTCTACCCTCCAATTCCAAATCCACCATCCAACTTCAAATCCACCATCTAACACCACCCTCCGACTCCAACTCCATCCTCCAACTCCACCCTCCAACTCCAAATCCACCCTCCAACTTTAACTCTACCCTCCAACTCTAACTCCACCCTCCAACTCCAAACCCACCCTTCAACTCCAAATCCACCCTCCACCTCCAACTCCACCCTCCAAATCCGCCCTCCAACTCCAAATCCACCCTCCAACTCAAAATCCACCCTCTAACTCCAAATCCACCCTCCAACTCTAAATCCACCCTCCAATTCCAAATACACCCTCCAACTCCAAATCCACCCTCCAACTCCAAATCCACCCTCCAACTCCATCCTTTAAATCCTCCCTCAAACTCCAAATCCACCCTCCAACTCCAAATCTACCCTCCAACTCCAACTCCACCCTCCAACTCCACATCCACCCTCCCCAACTCCAAATCTACCCGCTAACTCCACCCTCCAACTCCACCCTCAAACTCCACCCTCCAACTCCAAATCCACCCTCCAACTCCAAATCCACCCTCCAACTCTACCCTTCAACTCTACCCTTCAACTCCTCCCTCCAACTCCACCCTCCAAATCCACCCTCCAACTCTGAATCCACCCTCCAAATCTACCCTCCAACTCCAAATCCACCCTCCAACTCCAAATCCACCCTCCATCTACATATCCGACCTCCAAATCCACCCTCTAACTCAAACTCCACCCTCCAACTCCACCCTCCAAATCCACCCTCGAACTCCAAATCCACCCTCCAACTCAAAATCCACCCTCCAACTCCAAATCCACCCTCCAACTCTAAATCCACCCTCCAATTCCAAATACACCCTCCAACTCCAAATCCACCCTCCAACTCCAAATCTACCCTCCAACTCCACCCCCAACTCCAAATCCACCCTCCAACTCCAAATCCACCCTCCAACTTCAAATCTGCCCTCTAACTCCACCCTCCAACTCCCCCTCCAACTCTACCCTCCAAATCCACCATCTAACTCCAACTCTACCCTCCAATTCCAAATCCACCCTCCAACTCCAAACTCCAAATCCACCCTCCAACTACATATCCAACCTCCAAATCCAAATCCACACTCTAATTCAAACTCCACCCTCCAACTCCACCCTCCAAATCCGCCCTCCAACTCCAAATCCACCCTCTAACACCAAATCCACCCTCCAACTCAAATGCACCCTCTAACTCTAAATCCACCCTCCAATTCCAAATATACCCTCCAACTCAAAATCCACCCTCCAACACCAAATCCATCCTCCAACTCCAACTCTACACTCCAACTCCACCCTCCAACTCCAACCTCCAAGTCCAAGTCCACCCTCCAACTCTACCCTCCAATTCCAAATCCACCATCCAACTCCAAATCCACCATCTAACTCCACCCTCCGACTCCAACTCCATCCTCCAACTCTACCCTCCAACTCCAAATCCACCCTCCAACCCCAACTCCACCCTCCCACTCCAAATCCACCCTCCTACTCCAAATCCACCCTCCAAATCCAAATCCACCCTCCAACTCCACCCTCCAAATCCTCCCTCTAACTCCAAATCCATCCTCCAACTCCAAATCTACCCTCCAACTCCACCCTCCAACTCCAAATCCACCCTCTAACTCCAAATCCACCCTCCATATCCACCCTCCAACTCCACCCTCCCAATCCACCCTCCAACTCCAAATCCACTCTCCCACTCCAAATTCACCCTCCAATTTCTCCCTCCAACTCTACCCTCCAATTCCAAATCCACCATCCAACTTCAAATCCACCATCTAACTCCACCCTCCGACTCCAACTCCATCCTCCAACTCCACCCTCCAACTCCAAATCCACCCTCCAACTTTAACTCTACCCTCCAACTCTAACTCCACCCTCCAACTCCAAATCCACCCTTCAACTCCAAATCCACCCTCCACCTCCAACTCCACCCTCCAAATCCGCCCTCCAACTCCAAATCCACCCTCCAACTCAAAATCCACCCTCTAACTCCAAATCCACCCTCTAACTCTAAATCCACCCTCCAATTCCAAATACACCCTCCAACTCCAAATCCACCCTCCAACTCCAAATCCACCCTCCAACTCCATCCTATAAATCCTCCCTCAAACTCCAAATCCACCCTCCAACTCCAAATCTACCCTCCAACTCCAACTCCACCCTCCAACTCCACATCCACCATCCCCAACTCCAAATCTACCCGCTAACTCCACCCTCAAACTCCACCCTCCAACTCCAAATCCACCCTCCAACTCCAAATCCACCCTCCAACTCTACCCTTCAACTCTACCCTTCAACTCCACCCTCCAACTCCACCCTCCAAATCCACCCTCCAACTCTGAATCCACCCTCCAAATCTACCCTCCAACTCCAAATCCACCCTCCAACTCCAAATCCACCCTCCATCTACATATCCGACCTCCAAATCCAAATCCACCCTCTAACTCAAACTCCACCCTCCAACTCCACCCTCCAAATCCGCCCTCGAACTCCAAATCCACCCTCCAACTCAAAATCCACCCTCCAACTCCAAATCCACCCTCCAACTCTAAATCCACCCTCCAATTCCAAATACACCCTCCAACTCCAAATCCACCCTCCAACTCCAAATCCACCCTCCAACTCCACCCTATAAATCCTCCCTCAAACTCCAAATCCACCCTCCAACTCCAAATCTACCCTCCAACTCAAAATCCACACTCCAACTCCAAATCCACCCTCCAACTCCAACTCCACCCTCCAACTCCAAATCCACCCGCTAACTCCATCCTCCAACTCCAACTCCACCCTCCAACTCCACCCTCCAACTCCAAAGCCACCCTCCAACCCCAAAATTACCTGCAACTCCAAATCCACCCTCCAACTCCAAATCCACCCTCCAACTACAAATACACCCTCCAACTCCAAGTACACCCTCCAACTCTACCCTCCAATTCCAAATATACCCTCCAACTCCAAATCCACCCTCCAACTCCAAATCCACCCTCTAACTCCAAATCCACCCTCCAACTCCACCCTCCAACTCCACCCTACCAATCCACCCTCCAACTCTAAATCCACCCTCCCACTCCAAATCCACCCTCCAATTTCTCCCTCCAACTCTACCCTCCAATTCCAAATCCATCATCCAACTCCAAATCCACCATCTAACTCCACCCTCCGACTCCAACTCCATCCTCCAACTCCACCCTCCAACTCCAAATCCACCCTCCAACTTTAACCCTACCCTCCAACTCTAACTCCACCCTCCAACTCCAAATCCACCCTTCAACTCCAACTCCAACCTCCAACTCCAACTCCACCCTCCACCTCCAAATCCACCCTCCAACTCCAAATCCACCCTCCAACTCTACCCTCCAAATCCAAATCCACCCTCCAACTCCAAATCCACTCTCCAACTCTAAATCCACCCTCCAACTCCAAATCCACCCTCCAACTCTAAATCCACACTCCAATTCCAAATATACCCTCCAACTCCAAATCCACCCTCCAACTCCAAATCCATCCTCCAACTCCAACTCTACACTCCAACTCCACCCTCCAACTCCAACCTCCAAGTCCAAGTCCACCCTCCAACTCTACCCTCCAATTCCAAATCCACAATCCAACTCCAAATCCACCATCTAACTCCACCCTCCGTCTCCAACTCCATCCTCCAACTCTAACCTCTAACTCCAAATCCACCCTCCAACTCTAACTCCACCCCCACTCCAAATCCACCCTCCTACTCCAAACCCACCCTCCAAATCCAAATCCACCCTCCAACTCCACCCTCCAAATCCTCTCTTTAACTCCAAACCCATCCTCCAACTCCAAATCTACCCTCCAACTCCACCCTCCAACTCCAAATCCACCCTCTAACTTCAAATCCACCCTCCAACTCTACCCTCCTGATCCACCCTCCAACTCCAAATCCACCCTCCAACTCCAAATCCACCCTCCAACTTTAACTCTACCCTCCAACTCTAACTCCACCCTCCAACTATAAATCCACCCTTCAACTCCAAATCCACCCTCCAACTCCAACTCCACCCTCCAAATCCGCCCTCCAACTCCAAATCCACCCTCCAACTCAAAATCCACCCTCTAACTCCAAATCCACCCTCCAACTCTAAATCCACCCTCCAATTCCAAATACACCCTCCAACTCCAAATCCACCCTCCAACTCCAAATCCACCCTCCAACTCCATCCTATAAATCCTCCCTCAAACTCCAAATCCACCCTCCAACTCCAAATCTACCCTCCAACTCCAACTCCACCCTCCAACTCCACATCCACCCTCCCCAACTCCAAATCCACCCGCTAACTCCACCCTTCAACTCCACCCTCAAACTCCACCCTCCAACTCCAAATCCACCCTCCAACTCCAAATCCACCCTCCAACTCTACCCTTCAACTCTACCCTTCAACTCCACCCTCCAACTCCACCCTCCAACTCCACCCTCGAAATCCACCCTCCAAATCCACCCTCCAACTCCAAATCCACCCTCCAACTACAAATCCACCCTCCAACTCCAAGTACACCCTCCAACTCTACCCTCCAATTCCAAATATACCCTCCAACTCCAAATCCACCCTCCAACTCCAAATCCACCCTCTAACCCCAAATCCACCCTCCAACTCCACCCTCCCAATCCACCCTCCAACTCCAAATCCACCCTCCCACTCCAAATCCACCCTCCAATTTCTCCCTCCAACTCTACCCTCCAACACAAAACCCACCATCCAACTCCAAATCCACCATCTAACTCCACCCTCCGACTCCAACTCCATCCTCCAACTCCACCCTCCAACTCCAAATCCACCCTCCAACTTTAACCCTACCCTCCAACTCTAACTCCACCCTCCAACTCCAAATCCACCCTTTATTTCCAACTCCACCCTCCAACTCCAACTCCACCCTCCAACTCCAAATCCACCCTCCAACTCCAAATCCACCCTCCAACTCTACCCCCCAGTTCCAAATCCACCCTCCAACTCCAAATCCACCCTCCAACTCCAAATCCACCCTCCAACACCAAATCCACCCTCCAACTCCACCCTCCAAATCCTCCCTCCAACTCCAAATCCACCCTCCAACTCCAAATCTACCCTCCAACTCCACCCCCAACTCCAAATCCACCCTCCAACTCCAAATCCACCCTCCAACTTCAAATCTGCCCTCTAACTCCACCCTCCAACTCCCCCTCCAACTCTACCCTCCAAATCCACCATCTAACTCCAACTCTACCCTCCAATTCCAAATCCACCCTCCAACTCCAAACTCCAAATCCACCCTCCAACTACTTATCCAACCTCCAAATCCAAATCCACCCTCTAACTAAAACTCTACCCTCCAACTCCACCCTCCAAATCTGCCCTCCAACTCCAAATCCACCCTCTAACACCAAATCCACCCTCCAACTCCAAATCCACCCTCCAACTCTAAATCCACACTCCAATTCCAAATATACCCTCCAACTCCAAATCCACCCTCCAACTCCAAATCCATCCTCCAACTCCAACTCTACACTCCAACTCCACCCTCCAACTCCAACCTCCAAGTCCAAGTCCACCCTCCAACTCTACCCTCCAATTCCAAATCCACCATCCAACTCCAAATCCACCATCTAACTCCACCCTCCGTCTCCAACTCCATCCTCCAACTCTAACTCCACCCCCACTCCAAATCCACCCTCCTACTCCAAACCCACCCTCCAAATCCAAATCCACCCTCCAACTCCACCCTCCAAATCCTCTCTTAACTCCAAATCCATCCTCCAACTCCAAATCTACCCTCCAACTCCACCCTCCAACTCCAAATCCACCCTCTAACTTCAAATCCACCCTCCAACTCTACCCTCCCAATCCACCCTCCAACTCCAAATCCACCCTCCAACTCCAAATCCACCCTCCAACTTTAACTCTACCCTCCAACTCTAACTCCACCCTCCAACTATAAATCCACCCTTCAACTCCAAATCCACCCTCCAACTCCAACTCCACCCTCCAAATCCGCCCTCCAACTCCAAATCCACCCTCCAACTCAAATCCACCCTCTAACTCCAAATCCACCCTCCAACTCTAAATCCACCCTCCAATTCCAAATACACCCTCCAACTCCAAATCCACCCTCCAACTCCAAATCTACCCTCCAACTCCAACCACCCTCCAACTCCACATCCACCCTCCCCAACTCCAAATCCACCCGCTAACTCCACCCTTCAACTCCACCCTCAAACTCCACCCTCCAACTCCAAATCCACCCTCCAACTCCAAATCCACCCTCCAACTCTACCCTTCAACTCTACCCTTCAACTCCACCCTCCAACTCCACCCTCCAACTCCACCCTCGAAATCCACCCTCCAAATCCACCCTCCAACTCCAAATCCACCCTCCAACTACAAATCCACCCTCCAACTCCAAGTACACCCTCCAACTCTACCCTCCAATTCCAAATATACCCTCCAACTCCAAATCCACCCTCCAACTCCAAATCCACCCTCTAACCCCAAATCCACCCTCCAACTCCACCCTCCAATCCACCCTCCAACTCCAAATCCACCCTCCCACTCCAAATCCACCCTCCATTCTCCCTTCAACTCTACCCTCCAACACAAAATCCACCATCCAACTCCAAATCCACCATCTAACTCCACCCTCCGACTCCAACTCCATCCTCCAACTCCACCCTCCAACTCCAAATCCACCCTTTATTTCCAACTCCACCCTCCAACTCCAAATCCACCCTCCAACTCCAAATCCACCCTCCAACTCTACCCCCCAGTTCCAAATCCACCCTCCAACTCCAAATCCACCCTCCAACTCCAAATCCACCCTCCAACTCTAAATCCACCCTCCAATTCCAAAAACACCCTCCAACTCCAAATCCACCCTCTAACTCAAACTCTACCCTTCAACTCCACCCTCCAAATCCGCCCTCCAACTCCAAATCCACCCTCCAACTCCAAATCAACCCTCCAACTCGAAATCCACTCTCCAACTCTAAATCCACCCTCCAATTCCAAATGCACCCTCCAACTCCAAATCCACCCTCCAACTCCAAATCCACCCTCCAACTCCACCCTCCAAATCCTCCCTTCAACTCCAAATCCACCCTCTAACCCCAAATCCACCCTCCAACTCCACCCTCCCAATCCACCCTCCAACTCCAAATCCACCCTCCCACTCCAAATCCACCCTCCAATTTCTCCCTTCAACTCTACCCTCCAACACAAAATCCACCATCCAACTCCAAATCCACCATCTAACTCCACCCTCCGACTCCAACTCCATCCTCCAACTCCACCCTCCAACTCCAAATCCACCCTTTATTTCCAACTCCACCCTCCAACTCCAAATCCACCCTCCAACTCCAAATCCACCCTCCAACTCTACCCCCCAGTTCCAAATCCACCCTCCAACTCCAAATCCACCCTCCAACTCCAAATCCACCCTCCAACTCTAAATCCACCCTCCAATTCCAAAAACACCCTCCAACTCCAAATCCACCCTCTAACTCAAACTCTACCCTTCAACTCCACCCTCCAAATCCGCCCTCCAACTCCAAATCCACCCTCCAACTCCAAATCAACCCTCCAACTCGAAATCCACTCTCCAACTCTAAATCCACCCTCCAATTCCAAATGCACCCTCCAACTCCATATCCACCCTCCAACTCCAAATCCACCCTCCAACTCCACCCTCCAAATCCTCCCTTCAACTCCAAATCCACCCTCCAACTCCAAATCTACCCTCCAACTCCACCCCCAACTCCAAATCCACCCTCCAACTCCAAATCCGCCCTCCAACTTCAAATCTGCCCTCTAACTCCACCCTCCAACTCCCTCTCCAACTCTACCCTCCAACTCCACCATCTAACTCCAACTCTACCCTCCAATTCCAAATCCACCCTCCAACTCCAAACTCCAAATCCACCCTCCAACTACATATCCAACCTCCAAATCCAAATCCACCCTCTAACTCAAACTCCACCCTCCAACTCCACCCTCCAAATCCACTCTCCAACTCCAAATCCACCCTCTAACACCAAATCCACCCTCCAACTCCAAATCCACCCTCCAACTCTAAATCCACCCTCCAATTCCAAATATACCCTCCAACTCCAAATCCACCCTCTAACTCCAAATCCATCCTCCAACTCCAACTCTACACTCCAACTCCACCCTCCAACTCCAACCTCCAAGTCCAAGTCCACCCTCCAACTCTACCCTCCAATTCCAAATCCACCATCCAACTCCAAATCCACCATCTAACTCCACCCTCCGACTCCAACTCCATCCTCCAACTCTACCCTCCAAATCCAAATCCACCCTCCAACTCTAACTCCACCCTCCCACTCCAAATCCACCCTCCAACTCCAAATCCACCCTCCAAATCCAAATCCACCCTCCAACTCCACCCTTCAAATCCTCCCTCTAACTCCAAATCCATACTCCAACTCCACTCCAAATCTTCCCTCCAACTCCACCCTCTAACTCCAAATCCACCCTCTAACTTTAACTCTACCCTCCAACTCTAACTCCACCCTCCGACTCCAAATCCACCCTTCAACTCCAAATCCAACCTCCAACTCCAACTCCAAATCCACCCTCCAACTCCAAATCCACCCTCTAACTCCACCCTCCAATTCCACCCTCTAACTCTACCCTCGAACTCCACCCTCCACCTCCAAATCCACCCTCCAACTCCAAATCCACCCTCCAACTCTACCCTCCAAATCCAAATCCACCCTCCAACTCCAAATCCACCCTCTAACTCCAAATCCACCCTCCAACTCTAAATTCACCCTCCAATTCCAAATACACCCTCCAACTCCAAATCTACCCTCTAACTCAAACTCTACCCTTCAACTCCACCCTCCAAATCCACCCTCTAACTCCACATCCACCCTCCAACTCCAAATCCACCCTCCAACTCCAAATCCACCCTCCAACTCTAAATCCACCCTCCAATTCCAAATGCACCCTCAAACTCCAAATCCTCCCTCCAACTCCAAATCCACCCTCCAACTCCAAATCTACCCTCCAACTCCACCCCAAACTCCAAATCCACCCTCCAACTCCAAATCCACCCTCCAACTTCAAATCTGCCATCTAACTCCACCCTCCAACTCCACCCTCCAACTCTACCCTCCAACTCCACCATCTAACTTCAACTCTACCCTCCAATTCCAAATCCACCCTCCAACTCCAAACTCCAAATCCACCCTCCAACTACATATCCAACCTCCAAATCCAAATCCACCCTCTAACTCAAACTCCACCCTCCAACTCCACCCTCCAAATCCGCCCTCCAACTCCAAATCCACCCTCTAACACCAAATCCACCCTCCAACTCCAAATCCACCCTCCAACTCTAAATCCACCCTCCAATTCCAAATATACCCTCCAACTCAAAATCCACCCTCCAACTCCAAATCCACCCTCCAACTCCACCCTCCAAATCTTCCCTCCATATCCACGCTCCAACTGCATATCCACCCTCCAACTCCAAATCCACCCTTAAATGTCTACCTCAAACGCCATCCTCAACTCCAAATCCACCCTCCAACTCCAAATCCATCCTCCAACTCCAACTCTACCCTCCAACTCCACCCTCCAACTCCAACCTCCAAGTCCAATTCCACCCTCCAACTCTACCCTCCAATTCCAAATCCACCATCCAACTCCAAATCCACCATCTAACTCCACCCTCCGACTCCAACTCCATCCTCCAACTCTACCCTCCAACTCCAAATCCACCCTCCAACTCTAACTCCACCCTCCCATTCCAAATCCACCCTCCAACTCCAAATCCACCCTCCAAATCCAAATCCACCCTCCAACTCCACCCTCCAAATCCTCCCTCTAACTCTAAATCCATCCTCCAACTCCAAATCTACCCTCCAACTTCACCCCCCAACTCCAAATCCACCCTCCAATTCCAAATTCACCCTCCAACTCCACCCTCCAACTCCAACCTCCAACTCCACCCACCAAATCCAGCCTCCAACTCCAAATCCACCCTCCAACCCCAAATCCACTCTCCAACTTCAAATCCACCATCCAACTCCAAATCCACCCTCCAACTCCAAATCCACCCTCCAACTCTACCTTCCAACTCCACCCTCAACTCCAAATCCACCCTCCAACTCCAACTCCAACTCCACCGTCCAAGTCCACCCTCCAACTCCAAATCCACCCTCCAACTCCAAATCCACCATCCAACTCCAAATATACCCTCCAACTACAACTCCACCATCCAACTCCAATCCACCCTCCAACTCATACACACTCCAACTCCATATCCACCCTCCAACTCCACCTTCCAACTCCAAATCCACCCTCCAACTCCAACCTCCAAGTCCAACTCCACCCTCCAACTCTACCCTCCAATTCCAAATCCACCATCCAACTCCAAATCTACCATCTAACTCCACCCTCCGACTCCAACTCCATCCTCCAACTCCACCCTCCAACTCCAAATCCACCCTCCAACTCTAACTCCACCCTCTAACTCTAACTCCACCCTCCAACTCTAAATCCACCCTCCAAATCCAAATCCACCCTCCAACTCCACCCTCCAAATCCTCCCTCTAACTCCAAATCCATACTACAACTCCAAATCTTCCCTCCAACTCCACCCTCCAACTCCAAATCCACCCTCTAACTCCAAATCCACCCTCCAACTCCACCCTCCCAATCCACCCTCCAACTCCAAATCCACCCTCCCACTCCAAATCCACCCTCCAATTTCTCTCTCCAACTCTACCCTCCAATTCCAAATCCACCATCCAACTTCAAATCCACCATCTAACTCCACCCTCCAACTCCAACTCCATCCTCCAACTCCACCCTCCAACTCCAAATCCACCCTTAAACTCCAAATCCACCCTCCAACTCCAACTCCACGCTCCAACTCCAAATCCACCCTCCAACTCCAAATCCACCCTCTAACTCCACCCTCCAATTCCACCCTCTAACTCTACCCTCGAACTCCACCCTCCACCTCCAAATCCACCCTCCAACTCCAAATCCACCCTCCAACTCTACCCTCCAAATCCAAATCCACCCTCCAACTCCAACTCCATCCTCCAACTCCACCCTCCAACTCCAAATCCACCCTTCAACTCCAAATCCACCCTCTAACTCCAAATCCACCCTCCAACTCTAAATCCACCCTCCAATTCCAAATACACCCTCCAACTCCAAATCCACCCTCCAACTCTCAATCCACCCTCCAATTCCAAATGCACCCTTCAACTCCAAATCCACCCTCTAACTCCAAATCCACCCTCCAACTCTAAATCCACCCTCCAATTCCAAATACACCCTCCAACTCCAACTCCACGCTCCAACTCCAAATCCACCCTCTAACTCCACCCTCCAATTCCACCCTCTAACTCTACCCTCGAACTCCACCCTCCACCTCCAAATCCACCCTCCAACTCCAAATCCACCCTCCAACTCTACCCTCCAAATCCAAATCCACCCTCCAACTCCAACTCCATCCTCCAACTCCACCCTCCAACTCCAAATCCACCCTTCAACTCCAAATCCACCCTCTAACTCCAAATCCACCCTCCAACTCTAAATCCACCCTCCAATTCCAAATACACCCTCCAACTCCAAATCCACCCTCCAACTCTAAATCCACCCTCCAACTCCAAATCCACCCTTCAACTCCAAATCCACCCTCTAACTCCAAATCCACCCTCCAACTCTAAATCCACCCTCCAATTCCAAATACACCCTCCAACTCCAACTCCACGCTCCAACTCCAAATCCACCCTCCAACTCCAAATCCACCCTCTAACTCCACCCTCCAATTCCACCCTCTAACTCTACCCTCGAACTCCACCCTCCACCTCCAAATCCACCCTCCAACTCCAAATCCACCCTCCAACTCTACCCTCCAAATCCAAATCCACCCTCCAACTCCAACTCCATCCTCCAACTCCACCCTCCAACTCCAAATCCACCCTCCAACTCCAAATCCTCCCTCCAACTCCAAATCCACCCTCCAACTCCAAATCTACCCTCCAACTCCACCCCCAACTCCAAATCCACCCTCCAACTCCAAATCCACCCTCCAACTTCAAATCTGCCACCTAACTCCACCCTCCAACTCCCCCTCCAACTCTACCCTCCAACTCCACCATCTAACTTCAACTCTACCCTCCAATTCCAAATCCACCCTCCAACTCCAAACTCCAAATCCACCCTCCAACTACATATCCAACCTCCAAATCCAAATCCACCCTCTAACTCAAACTCCACCCTCCAACTCCACCCTCCAAATCCGCCCTCCAACTCCAAATCCACCCTCTAACACCAAATCCACCCTCCAACTCCAAATCCACCCTCCAACTCTAAATCCACCCTCCAATTCCAAATATACCCTCCAACTCCAAATCCACCCTCCAACTCCAAATCCACCCTCGTACTCCACCCTCCAAATCTACCCTCCATATCCAAGCTCTAACTGCATATCCACCCTCCAACTCCAAATCCACCCTTAAATGTCTCCCTCGAACTCCACCCTCAACTCCAAATCCACCCTCCAACTCCAAATCCATCCTCCAACTCCAACTCTACCCTCCAACTCCACCCTCCAACTCCAACCTCCAAGTCCAATTCCACCCTCCAACTCTACCCTCCAATTCCAAATCCACCATCCAACTCCAAATCCGCCATCTAACTCCACCCTCCGACTCCAACTCCATCCTCCAACTCTACCCTCCAACTCCAAATCCACCCTCCAACTCTAACTCCACCCTCCCATTCCAAATCCACCCTCCAACTCCAAATCCACCCTCCAAATCCAAATCCACCCTCCAACTCCACCCTCCAAATCCTCCCTCTAACTCCAAATCCATCCTCCAACTCCAAATCTACCCTCCAACTTCACCCCCCAACTCCAAATCCACCCTCCAACTCCAAATCCACCCTCCAACTCCACCCTCCAACTCCAACCTCCAACTCCACCCACCAAATCCAGCCTCCAACTCCAAATCCAGCCTCCAACTCCAAATCCACTCTCCAACTTCAAATCCACCATCCAACTCCAAATCCACCCTCCAACTCCAAATCCACCCTCCAACTCTACCTTCCAACTCCACCCTCAACTCCAAATCCACCCTCCAACTCCAACTCCACCCTCCAACTCCAAATACACCCTCCAACTCCAAATCCACCATCCAACTCCAAATATACCCTCCAACTACAACTCCACCACCCAACTCCAATCCACCCTCCAACTCATACACACTCCAACTCCATATCCACCCTCCAACTCCACCCTCCAACTCCACCTTCCAACTCCAAATCCACCCTCCAACTCCAACCTCCAAGTCCAACTCCACCCTCTAACTCTACCCTCCAATTCCAAATCCACCATCCAACTCCAAATCTACCATCTAACTCCACCCTCCGACTCCAACTCCATCCTCCAACTCCACCCTCCAACTCCAAATCCACCCTCCAACTCTAACTCCACCCTCTAACTCTAACTCCACCCTCCAACTCCAAATCTACCCTCCAACTCCAAATCCACCCTCCAACTCCAACTCCACCCTCCAACTCCAAATCCACCCTCCAACTCCAAATCCACCCTCCAACTCCACCCTCCGATTCCACTCTCTAACTCCACCCTCTAACTCCACCCTCTAACTCCACCCTCCAACTCCAAATCCACCCTCCAACTCCAAATCCACTCTCCAAATCTACCCTCCAACTCCAAATCCACCCTCCAACTCCAAATCCACCCTCCATCTACATAATTATCCGACCTCCAAATCCAAATCCACCCTCTAACTCAAACTCCACCCTCCAACTCCACCCTCCAAATTTGCCCTCCAACTCCAAATCCACCCTCCAACTCCAAATCCACCCTCCAACTCTAAATCCACCCTCCAATTCCAAATACACCCTTCAACTCCAAATACACCCTCCAACTCCAAATCCACCCTCCAACTCCACCCTATAAATCCTTACTCCAACTCCAAATCCACCCTCCTACTCCAAATCCAGCCTCCAACTACATATCCAACCTCCAAATCCAAATCCACCCTCTAACTCAAACTCTACCCTCCAACTCCACCCTCCAAATCCGCCCTCCAACTCCAAATCCACCCTCCAACTCCAAATCCACCCTCCAACTCCAAATCCACCCTCCAACTCTAAATCCACCCTCCAATTCCAAATGCACCCTCCATCTCCAAATCCACCCTCCAACTCCAAATCCACCCTCCAACTCCAAATCAACCCTCCAACTATACCCCAACTCCAAATCCACCCTCCAACTCCAAATCCACCCTCCAACTTCAAATCTGCCCTCCAACTCCACCCTCCAACTCCCCCCTCCAACTCTACCCTCCAACTCCAAATCCACCCTCCAACTCCAAACTCCAAATCCACCTCCAACTACATATCCAACCTCCAAATCCAAATCCACCCTCTAACTCAAACTCCACCCTCCAACTCCACGCGCCAAATCCGCCCTCCAACTCCAAATCCACCCTCCAACTCCAAATCCACCCTCGAACTCCAAATCCCCCCTCTAACTCCAAATCCACCCTCCAACTCCACAATCCAATTCCACCCTCCAACTCCAATTCCACCCTCCAACTCCAAATCCACCCTCCAATTTCTCCCTCCAACTCCACCCCCAACTCCAAATCCACCCTCCAACTCCAAATCCATCCTCTAACTCCAACTCTACCCTCCAACTCCACCCTCCAACTCCCCCCTCCAACTCTACCCTCCAACTCCACCATCTAACTCCAACTCTACCCTCCAACTCCAAATCCACCCTCAAACTCCAACCTCCTAATCCATCCTCCAACTACATATCCAACCTCCAAACCCAACCTCTAACTCAAACTCCACCGTCCAACTCCAAATCCACCCTCCAACTCTAAATCCATGCTCCAATTCCAAATGCACCCTCCAACTCCAAATCCAACCTCCAACTCCAAATCCACCCTCCAACTCCAAATCCACCCTCCAACTCCAAATCCACCCTCCAACTCTAAATCCACCCTCCAATTCCAAATGCACCCTCCAACTCCAAATCCACCCTCCAACTCCAAATCCACCCTCCAACTCCACCCTTCAAATCCTCCCTCCAACTCCAAATCCACCTTCCAACTCCAAATCTACCCTCTAACTCCACCCCAACTCCAAATCCACTCTCCAACTCCAAATCCACCCTCCAACTTCAAATCTACCCTCCAACTCCACCCTCCAACTCCCCCTCCAACTCTACCCTCCAACTCCACCATCTAACTCCAACTCTACCCTCCAACTCCAAATCCACCCTCCAACTCCAAACTCCAAATCCACCCTCCAACTACATATCCAACCTCCAAATCCAAATCCACACTCTAACTTAAACTCCACCCTCCAACTCCAACTCCAAATCCACCTTCCAACTCCAAATCTACCCTCCAACTCCAAATCCAGTCTCCAACTCCAAATCCACCCTCCAACTTCAAATCTACCCTCCAACTCCACCCTCCAACTCCCCCTCCAACTCTACCCTCCAACTCCACCATCTAACTCCAACTCTACCCTCCATTTCCAAATCCACCCTCCAACTCCAAACTCCAAATCCACCCTCCAACTACATATCCAACCTCCAAATCCAAATCCACACTCTAACTCAAACTCCACCCTCCAACTCCACCCTCCAAATCCGCCCTCCAACTCCAAATCCACCCTCCAACACCAAATCCACCCTCCAACTCCAAATCCACCCTCCAACTCTAACTCCACCCATTAACTCTAACTCCACCCTCCAACTCCAAATCTACCCTCCAACTCCAAATCCACCCTCCAACTCCAACCTCCAACTCCACCCTCCAATTCCAAATCCACCCTCCAACTCCAAATCCACCCTCCAACTCCACCCTCCGATTCCACCCTCTAACTCCACCCTCTAACTCCACCCTCCACCTCCAAATTCACCCTCCAACTCCAAATCCACCCTCCAAATCTACCCTCCAACTCCAAATCCACCTTCCAACTCCGAATCCACCCTCCATCTACATAATTATCCGACCTCCAAATCCACCCTCTAACTCAAACTCCACCCTCCAACTCCACCCTCCAAATCTGCCCTCCAACTCCAAATCCACCCTCCAACTCCAAATCCACCCTCCAACTCTAAATCCACCCTCCAATTCCAAATACACCCTTAAACTCCAAATACACCCTCCAACTACACCCTATAAATCCTTACTCCAACTCCAAATCCACCCTCCAACTCCAAATCCAGCCTCCAACTACATATCCAACCTCCAAATCCAAATTCACCCTCTAACTCAAACTCTACCCTCCAACTCCACCCTCCAAATCCGCCCTCCAACTCCAAATCCACCCTCCAACTCCAAATCCACCCTCCAACTCTAAATCCACCCTCCAATTCCAAATGCACCCTCCATCTCCAAATCCACCCTCCAACTCCAAATCCACCCTCCAACTCCACCCTCCAAATCCTCCCTCCAACTCCAAATCCACCCTCCAACTCCAAATCTACCCTCCAACTCCACCCCAAATCCAAATCCACCCTCCAACTCCAAATCCACCCTCCAACTTCAAATCTGCCCTCCAACTCCACCCTCCAACTCTACCCTCCAACTCCACCATCTAAATTAAACTCTACCCTCCAACTCCAAATCCACCCTCCAACTCCAAACTCCAAATCCACCCTCCAACTACATATCCACCCTCCAAATCCAAATCCACCCTCTAACTCAAACTCCACCCTCCAACTCCACGCTCCAAATCTGCCCTCCAACTCCAAATCCACCCTCCAACTCCAAATCCACCCTCCAACTCCAAATCCACCCTCTAACTCCAAATCCACCCTCCAACTCCACCCTCCAATTCCACCCTCCAACTCCAAATCCACCCTCCAACTCCAAATCCACCCTCCAATTTCTCCCTCCAACTCCACCCCAACTCCAAATCTACCCTCCAACTCCAAATCCATCCTCTAACTCCAACTCTACCCTCCAACTCCACCCTCCAACTCCCCCCTCCAACTCTACCCTCCAACTCCACCATCTAACTCCAACTCTACCCTCCAACTCCAAATCCACCCTCAAACTCCAACCTCCAAATCCATCCTCCAACTACATATCCAACCTCCAAATCCAAATCCACCCTGTAACTCAAACTCTATAGTCCAACTCCACCCTCCAAATCCAACCTTCAACTCCAAATCCACCCTCCAACTCCAAATCCACCCTCCAACTCCAAATCCACCCCCCAACTCCAAATCCACCCTCCAACTCTAAATCCACCCTCCAATTCCAAATGCACCCTCCAACTCCAAATCCACCCTCCAACTCCAACTCCACCCTTCAAATCCTCCCTCCACCTCCAAATCCACCTTCCAACTCCAAATCTACCCTCCAACTCCACCCCCAACTCCAAATCCACTCTCCAACTCCAAATCCACCCTCCAACTTCAAATCTACCCTCCAACTCCACCCTCCAACTCCCCCCTCCAACTCTACCCTCCAACTCCACCATCTAACTCCAACTCTACCCTCCAACTCCAAATCCACCCTCCAACTCCAAACTCCAAATCCACCCTCCAACTACATATCCAACCTCCAAATCCAAATCCACACTCTAACTTAAACTCCACCCTCCAACTCCAACTCCAAATCCACCTTCCAACTCCAAATCTACCCTCCAACTCCACCCCAACTCCAAATCCACTCTCCAACTTACAAATCCACCCTCCAACTTCAAATCTACCCTCCAACTCCACCCTCCAACTCCCCCCTCCAACTCTACCCTCCAACTTCACCATCTAACTCCAACTCTACCCTCCAACTCCAAATCCACCCTCCAACTCCAAACTCCAAATCCACCCTCCAACTACATATCCACCCTCCAAATCCAAATCCACCCTCTAACTCAAACTCCACCCTCCAACTCCACGCTCCAAATCTGCCCTCCAACTCCAAA
This sequence comes from Lissotriton vulgaris, assembly GCF_964263255.1. Classification (NCBI taxonomy): domain Eukaryota; kingdom Metazoa; phylum Chordata; class Amphibia; order Caudata; family Salamandridae; genus Lissotriton; species Lissotriton vulgaris. The sequence goes on along the minus strand of NW_028255773.1, from coordinate 442,558 downwards.
TCCACCCTCCAACTCCAAATCCACCCTCGAACTCCAAATCCACCCTCTAACTCCAAATCCACCCTCCAACTCCACCCTCCAATTCCACCCTCCAACTCCAAATCCACCCTCCAACTCCAAATCCACCCTCCAATTTCTCCCTCCAACTCCACCCCAACTCCAAATCCACCCTCCAACTCCAAATCCATCCTCTAACTCCAACTCTACCCTCCAACTCCACCCTCCAACTCCCCCCTCCAACTCTACCCTCCAACTCCACCATCTAACTCCAACTCTACCCTCCAACTCCAAATCCACCCTCAAACTCCAACCTCCAAATCCATCCTCCAACTACATATCCAACCTCCAAATCCAAATCCACCCTGTAACTCAAACTCTATAGTCCAACTCCACCCTCCAAATCCAACCTTCAACTCCAAATCCACCCTCCAACTCCAAATCCACCCTCCAACTCCAAATCCACCCCCCAACTCCAAATCCACCCTCCAACTCTAAATCCACCCTCCAATTCCAAATGCACCCTCCAACTCCAAATCCACCCTCCAACTCCAACTCCACCCTTCAAATCCTCCCTCCACCTCCAAATCCACCTTCCAACTCCAAATCTACCCTCCAACTCCACCCCCAACTCCAAATCCACTCTCCAACTCCAAATCCACCCTCCAACTTCAAATCTACCCTCCAACTCCACCCTCCAACTCCCCCCTCCAACTCTACCCTCCAACTCCACCATCTAACTCCAACTCTACCCTCCAACTCCAAATCCACCCTCCAACTCCAAACTCCAAATCCACCCTCCAACTACATATCCAACCTCCAAATCCAAATCCACACTCTAACTTAAACTCCACCCTCCAACTCCAACTCCAAATCCACCTTCCAACTCCAAATCTACCCTCCAACTCCACCCCAACTCCAAATCCACTCTCCAACTTACAAATCCACCCTCCAACTTCAAATCTACCCTCCAACTCCACCCTCCAACTCCCCCTCCAACTCTACCCTCCAACTTCACCATCTAACTCCAACTCTACCCTCCAACTCCAAATCCACCCTCCAACTCCAAACTCCAAATCCACCCTCCAACTACATATCCACCCTCCAAATCCAAATCCACCCTCTAACTCAAACTCCACCCTCCAACTCCACGCTCCAAATCTGCCCTCCAACTCCAAATCCACCCTCCAACTCCAAATCCACCCTCGAACTCCAAATCCACCCTCTAACTCCAAATCCACCCTCCAACTCCACCCTCCAATTCCACCCTCCAACTCCAAATCCACCCTCCAACTCCAAATCCACCCTCCAATTTCTCCCTCCAACTCCACCCCAACTCCAAATCCACCCTCCAACTCCAAATCCATCCTCTAACTCCAACTCTACCCTCCAACTCCACCCTCCAACTCCCCCCTCCAACTCTACCCTCCAACTCCACCATCTAACTCCAACTCTACCCTCCAACTCCAAATCCACCCTCAAACTCCAACCTCCAAATCCATCCTCCAACTACATATCCAACCTCCAAATCCAAATCCACCCTGTAACTCAAACTCTATAGTCCAACTCCACCCTCCAAATCCAACCTTCAACTCCAAATCCACCCTCCAACTCCAAATCCACCCTCCAACTCCAAATCCACCCCCCAACTCCAAATCCACCCTCCAACTCTAAATCCACCCTCCAATTCCAAATGCACCCTCCAACTCCAAATCCACCCTCCAACTCCAACTCCACCCTTCAAATCCTCCCTCCACCTCCAAATCCACCTTCCAACTCCAAATCTACCCTCCAACTCCACCCCCAACTCCAAATCCACTCTCCAACTCCAAATCCACCCTCCAACTTCAAATCTACCCTCCAACTCCACCCTCCAACTCCTCCCTCCAACTCTACCCTCCAACTCCACCATCTAACTCCAACTCTACCCTCCAACTCCAAATCCACCCTCCAACTCCAAACTCCAAATCCACCCTCCAACTACATATCCAACCTCCAAATCCAAATCCACACTCTAACTTAAACTCCACCCTCCAACTCCAACTCCAAATCCACCTTCCAACTCCAAATCTACCCTCCAACTCCACCCCCAACTCCAAATCCACTCTCCAACTCCAAATCCACCCTCCAACTTCAAATCTACCCTCCAACTCCACCCTCCAACTCCCCCCTCCAACTCTACCCTCCAACTTCACCATCTAACTCCAACTCTACCCTCCAACTCCAAATCCACCCTCCAACTCCAAACTCCAAATCCACCCTCCAACTACATATGCAACCTCCAACTCCAAATCCACACTCTAACTCAAACTCCACCCTCCAACTCCACCCTCCAAATCCGCCCTCCAACTTCAAACCCACCCTCCAACACCAAATCCACCCCCCAACTCCAAATCCGCCCTCCAACTCTAAATCCACCCTCCAATTCCAAATACACCCTCCAACTCCAAATACACCCTCCAACTCCAAATCCACCCTCCAACTCCACCCTCCAAATCCTCCTTCCAACTCCAAACACACCCTCCAACTCCAAATCTACCCTCCAACTCCACCCCCAACTCCAAATCCACCCTCCAACTCCAAATCCACACTCCAACTCCAAATCCACCCTCCAACTCCAACTCCACCCTCCAACTCCAAATCCCCCCTCCAACTCCAAATCCACCCTCTAACTCCACCCTCAAACTCCACCCTCCAACTCCAAATCCACCCTCCAACTCCAAATCTACCCTCTAACTCTACCCTTCAACTCTACCCTTCAACTCCACCCTCCAACTCTACCCTCCACCCTCCAACACAACTCTCCATCTCCAAATCCACCCTCCAACCCCAAAATTAACCTGCAACTCCAAATCCACCCTCCAACTCCACCCTCCAACTCCAAATCCATCCTCCAACTACAAATCCACCCTCCAACTCTACCCTCCAATTCCAAATATACCCTCCAACTCCAAATCCACCCTCCAACTTCAAATCTACCCTCCAACTCCACCCTCCAACTCCTCCCTCCAACTCTACCCTCCAACTCCACCATCTAACTCCAACTCTACCCTTCAACTCCAAATCTACCCTCCAACTCCAAACTCCAAATCCACCCTCCAACTACATATCCAACCTCCAAATCCAAATCCACCCTCTAACTCAAACTCTACCCACCAAGTCCACCATCAAATCCATCCTCCAATTCCAAATGCACCCGACAACTCCAAATCCACCCTCCAACTCCAAATCCACCCTCCAACTCCACCCTCCAAATCCTCCCTCCAACTCCAAATCCACCCTTCAACTCTAAATCTACCCTCCAACTCCACCCCAACTCCAAATCCACCCTCCAACTCCAAATCCACCTTCCAACTTCAAATCTGCCCTCCAACTCCACCCTCCAACTCCCCCCTCCAACTCTACCCTCCAATGATTGGAGCGACAGACCCTGATGCAGAGGTCTAGCCCGGGACCAGGGTTCAATTCCCCGCCTCTGCTGGTCTTGGGCTCAAATTTGCACGGACCTGATAATTCTCGCCTCGGTGCCTATTCCAATCATGGAGTCCACTCTGCAACTCTGGGCAATAGCTTGCTTAATCTCCACAACGGCCCCCACAGCGCTAAGGATGCCTGGCTTCACCTTGGGGGTGCCCAGGAGTGGACGCCTCACAGGGAAAGCCAGGATGGGTTCCACTGCGGTATTCGTACAAGCGCCTTGAGACCCTTGCGGGTGAGTAGTGCGCTATACAAGTATCAATTTACAATTCACAATTTACTGCAAATGAAGTTGTATGAAAAAGCAAGTAGGGTGGCAGTCAGCACTATTGATTGTAAAGACGCCATTCAAACGTAAACACAAATGACAGGTTGAGGGGGATTGACCCGTGTCGTACCTGTAATGAGTTGCAGAGGTGTCATGAGTCAGGGCGCCCGCGAAGCGGTACGCGGTCAGGTAATGGAGCAGCTCACATTCTAGTGTCAGCTGAATGAAAGAAAGAGGGAGAACTCTGTAATGCCTGGTGGCCCCACGGCAAACCAAATATCTGACCGTGAGTTCGTACAAAGATTGCAAACACATCTCCAACCTGCGCGCGGTTACAAATGCAGGAGGACGGCTCCGCCCGGGGCTGGTCCGGGAGGTGTGGCGGGTATTGCTCAGCCGTGATAAGCCGCTGCGGAAGGGGAAAGCAAACCCGTTAGCAGCTAAAAGAATAGGCGTATAGTTAACGAAAGGAATAGGCTTGGGGCAGCGGGAGGAAACTTACTCGTGTAAAGAACGGAGTCAATCCTTTCAAAAGCCGCGAACGTCAAGCGTGTACCTTGTGCGGGCCGGCTCAAGTACTTCTTACAAGCAACCTAATTGGGAGCATGGAAAGCGAGGAAGGGCGCAAAGCAGGTCCTAAGGATGCTGGTACTTGTGGTTCCGCGGAGCAGTGCGGCAAATCATATCAATATCAGCCACAGTGTGTTTGTTTTAAATATCCATAATTAGAAGCGCAACATTTACACACCTAGATCGAACAGTGTCTTCAAAACCCTTGGATGTTATTGACTTCACAGAAGCCTAACACCACCACTTATTGTTGTTTAGAAATGAAAGCGCAACATTTTTACACATAGATCGGACAGTGTCTTTACTGTGTCTTCACTGTTCGAAGGATGTAATTTACTCCAGGATAGCCTGACACCACCACTACTTGCTATTTGGGAATGTAAATGATGAAAATCAAAATTACACAGTGATTGAAAGTATACATACGATGTGAGCGGCAATCAAACTTCTGAGAAACTCAGCGGTCAGAGAAAGATTCAAGAATAGCTTTGTTAAAGTGACACAGAGATTTGAAAGCAAGGAGCACAGTGTATGCAGCACGGCTCCTAAACAGCTCGGCGCAGGAAAACCACGAAATTGTAGGTTTCCAAGTTCAGACATTTCGTTGAGGCCAGGGAGTGACACAGCAATTTGAAAGTGAGGAGCACAGTATGAGCAGCACGGCTCCTAAGCAGCTCGGCGCAGTGAAGCAACAAAATTATAAGTTTCCAAGTTCAGACATTTCGTTGAGGCCAGAGTTGGATTTATTTATTTATTTATTTGAGTATTTTGTAAAGCGCGCAGCGACCCCAACGGGGCGTCCCGGCGCTGAGAACTCTGAAAAATAGAGGTCAGGGGTCAGAATTCCACTGTTTAAGAGGAGAATAGATGTGTTTTCAGGGATTTACGGAAGGCTGATTCTGACTGACAAGTGCGTAAGGCTAGTGGGAGCTTGTTCCAGCGCTGAGAGGTACAGACCTCAAAGGTTTTTCCACCTGCCCGAGAGCGTTTAAATCGGGGAGTTTCCAGGAAGTGGAGGGTATTGGATCGTAAAGTCCTGGAGTTGGCATAGGGTCGCAGAGTGTTTTTCAGGTGTGCCGATCCACTGCCTTTTGATGCTCGGTAGGCCAATGTCATGGCCTTGAACACACATCTTTTGGCTATGGGCAGCCAATGGAGTTTGCGGAGGTGTGGAGTGATATGGTGTCTAGCAGGAATGCTCTCCACCAGCCGGGCGGCGGCATTTTGGACCGTCTGAAGTTTATGGCAGAGGCCTGCTGTGATACCAAGGTAGAGGGCATTGGCATAATCGAGGGGTGATATGATCAATGCCTGGATCACAGTTTTACGGCAGTCCGCCGGCAAGAAGTTAATGAGGCGTTTTATGGTGCGGATCTTAGCAAAGCAGGAGGATGCAACTGTTTGCACCTGATTGTTAAAGCTAAGTTGATTGTCCCAGCGAACTCCGAGATTTCTCACCGAATCTTTGGGGGTGGGGGCTAGGCTCAGGTCTTCTGGCCACCATATACTGGAGTCCAGAGGGGATGGTGTGTTGAAAAAGAGGATCTCTGTTTTTCCAGCATTGAGTCGGAGGGAATTAGCATCCATCCAGCTCGAAATGTCCCTAAGGCAGGATTTAAGTGGATCAAAAGCTGAGGCGGAGGGGGAGTCAAAGGTGAAAAGAAGCTGGATGTCATCAGCGTAGGAGGTAGATTTAATCCCCGTCTGTGCAATCAGCTTGGCCAGGGGGGTGAAATACACATTAAAAAGGAGCGGGCTTAGGGAAGAACCCTGAGGGACTCCCCATTTGAGTGGTCTGGCAGAAGAGGTGAATGGAGGAGTGAAGACCTGCTGTGTGCGGTCCGAAAGGTAAGATGAGAGCCATTTCAGAACAGCGCCACCCAGCCCAAGGTCCTCCAGTCTTTCCAGCAGGATTTTATGAGAGACGGTGTCGAATGCTGCCGAGAGATCCAGCAGCACCAACACCGCCCTCGATCCTTGGTCAAGCGTCCACCTCACCGAGTCAGCCATTTCAATTAGGGCCGACTCGGTGCTGTGGCCCGACCTGAAACCGTGCTGGGAGTCATGGAGAAGCCCATTGGTTTCGATGTAATTCGACAACTGCGAGTGTACCAGTTTTTCCAGGATCTTGGCTGGAGCAGGCAGGAGAGAAATAGGCCTGTAGTTACTGGGGTTGTCTGGATCCAAGTTGGGTTTTTTAAGGATGGGGACTAAGGAGGCATGTTTCCATTTGGCAGGGAAACAGCCCGTTCTGAGGGAGTTATTCCAGATAGAGTTGAGGTGGGGGTTGAGGAGGGATGCAAGATTTTTATATTGCTTGGCAGGCCAAGGGTCTTTGGGTGAGCCTGATTTGCATTTGATAAGTTCAGCCATGGAATCTGTTTCTGATATGGATGCAAATTCGAGTAGGATAGGCTGCAGAAGCGGGGAAGTCACGAGTTCCTTTTGTCGCCCTTCTGTGTTAGGAATAGGGAAGGAAGAGTAGATGGCTTCGATTTTATCCTCAAAAAATTGTGAAAGTTTGTCGCAAAGCGACAGAGAGGCGGGCTGAGTACGAGTCAGCGCATTGGGGTTTGTAAAGGATCTTACTATATTAAAAATTTCCCTAGCGCCATTGCTGGCAAGTTTGATTCTGGAGGCTAGAAAATCTTGTTTGTGTTTTTCGATCATTCTCCGGTATTCTTTAAGGGCCGATTTATAAATGGTTTTGCTGTCCAAGGAGTAGTTTTGTCTCCAGAGGCGTTCGAGGGATTTACAGGAGGCCTTTTTCTGCCGGAGCTCATCTGAGTACCATGGTGCGGAGGGTGCCGCCCTGTAGGTTTTAGTGGGTTTAATGGGAGCCAGGGCGTCTATGGCCTGGCTAATCCATGCGTCCAGATGGTCAATCTGTGAGTCCGGATCGGACGATGGACGGGGTAGAGTGTTTTTTAAATATCCCAGGAGCGATTCAGGGGTGATACGACTCCAGTTTCTGCCTGATGATTTAGGGGTGATGGCGGGTCTGACATGACAGGGAATGTCGATTTCAAAAGGGATGAGGAAGTGGTCGGACCATATAACCGGGATAGGAGATGTGGCCCGGATAGATGGTAAGTTGGAGCAGATCAGATCGAGCGTGTGACCTGCTTTATGCGTAGGTAGGGTAATTATTTGGACTAAATTGCATACTGCTAGCGTTGAAATGAAGTTGCTGCTGTGCAAGCAAGATTCATTATTAACGTGGAGATTGAAGTCTCCTAGTGCAGTAAAGTTAGCGTATCGTGTGCTAAGCTGAGTGAGATAGTCCGCCAGAGCGAGTAAGTGAGAGGTATTGGAATGTGGGGGACGGTAAATAAGGATTCCAGAACAGGAGGAGGATGGGGAGATTTGAACACTGAAGGGGAGGCCTTCAATACCGTCGATTGGGTCGTAAGGGGGGAGGGTAACCGTCCATTTGGATTTATGGATTAACGCAACACCACCCCCAGATTTACCATTGGGTCTGTTTGCACAGATGATGTTATAACCTTCCGGCAGTGCGAGGGCGATTGCAGGATTTGTGGAAGAATTCCTGTGTCAAATTTCAGGATGAGGTACGCCTCTTTTTGGGAAAGGCGTGCGTCCGGATCCCCACTTCCACCTCTGATGACCGCAAGCACAGTCCATCTGATATCATTTGCGGAGTGCTTGTGTTGTAGAAAGTGGGAAACCAATGGTGCTGTTAAGTTCTTGTTGTTTATTCTAGAACGGTGTTGGATGATTCTTTGACGCACCTCCTGCGTGGTCTTGCCGATGTACACCTTTTTGCAAGGACATTGAATGGCGTACACAGTGTACTTTGTTTTACAATTGGTATGTTCGTCATGACGCTAGAATTAGAATTTATTGCCGTCTGTGAAGAGGGAACCCTCCATAGTGAGATCACAGACGGAACAGGTCCCGCATTTGCGGTGTTCCTTGACGGGATTCGACCCGAAGATAGTACTTTGAGTGTCTCTTTTAACAGGGGGCCGTGTAGATCTAATCATCTGACTAATGCTCCGTTTTCTTTTCAGGGCAAACAAGGGTGCGCCCACATCTGGTAAGATTTCCTCAACCAAATGCCAGCACTTCCTGATGGTTTTTTGAAGTTGGTTAGTATGAGGACCGAAGGTAGAAACACAAACAATCCTTTGGGTCGCCGGTCTAGATCTTTTTTCCAGGAGATGCTCCCTGGGCGTCCATCTGGCTCTTTTCATAGAATGCTTCAACAGCTTATGTGGATATCCTCTTTCCTGCAGTTTGGCAGTCAACATCTGTCCATGTAGATCAAACTGCTGTATTGATGAACAGTTCCGCCTCACACGGAGGAATTGTCCGTAAGGGAGATTGTCCCGCAAGCTCCTGGGGTGATAGCTCCAGTAGTGTAGTGCATTATTTTTGTCAGTTTTCTTTTGGTACAAGGAAAAGGATAGTCCATCAGTCTTAGCAGACACCTCCACGTCCAAAAATGGTAAAGATTTTGAATCATAGCTCAAGCTGAATTTGATGTCGGGCTTCTGTTGTTGAGCCAAACATGGAATTCTTCAAGTAGGGCTGGTGGCCCGTTCCAGACACACCACACGTCATCTATATATCTGAGCCATTGCTCAATGTGGTCTCTATAGGGATTGTTGTTAAACACATATCTCTCTTCGTATTGGCCCATGTAAAGAATAGCCATTTCAGGCTCGAAAGGGCAGCCCATCGCTGAGCCTTTCACTTGCAGGAACATTTCTTCCTCGAATGTGAAAAAGTTTTTTTTCAAAGCCAGAGATGCAAACGAGACAATGAGGTCAGTGGGGACCCTGTGTGGGCGTGGTCTGCTTTCCAAGTATAGTTCAATGACATCTAGGCCATCTTGCTGAGGTATCTGTGTATACAAGGAAGACACATCCATGGTGGCCAACAGTTGGGAAGTAGAGTCAAACTTGAGGCCTTCAACTTTATTAATGAAGTCCATGGTGTCCCTTAAGTACGATGGAACTAGGACAACGAGAGGTTTGAGAAATATGTCCACAAATTGGGAGATCGGCTCAAAGACTGAATCACACCCGGACACTATGGGGCGTCCCGGGGGTGTTTTGGAGTCTTCATGCACTTTCGGAAGAAAGTATAGATGCGGAGTCCGTGGGTGTTTCTTCACAAGATATTCCGATTCCTTGGGTCCGAGCATCCCTATTTCTCTGGCACCATTCACAAGTTTGGTGACCTCTTCCAGTATCTGGGCTGTGGGATCTTGTGTGATCTGGCGATACCAAACCTGGTTGTAGAGGTGGCTTCGTCCTTCAGTTCTATACAGGTCCTTGGACCAAAGGACCACTGCCCCTCCCTTATCTGCTGGCCTTATGATGGCCTCCTGCTGGTTCTTCAATTCGTGTATAGCTTCTTTTTCTTTTTTGTTGATGTTGCCAGGCACAAACGGACGTTTCTTCTCGAGGATATTCAAAGATGACATGAGAGAGTGCTCGAAAGCAATTATATTCTTAGAGGTGTTATGATTGGGAGGGCAAAACGTGGACTTGTTTCTAAGGCCAGAAGCCTCTGTTTGGACCTGATCAGGCGAATCCTTAAAAAACCATCTCAGGCGTATTTTTCTGAAAAATTCCATGACCTCCAATTTAATTCTGGTAAAGTCCATGGCTGTCCCAGGGACAAAAGAGAGGCCTAGTTCCAAAACTTCTTTTTCGGCTTGAGACAATACTTTCCCAGAGATGTTAATGATGGAAGATGGCTTCACGACTTGTAGTGTTGTTTGCGTGTCGTCATCTCCCACTGTGGTTTAAATCTCGTCCGTTTCTGCTGTTGGCCCTGGCCTAAAATAGGCCTCTTTGGGGTGTTTCTATTCTGCTGGTTCCTGTTGGAAGTACCCTCACCAGCGTCAGAGTCTTCCATTGACTCCGAGGAGGATGTCTCTGAGAACGTAGTAAATCTTTTCTTTGATCTGCCTTGGTTGGTATTGAGATATCTGGTGGAATCAGATCTAGTGTAGAACTCATCTTTAAGGTACGGATACACCGTCTCAATATTGAATTTTCAGGTGAAACCAAACCTGAATACAATTAATGCACAAAATCGACCAACATTTGTATGTCGAAACAAAATTCAATATGGCTGAAAAGGACACTCTGTCTTTCAGTGAGGATCACATCCAAAAACTCCTCTCTGACTCTACCCTCTTTTCCTCTGTCAAACTTAGCAGCACGGCAAAACAGCTCAACTTTGCAGACAAGCTAATCAGACTCCGTAAAAAACATGTTAGAACAGAGCTCCATGGCCATTTCTTACTTGCCAACCTTAGAGCTGGAACTATACCTTGGGGGCTTCAGATCAAGAATGTACCCGTAATATTCACGGATGATCCGGTTTACCGAAAGGGATTCAGTTTTATCAGTACAAAATGTAGTAGGGATCTAATGGTGCATACCGTGGAAACCGCCCAAAGATTCTTAAAGAAGGAGGAGGAAGAAATTGAGGAACAGCTACGAGCCATCAAAGATAATCACACCGAGATTGAGGCTAAAACTCTCCTAGAAAAGATTGACAAGGAATTGGCTACATTTAGAGATAACACCATCAACGTCAAGACCTCCAAATTTGAGAAGGATCAAAAAAACTTCAATATTGAGACGGTGTATCCGTACCTTAAAGATGAGTTCTACACTAGATCTGATTCCACCAGATATCTCAATACCAACCAAGGCAGATCAAAGAAAAGATTTACTACGTTCTCAGAGACATCCTCCTCGGAGTCAATGGAAGACTCTGGCGCTGGTGAGGGTACTTCCAACAGGAACCAGCAGAATAGAAACACCCCAAAGAGGCCTTTTTTAGGCCAGGGCCAACAGCAGAAACGGACGAGATTCAAACCACAGTGGGAGATGACGACACGCAAACAACACTACAAGTCGTGAAGCCATCTTCCATCATTAACATCTCTGGGAAAGTATTGTCTCAAGCCGAAAAAGAAGTTTTGGAACTAGGCCTCTCTTTTGTCCCTGGGACAGCCATGGACTTTACCAGAATTAAATTGGAGGTCATGGAATTTTATAGAAAAATACGCCTGAGATGGTTTTTTAAGGATTCGCCTGATCAGGTCCAAACAGAGGCTTCTGGCCTTAGAACAAGTCCACGTTTTGCCCTCCCAATCATAACACCTCTAAGAATATCATTGCTTTCGAGCACTCTGTCATGTCATCTTTGAATATCCTCGAGAAGAAACGTCCGTTTGTACTTGGCAACATCACCAAAAAACAAAAAGAAGCTGTTAGACCTAGGGCATCCTAGACTACATAGGGTAGCCTGGCACAGTAGGGGGAACAGCTAAAACTCCAAGGCGTTGGTTAAGTGCTTACAAGACCCACTCACAGTAACCCAATGATTGACCACTAAAAATAAAAGACGCTACACCAGTTTAGAAAAATACCAGTACCTTTTATAAAATCTCTCTTTGTTCTTTTCTTAGATAAAAGCAGTACACATTTAGTTCAGCAAAGTTTTCATATAAGTTTCACAATCTTCACTACTTTTCTCAGTTCAGCAAGGCTTAATCACAGGTACATTTAATTTGAGGTAAATTACTATTAGTTTCACAGAATACTTCTTCAATTAGCTTTACAGAAGGGAAAATTCACTCTACAGGTTCAATGTGCTACTTTACATAACCCTGGCATGTACATTACCCCTCTGCTCTCAGCTTCCAGATCAGCTCAACAGGCTTCTACCCCTCACAGATTATGCAACCAGCTAGATGGCTAAAAGAAGACAAGGTAAATTAATGAGGCTTCCCCTTTGTCTATCCTCTGGCTACACCTTACTTGTGGAAGAACTGCCTCCAAGTGAATAACTGTCTGGAAGGGTTTTTAAAGATGAGCCCTGTCAGCTTCTGACACCCTGGGGCCCAACCTGCAACACTCCTATGCTAGGCACATGAACTTAATGCTTCGTTTTCCCTTTACACTGCTTTCCCCCCGTTATTTAGCTGGGTGATAGCAGTTCAAATGTACTGGGAGGATTAATAGCCAAGTTCCTCGTGTTCTAATTCCTAATCAACTAGTTCTCCTAATACTGCCGCTTCAGTGTTCTTGGCCATCCGGCGCTGCCGCCTTCCGCTTTCCCTCGTTTTTCCCTGCTTACTTCAGTCACTGCGTGTCACCTGGCTGGAGTCGCTCGGTCTGACACCAGTCTCCGGCGCCGTGGGTGAGAGCTCCGCAGGAGTTGTCGTCAGGCGGGGATGGAAGAGCGTGAAGAGGCTCGGTTCGTCGCTGTCACACCGGCGAGTCCGACGGCGCTCTCGCTGCTCCGCTGACGAGTCTGACGGCGCTCTCTCAGACTCGGGCTCCGCCTCTTCCGTCCAGCTGGGTGGGCTTCAGGCGCGCCTCCTGTGACGCCTCCGGCTTCCTCCTGGCTCCGGACTCCGCCTCTCCTCCAGCGACGCCTTCTTCCGTCAATACACGGAACAGCTGGGCACTTCCCTTGCGTCTGGGTCAGGCTTGGTGTCGGCGCCTCATACAGGTAGGAGCCTCAGCCGATTTCACCACCTGTTTCCACAGTGAGCGAGCCGGTCGCGGATGTTGTGAAAGGGACTGTCCTTACTCCTCAGCCAGTCAGCATAGCTCCAGTCCGACGTCCACCTGATCTGCCCACAACCTTCAGGGCAGGTGTGCAGGACACACGAGGGTCGCTTTCTAGCCGTTGGCAAGGGTCTCCTCACAACACGACCCGGGGATTTAAGAACTGGTCACAAATGTTTCTGGTCACGCTTTATCAACGCCTTGACAGTGGGGTTTGGTCAGCCTGAAAGGGGGCACTTCCCAATAACGCGACAGCCGGCCCACAGGTCGATCTGGTCACCACTGGTGCGCAATCCTCCTCCACAAGTCGCCTCTCTCCTCACTGGTCACTCCTGAGACTGCACAAAACGGCTGCTGGTCACTGGCCTTTTATAGAGTGGCCTGAGACCTCTGGAAGCCACTGGATGTTTCTGGAACCTTCCTCATGTTAGTCTATGGGTCTGTCCTCCTGGAATGTCCGTTATGGCAGTTGGTGGACACCATTTTAGGTTCTTGAGTGTCCCTAGATTTTCCAGGAGCTTAACTAGGCCTCACAGAGTAGGAAGGGGAAAATGGCGCCACAGTCAAGGAACACCTAGCCCCCTGACAGCACTGAAAAATCCTGGTAGACATAAAAATAAAAATAGAAACACTGGGAGGCTAAGGGGGACAAAAATAAATAATGATGGTTAGAACACCCCCAGATGCAGACAGGTCTAACAGAAGCTATACACGAATTGAAGAACCAGCAGGAGGCCATCATAAGGCCAGCAGATAAGGGAGGGGCAGTGGTCCTTTGGTCCAAGGACCTGCATAGGACTGAAGGACGAAGCCACGTCTACAACCAGGATTGGTATCGCCGGATCACACAAGATCCCACAGCCCAGATACTGGAAGAGGTCACCAAACTTGTGAATGGGGCCAGAGAAATAGGGATACTCGGACCCAAGGAATCGGAATATCTTGTGAAGAAACACCCACGGACTCCGCATCTATACTTTCTTCCGAAAGTGCATAAAGACTCCAAAACACCCACGGGACGCCCCATAGTGTCCGGGTGTGATTCAGTCTTTGAGCCGATCTCCCAATTTGTGGACATATTTCTCAAACCTCTCGTTGTCCTAGTTCCATCGTACTTAAGGGACACCATGGACCTAATTAATAAAGTTGAAGGCCTCAAGTTTGACTCTACTTCCCAACTGTTGGCCACCATGGACGTGTCTTCCTTGTATACACAGATACCTCAGCAAGATGGCCTAGATGTCATTGAACTATACTTGGAAAGCAGACCACACCCACACAGGGTCCCCACTGACCTCATTCTCTCGTTTGCAACTCTGGCTTTGAAAAAAACTTTTTCACATTCGAGGAAGAAATGTTCCTGCAAGTGAAAGGCTCAGCGATGGGCTGCCCTTTCGCGCCTGAAATGGCTATTCTTTACATGGTCCAATACGAAGAGAGATATGTGTTTAACAACAATCCCTATAGAGACCACATTGAGCAATGGCTCAGATATATAGATGACGTGTGGTGTGTCTGGAATGGGCCACCAGCCCTACTTGAAGAATTGCATGTTTGGCTCAACAACAGAAGCCCCGACATCAAATTCAGCTTGAGCAATGATTCAAAATCTTTACCATTTTTGGACGTGGAGATGTCTGCTAAGACTGATGGACTATCCTGTTCCTTGTACCAAAAGAAAACTGACAAGAATAATGCACTACACTACAGGAGCTATCACCCCAGGAGCTTGAGGGACAATCTCCCTTACGGACAATTCCTCCGTGTGAGGCGGAACTGTTCGTCAATACAGCAGTTTGATCTACATGCACAGACGTTGACTCTCAAACTGCAGGAAAGAGGATATCCACATAAGCTGTTGAAGCATTCTATGAAAAGAGCCAGATGGACACCCAGGGAGCATCTCCTGGAAAAAACATCTAGACTGGCGACCCAAAGGATTGTTTGTGTTTCGACCTTCGGTCCTCATACTAACCAACTTCAAAAAACCATCAGGAAGTGCTGGCATTTAGTTGAGGAAATCTTACCAGATGTGGGTGCACCCTTGTTTGCCCTGAAAAAAAAACGGAGCATTGGTCAGATGATTACATCTACACGGCCCCCTGTTAAAAGAGACACTCAAAGTACTATCTTCGGGTCGAATCCCGTCAAGGGACATCGCAAATGCGGGACCTGTTCCGTCTGTGATCTCACTATGGAGGGTTCCCTCTTCACAGACGGCAATAAATTCTGGCGTCATGACGAACACACCAATTGTAAAACAAAGTACACTGTGTACGCCATTCAATGTCCTTGCAAAAAGGTATACATTGGCAACACCACGCAGGAGGTGCGTCAAAGAATCATCCAACACCGTTCTAGAATAAACAACAAGAACTTAACAGCACCATTGGTTTCCCACTTTCTACAACACAAGCACTCCGCAAATGATATCAGATGGACTGTGCTTGCGGTCATCAGAGGTGGAAGTGGGGATCCGGACGCACGCCTTTCCCAAAAAGAGGCGTACAACATCCTGAAATTTGACACAATCAACTCTGGCCTCAACGAAATGTCTGAACTTGGAAACTTATAATTTCGTTGCTTCACTGCGCCGAGCTGCTTAGGAGCCGTGCTGCTCATACTGTGCTCCTCGCTTTCAAGTTGCTGTGTCACTCCCTGGCCTCAACGAAATGTCTGAACTTGGAAACCTACAATTTCGTGGTTTTCCTGCGCCGAGCTGTTTAGGAGCTGTGCTGCATACACTGTGCTCCTTGCTTTCAAATCTCTGTGCCACTTTAACAAAGCTATTCTTGAATCTTTCTCTGCCCGCTGAGTATCTCAGAAGTTTGATTGCCACTCACATTGTATGTATACTTTCAATCACTGTGTAATTTTGATTTTCATCATTTACATTCCCAAATAGCAAGTAGTGGTGGTGTAAGGCTATCCTGGAGTAAATTACATCCTTCGAACAGTGAAGACACAGTAAAGACACTGTCCGATCTATGTGTAAAAATGTTGCGCTTTCATTTCTAAACAACAATAAGTGGTGGCGTCAGGCTTCTGTGAAGTCAATAACATCCAAGGGTTTTGAAGACACTGTTCGATCTAGGTGTGTAAATGATGCGCTTCTAATTATGGATATTTAAAACAAACACACTGTGGCTGATATTGATATGATTTGCCGCACTGCTCCTCGGAACCACAAGTACCAGCATCCTTAGGACCTGCTTTGCGCCCTTCCTTGCTTTCCATGCTCCCAATTAGGTTGCTTGTAAGAAGTACTTGAGCCGGCCAGCGCAAGGTACACGCTTGACGTTCGTGGCTTTTGAAAGGATTGACTCTGTTCTTTACACGAGTAAGTTTCCTCCCGCTGCCCCAAGCCTATTCCTTTCGTTAACTATACTCCAATACTTTCAGCTGCTATTGGGTTTGCTTTCCCCTTTCGCAGCGGCTTATCGCGGCTGAGCAATACCCGCCACACCTCCCGGACCAGCCCCGGGCGGAGCCGTCCTCCTCCATTTGTAACCGCGCGCAGGTAGGAGATGTGTTTACAATCTTTGTACGAACTCACGGTCAGATATTTGGTTTGCCGTGGGGCCACCAGGCATTACAGAGTTCTCCCTCTTTCTTTCATTCAGCTGACACTAGAATGTGAGCCGCTCCATTACCTGACCGCGTACCGCTTCGCGGGCGCCCTGACTCATGACACCGCTGCAACTCATTACAGGTACGACACGGGTCAATCCCCCTCAACCTGTCATTTGTCTTTACGTTTGAATGGCGTCTTTACACTCAATAGTCCTGACTGCCACCCTACTTGCTTTTTCACACAACTTCATTTGCAGCCAACCTTCACTCCTGCAGCCCTTGTGCTCGTTGTGCAGGTAAATTGCCTTCACTTTTCTTTGTGTAGTCAGAGAGGGTCCTTACATTGTGGCAATACTAGTTTGACACCATCCCTTAATTTCTTTACAGAGAAGCTCATACCCAGTCCCTGTCCTGATGAGAACCTACAATATCTACGGTTCGAAACGCATTGACCCCCAGCCTGTGACAAGAAAGAAGGGTGCAGCTAGGGATTAACCAATAGCACTGTTGGGGGCCCTGGCTGGCAGTCTTATAAAATATTCCATCACAGGTTTTGTGAGACAGGCAGGCAGTCGTATTCCATCCCAGTTCCGCCTGTCCACTGGTATTCTAGTTAAAGGACTGGTTCCTCCCCTTATGTAGTATTGTGCTTTGTGTAAATGTTTTTCATGTTGAAATTGACTTTGAATGTAATTACTTTGTACTAAGTTTCATTTTGGTGTTGTGAAATTTTGAGTATTTAGTGTGAATGTCTGTACACCTGTATATATTGCGCACACAATTGTATGTATGTTTTTGACCTGACTGTTTTGACAGGATTTTCCTTTGAAGACATTTTGGATGAACCAATGAAACTTGTTTATAAATGAAAAGAAACTTTTTGTAATACAAAACTTTTGGGTCACGCAGCACACATGGGCTGTGTGGGTCCTAATTTTTCTTTAAAAAATCCTGACTAGCCTTTGGTGGTGCAGCGGCAGGGCTGTACAGCCAAAGTTTTAATCAGGCCCTGTGTGTATTAAAGAACCTGTCCATTAAAAGAAAGAGCACTGACTGTGCAGTGAGTTATTACGCTTTATTTGTTGTGTTGCTGAGTGTGAATTCACTAGCCCACAGCACCTCCCTGGACTAGTCTAGGACTGCACTGACTCATTGTCACGAGAATCAAGTGATAAAAAAGGGTATTTTTTTCACCGTTGGGCTGCTTGCAGTTTGGGGGCATTGTAAAGCAGAAGTGCAAAATGTTGCAATTGAGTTCCCGGACCTTTGGATTGGCCTGGGATATCTGACCAAAATATTTAACCCCTCACATAAGTGCAATGTATATGGCATTCCAGCTGTTCATCTTCCCCTTCTGTGCAGGTACAGCAACTACAGTTGATGCAGTCACACAAAAGTCTGAAGGACCACAGTCAAGCTAGCTAGCCATACTTTGCAGTGATTATGGCAGTCATATAGTGTTGTATCCTCCTCAGCCCGGGAGCACGTAAATTAAAAAAAACACAGTACACACAGAGCTCTGTAACAGACATGCTTATTCTTCAGCATATAATCACACACTCCTAACAGTACGCATTACGTCATGATTTTAATAACTACACCTTAATACATCCCAGCAGCTTATGTAATTCCTGTTTGAAGTCCTCTTAGGAACACAACGGTCCTAATGCTCATAATATCAAGACACTACAATTCCCCTTGCTTAAATAAAAAGTACAAACAAAATCAACCTCATATTTCCTCAATGAGTCATCGAAGCCGTGGAAATCGATGAGTCATCGAGAAAACCTTCAACAGACAGCTAACCCGATACCTCGAAGAAAACAGAATCCTGGACCCTTCCAAGTCAGGGTTCCGCAGCAACCACAGCACCGAGACTGCCCTCATTGCCGCCACCGATGACATCAGGGCCCTGCTGGACAACGGCGAGACCGCAGCACTCATCCTCCTAGACCTCTCTGCCGCCTTCGACACCGTCTGCCACCGCACACTACGCGCACGCCTCCACGACGCAGGGATCCGAGACAAGGCTCTGGATTGGACCACCTCCTTCCTCTCCGGACAGAACCCAGAACGTCCGCCTCCCCCATTCCATTCCAAAGCCTCTGAGATCATCTGCGGCGTACCCCAGGGATCCTCCCTCAGCCTGACGCTGTTCAACATTTACATGGCCCCGCTCGCACACGTAGCCCAACAGCACGACCTCAACATAATCGCCTACGCCAACGACACTCAGCTGATCCTCTCCCTCACCAAGGACCCCATCACTGCCAAAGCCAACCTCCACTAAGGAATGAAGGCCGTCACCGACTGGATGAAGACCAGCTCTCTGAAGCTGAAGTCGGACAAGACGGAGGTCCTCATCCTCGGCTCTAACCCTTCAGCCTGGGACGACTCCTGGTGGCCGACGGCATTGGGGCCAGCCCTGACACTCACCGACCATGCACACATCCTGGGAATCATCCTTGGCTCAACGCTCTCAATGACCAAGCAAGTCAACGCTGTCTCCTCCTCCTGCTTCAACACCCTCTGCATGCTCCGCAAGATCTACCGATGGATCCCGACAGATATAAGAAAGACAGTCACCCAGGCCCTCGTCAGCAGCAGACTCGACTACGGAAACGCCCTCTACGTGGGAGCCCCAACCAAGCTCATCCAACAACTACAACGCATCCAAAACGCCTCGGCACAACTGATCCTCGACGTACCACGCCACGGCCACATCACCCCCCACCTGAGAAACCTTCACTGGCTCCCCGTCAACAATAGGATATCCTTCAAGCTCCTCACCTACGCACACAAGGCACTCCTCAACACCGGCCCAGCCTACATCAACAGACGCTCTCCTTCTACATCCCCAACTGCCAGCTACGCTGTGTTGACCTCTCATTCACCACCGTCCCGCGCATCCGAAGAACAACCACCAGTGGGAGATCCTTATCCCACCTCGCCGCCAAGACATGGAACACCCTCCCAAAGAGCCTACGACAGACCCAAGACCTGCTGACCTTCCGGAGGAAACTTAAGACCTGGCTGTTCGATCAGTAGCGCCAGCGCCTTGAGACCCTCGCAGGTATGTAGTGTGCTTTACAAATGATTGATTGATTGATTGATTGAAGCGCTCATGCTGGTCTTCCAGATCGAGTAGTATGAGGTAGTTGATTGTCACATGGACATTTTCCGAATATGTAGGCTCAAATGTTTGATCTGAATGCTCAGGTGGGTTTACCTCACTCACACTATCAGGAGTGGATGAACACCAAGTCAAATGTCTAAAATGTGATGAGTCCCTTGTGATTGACTTTCCAGAATGACTTGCAGTCAGCATGTGTCCTTTGGTCTTTAAAACGCTCAGTGGGTTGACAGCACATGGAGTGTTAGTTTTCTGCTTCCATTTCTGTTTGACAAGTTCCCAGTCCCCTCTGTTGAAGACTATTCCCTGGGCCCATTGGTGTTGACCAGAATAGGTTTTCATTTTGCATGTCCGTGAAGTGGCTGTGACGCGAACCTTGTCAGCATTTATTTATCGATATGATGTCCACTGTGTTTCTTTAGTTCCTATGGCTCTCCTAAATCGTGAGGTGGCAGGACTCTCACCAGTGGTGGAGTGAGGAGTTGTCCAATAGGCACAAAGAGCTTGACACATGGCTTGTTTCAAACTGATTTTCTTCAATTATGCTCACTAAATTATACTTTTGAGGCTGCCCATAAATTGTTATACCACACCGTTGGACTGAAGTCAGCAGTGTGCTGTTTTGATGCTTGATGTTGATTTGCCTCAGATACTCCTTGAACTCCTTGCTATTAGGAGGAGGAATGTTGTCTGTTTTGATAATAGCGAGCATACCCCATGCTGTAAAGATGTTATCAAGTTGCTGGATGATTTTGTCATGTGCTGTCGATGATAAGTCGTCCGCCAAAGGAAAAGGTGAATATTCATCAATGATCACCACAACATGGGGGAGGAGCCAAGATGGCGACCTGAACGGACGCTCGATTCCCGGCTCCGCAAGCTTGTGCGTTCCGCACCTACATCCTGATCGCTAATCCGGGTTTGAGTCGCAGCGGAACGCAGCCACGACCGCACTGATACTCTCAGTGTTCCTCCGAGGTCCCTACCTGCCAGACTCCCGGAGATATCGTCGTGCCGGGTGACGGTCTCCGTATCCAGGCTCCGAGACCAGTGTTGCTCCCTGCCGCCGTGGACCTCCAGACCGGCTACAGCCCGCTGAACCCGAGGAGCGTGGATCCCTTGTCTCGTAGCACCGTCGCAGGGGGTGTCGGACGGATCCTTTTTGAGGCACCCGGGAGCCCCGCTCTGTGTGATCGGCAGACGGTGGAGGAGTGTTTATCTGCAGCGATCATCCCCCTGGCCGGCGCTGAGGCTGACCTGCGTTGTCCATTGTGTGGGTTACCCCTGCATTGCCCCCGACTCGCAGCGTGGTGGCAGTGTCCTCTTCTGTGCAGCGCTCCGGAATCGTTCGGCATACATGCCTGGACCCTAACCCTTTGGGACTGAGTTCGCCCCCTTCTTACTGTGCACCTCCCAAGACGTTCGAAATGGCGGCTGCCTTCTCCACAGCGACGAATGTAATCTCGCCTTATACTAGCATCCCCCTGCCCGACAGCGAACTGGAAGCTCCACCACATGTATCATCCCGCACTGTGGAGCAGCTGTGCTCGCAGACGGAGCCGACCTGCCGGGATATCTTTGCTGCACTTATTGAGCTCAGGGCGGAATGGCGAGCACTCTCCGGTAAGATGGGCGACCGGTTGGACGATGCAGCACAGCGGTTGGACTGGGTCCGACCGGCCGAGTCTCGGCGCTGCACTGACTCGACTTTGTCAGTCGCGGAGGGGGATATCGAAGTGCCGAGTACTGAAGGGGAGGTGAGGATTTTCTCCCGATGCCGCGACTCCTGTGAGTGGCAGCCCGGCAGCTCTACTGGGGATACATTGTTTCAGATATCTACGGGGTCCGAGACTTTGTCCGTGGGGATGTTGCTGTTTCCCAAACCTCCAATTTTGCTACAACTGTATCCCCTTGAGCCTACTGCCTCCCAAGTACCTTTCTCCCAGCGACGGAATGGATGTCGATTTGTGTGTTTGGGGGTACTTTTCCTGTTTGCCTGCGGCTCGGCTGATGCCTGTGGACGTCCATTTTGTCCCTACCTCTCCCTTCTTCATCGACGGTGGCCATTTTGCTTTTCGGCTTTGTTTGGATCGGGCCCTCCTGGGACGCCGTGCTTGGGGGGACTGTCGCGTTCTGGCCAGGGCTGAGAAACTCCGTTTCATGACCGGGACTGACAGGCTGGCGGGGACTCGGCTTGGAACACTTATGAATACACGTTGGACTGTGCGAACTGGGATGTCTCGCCCCGTTTCTTACTGTAAATGATGTTGCTATTGTTTCTCTACTTCACGGGGTGGGGGTGGCTTGCATGGCGGGACTGACCGGGAATAATTGTACTTGGCCCTCCTCCGGCTTTCTAGGATGGGTTTCTTCCTTCTTTCTTCTTTCTTTCTTATCTCTTGTTTCTATATTTCGGGTATTCTAATGGGCGACAGACACACTGCAAGGGGGGGGGGGGGGGGTAGGCCGTAGCCTCTGCATGCGTGTAGGGTGGGGGGGTTTATATGTCAGTTTTTTCGTTTCTATGGGCCTTAATTTTCTTCTTTTCTTTCACCTTTTCTTGTCTTATTTCTGTCCTTGGGCTATAGTTTGGCTTGAAGCTGGGTGGGTTCCTGTCTGCATTCGCCGTATTGCTTGCTTAATTATCCTGTCGTTACCTTTGCGATGCCGCTAGTTTCATTGCAACGTTCCTTTGTCTCATGGGACTCGCCTGCTGATCGCTGTCTACCTGTTCTGTAGTGGGACTGACTGGACTATGGCTCTCCTGGACCTAATTCTTGTTAATGTTTTTTAAAATCTTTAAAATTAACCTCACTCCTCCTGCATATCGGCAGTACAGCATGGTCTAGTGTAACTCTAATTGATTGCCTAATAGTATCGCCCTACTGCCGATGTACCGTATGGCTTGCAACAGTGCTCACAGTTTCGTGGCCAGCCAGGTGGTTGTAGGCCCGTATTTGTTTGCTGTTTATGCACAATAAAGGTTTCCAAAAAATAAAAAAATAAAAAAAAATGATCACCACAACATGATGTCCATTCTCCAGGGGTCCAAAGAAATCCACTACCACTCTCTCCCAGGCATGTGCAGGAAGGTCAGACATAGTCAATGGATTCGGTGTCACTTTGGGAGATAAGCAGCTAAACAGTTGACATGCTTTCAGTTCTTTCTCAACTAG
This sequence comes from Lissotriton vulgaris, assembly GCF_964263255.1. Taxonomy (NCBI): domain Eukaryota; kingdom Metazoa; phylum Chordata; class Amphibia; order Caudata; family Salamandridae; genus Lissotriton; species Lissotriton vulgaris. The sequence goes on along the minus strand of NW_028255773.1, from coordinate 419,794 downwards.
TTCATCGCTGTGAAGGAACCACACTCAATTCCTCAGGGGTTCTTTTGGTGGCTGCAATGCCACAATAGCCTTCATTGGCGAACTCAATGACATGTAGTCTCAGGCATGACAATTCTCGACCCTCTCAATGAAATTCCTACTCGAAGGACGGATAATTCATCTTGTACATTTTTTAATTTATGAAATTCAACATCATCAGCACATGATCGAACATTTCTCTTCCACAAATCAATTGATATGATGTCTTTGAGTATGAGTATGTTCTTGTCTGTGTTCGTAGCAGCCATAATTTGTTCAAGTGATATTGCTGCTGGTGTACCGGCCCTCACAATAAAGTTAAGATCCTCCTCAGCCCCTTAGGATGTCGAACCATGCTGCAGTTGCGGCACTCGTGAAAAGTAATCAGCAGGGTTATGATCTTTTCCCATCTTGTGCACAATTTTTTAACCATATTCTAGCAGTCACAATCCCCACCTCTCAATGCGGGGAGGCACCTTTGCCTTGGGTTTCAAAGATGGTGAGCAACTCCTGATAGATCTGTGATGATGGTGAAATGTTTTCCACACAAAACACATGAAAATGTTTGTAGGCCCGCACTACAGCCAGACTCTCCTTTTCCGGCTAAGGATAGGCACGCTCAGTTTCAGATAAACTTCGACTGACGTAGGCCACAATGTGTCTCTGTGCATTTGGAAGAATAGCTCCCAGCCTGTCAGGGCCCACAACTACTGTGATCTCTGATTGTAATTTGGGGTCAAAGTAGGCTATTTCAGTTGCATTTTCAATCACATATTTTATCCTTTTGAAACTTTGACCACATTCAGCGGTCCATTGAAATGAAACACTTTGCTTTGTCAAGTCTCTCAATGGGAAATTCACTGTAGCAAAGTCACGAATATACCTTGAGTAATAACTGCCCATGTCTAAGAAGGATTGCATCATGGTTAGATTTTGTGGGGGCAAGTAGATGACCATTCTTGCACCTTATCCTGGTCAGGAGTCATTCCTCCCTATGTGAATATGTGCCCAAAGTATTTGAGTTTGTTATTGTGAAATTCATACTTTGCTGCATTCAGAGTGGGAACTGCATCAGTAAGTAACTGGCACACATGGGTTTTTCGTGTTCCTTCTCTGTTGTCTCAAATACCAATATCATGACGGTAACTTAAAACATGTGTGACAGGTTGAATTATTCAGTGGATTGCATCTTTAAATATTTCTGCAGTTGAAGATATTCCAAAACTTTCAGCCTTATTCATGAAGGCTAAATCGGCTCGCAAAGGGCCGGAATCTGAGAATCCGGCCCTTTGCGAGTGCGATTTTTGCATTTGGGATTCAGCATCCCAAATGCAAAAATCGGTAATTGCTAAATCGCTAAATTGCGAGGAATTACATTTAAGGAATCTCTATTTGAGATTCCTTAAATGCAATTCATGAAGCATTTGAAAATTGCGAAAATGCAATTTTGGGCCGCTATTTACCGAGAGGTCAGACCTCTCGGTAAATAGCAAAAACTTAGAAAAATGCTTTTAAAAGCATTTTTCTAAGTTGCATGTTGCACACACACATGTCCTTTGGACATGTGTGTGCGCAACACCTGTTTCAATTTGCATTTAAGGGGTGCTACAGGGTGTCCTTTGGACACCCCTGGCACCCTTTAAATCGCTATCTTATTTGCGAGTAGCAAATTGCTAATCGCAAATAAGGAATACTCCCCATGCATTCCTATGGGCCTTTTGGCCCATAGGAATGCATGGGGAGTTATTCCTTATTTGCGATTAGCAATTAGCTAATCGCAAATAAGGAATCAGTGGGAATCGCAATTAATATTGCGATTCCTACATGATTACCGTTTTGCGAGTCTCAAATAGCGATTCCTTATGATTCGCTATTTGAGCCTCGCAAAACGGCCCGATCATGAATCAGGCTGCAGGTCTTTTGTATCTGAACAAACTAACATGAATTGAAAAATAAGCAATGTACCCACAATTCTCTTCTAACTGGAGTTGATGGTATTCTTTGTTCGAATCAAGTCTTGTGAAGACTTTGGCTCCATTCAATTGTATGATCATGTCCGCTATGTGAGGTCTGGGATGGCTTTCTATCTCGATTGCTTTATTGGCCTGGTGCGTAGCAGCTCAAATATGCATAGCACCTCCACTGTCAGTTTTTGGCACCACCTCTATGAGCGAAAGCCATGGTGTAGGACCGGTTGAGCGTTCAATGATGTCATGTTTCAACACTGTCTCTAGTTCTCTTGAAAGCTTCTTGCAAATGAAAAATGATTCTGCAATGTTTATCAGCAACAGGGCGAAAGTTCACATTGATATGAAGTTTCACTGTCATTGTTTTGAGTCTTCCTAAACCATGAAACACCGATGGGAACTTATTCATATTCTCAGACTAAGCATGAAAGTTATAATTGGGTGATATCAGTCCCATTTCAACAGTGGTGGCAAAAGTGAGTAGACAGGTACTGGATGAAGTTCCTTGAAGTATATGGATTGGCTCTTGTGCTGTCATCATTTTATGTTGCATGGTTGCTATGAATGATGCTTGGCTTTGCAGTGGTTGAGAAGCAGCTCACATGTACACATTTGTGCCTGATTGAGTGAGCCGGGCACAGGAGACATGCTGTTAATCTTTTACACAGGCATGTTGTTGATTGAAGCACCGCTGTCTAGAATGAAAGTTACCTGTTGATCATTCACTTTCAGTGTGAATTTGGGACAGTGTCCAAATGAAGTTTGTAGTTTTGTTGGGTGAGTTTCTTTTGAATTGTGGTCTTCTTTGCGACCAGTTATTCCTACATGTTCACGTTGTTCCTAGGTAGCTACCATTGGCACACACCCATGTTCTTCATCGGCACTTGAGAGTGATGTCAGAGGGCCTCTGCATGATGTGCTTGACAATGATTGGTCTGGTCTAATTTCCATTTTTCATAGCTGGTGTTGGTTTTTTGATTTGTGAGTGTGACAAGAATGCTTCTGGAACATTCGGGCATCCATTTTCTCCTTCTCTCGTGATGAATTGAAATGTTATTTTGCTCTGCAGACCGTAATGAAGTAGCTTTCTTTCCCCCAACCTTTACACATCTTTCCTGTGGCTGGACATCGACCCTCTTAGGGAAATGAAAATCCACATTGAAAGAATTATTTTTATTTCTTTAAAGATGTCGACTTACTTGAAACTTGTTTTCTCCGGTGCTTGCTTTTCATAGTCAGTGCCAATTCATGTTGGGCAGTCCCAGCTTCCGTTTCAGCAGCCTGTCAATCTGCTTGCTCTTCGGTTCTCACAGTGTTAGAAATGGGATTTCTGGTTGGCTAAGGTTTGCACCAAAGCCAGGCAGAAACCCCCACTCTAGTCAGGATAAGGGAGAAACACTCCTAAAATAACCCCTGCTCATGCCCTTGGTAGCTTGGCACGACCAGTCAGGCTTATCTTAGAGGCAGTGTGTAAAGCATTTGCACATAACCAACAGAAATACAGTGTAAGCACTACAAAAGGACACCACACCAGTTTAGAAAAATATCCAATATTTATATATACTTAAACAAGACCAAATACGATAAAAATCCACAGTAACAGTACTTAAAAAATTGTTGCGTTGCAAAATGTCTTTAAATTGCCAAGTTACGTTGAAAACACAGTTTGTACAAGTCGGTAGCTCAGTCTGAGCCTCCCGGGATGCTGAAAACAACAGAGTCTCGCATTTCCAACTGACCACGTCGGTACAGGTCAGCAACAGCGGGACAGGTTCGTTCACAGTACCTTTCTTAGTGCGGCTCACATCGAGATGCGAGTCGGTCTTGGGATCCATCACGGTTGCGATGCGAAGTGGAAGCAGTGCACGGTGCGGTGTCCCTCGATGCGGTGCAAGCAGCGGCTCGGTGACGATCGTGCAGACGGTGTCGGTGAGACCAAGCCATGCGGTGCAGGATGAGACGGTGCTCAATGCATTGCTGGCAAGTTACGATGCAAAGGACAGTGCCAGTTGGCGGGAATTGGTGCTGGCAGAGCCGGACAGCTGTGCGTGACGAGGAGGTCACGGGTGTCAAGCTACCGGCGACCGTGTCGGTGATACCAGGCGAGTGAAGTGAGATGAGGCGATGCGGGTTGCGACGCCTCTCGATGTGGTGCGAGCAGCGGCTCAGTGACGATCATGCAGACGGCGTAGGTGAGACCAAGGCTTGTGGTGCAGGGTGAGGCAGTGCGGCCTGTGGTGCTTTCAGGACACAAGGCCAGGTCATGGTGCAGGTGACAGAGCCAGTAGTGGCGTCCGTCGCAGTTACGGTGCAAAGTGGAAGCGGTGCACAGTGCGGTGTCCCTCGATGCGGTGCAAGCAGCGGCTCGGTGACGATCGTGCAGACGGTGTCGTTGAGACCAAGTCGTGCGGTGCAGGGTGGACGGTGCTCGATGCAATGCTGGCAAGTTACAATGCAAACGACAGTGCCGGTTGGCTGGAATTGGTGCTGGCAGAGCCGGACAGCTGTGCGTGATGAGGAGGTCACGGGTGTCGAGCCAGCGGCGACCGTGTCGGTGATACAAGGCCAGTGAAGTGAGATGAGTCGATGCTGGTTGCAGTACCTCTCGATGTGGTGCGAGCAGCGGCTCGGTGAGGATCGTGCAGACTGCATAGGTGAGACCAAGGCCTTTGGTGCAGGGTGAGGTAGTGCGACCTGCGGTGCCTTCAGGACAGAAGGCCAGCGACGGAGGTGGATGACAGAGTCGGTCGCGGTTCCCTCTTCTCTGTGGCAACTGAAACAATGGTTCCAGGAGCGATACCCAGAGGTTGGTGAAGTCTTTGCAGTCCCTGAGACTTCTTAACAGGAGGCCAGCTCAGTTTCAGGCCTATGGAAACACTCAGCACAAGTAGAGAAAGTTCAGTCCAGTCCTTGCACTGCCCAAGGCAGAAGCAGCAGCTTCAGGCCAACCCAACAAAGCAACAACACAGCAAAGGAGCAATACTCCTTATGGCAGATCTTTCAGCTCTTCTTCTAAGCAGGTTCCTTGATTCCAGCGAGATCTAAAGTCTTGTGGTCTGGGTCCCAATATTTATACCAACAATTCCTTTGTCTTCTGAAGGCAGAGGGGCCTGGACCTATTTCAAACCAGTTTAGGGTGCATTCTGCCAGTTTGCACCTTCTCCCTTTGTCAGTGTGGGCCAGGGTCTTCAGACGCGCCACAGGAGGTGGAGCCAACATTGAGGAAGATGAGCCCAGCCCTATTCAGACCCAGGTGCTACTCCTCCCACCCATCTATGTGTAGATGTGCCTATTCAGCCCTGCTGACTCACCCTGTCTCCTGGAGTCTCCCCTCACTCACAAACTAGACAGCTAAAACACAAGCTAGCAGAGGCGGCCCGGATGGTTAGGTCAGAAAATACCTTCTTCCTAAAAGTGGTATTTTCAAAATCAGAATGTTAAAACCAACTTCCCTAAAAGATCGATTTTATCATTCTGAGCTCAGGCATACTAAACTCGGATTTCTACAATGTTCCCTGAGTCAGTTAGGATCATAGGATGTAATGATCAAACTGCCCATTCTGGCCTATGGAGAACAGATAGCCTTGCAATAGTGAAGAATTAAGTAGGCTGTAATTCACTATCAGGACATGCCACACACACCAGGGCATTCCTATGTTTTACATACAGTGCACCCTGCCCATGGGGGTAACTTGGGCCTAACTTAAGGGGTGACTCACATGTAGAAAAGGGAAGGTTTAGGGACTTGAAAGTGTGTGCACTTGCCAAGTCGACATGACAGCCTCAGGCTGCACACAGGCTCCGCAATGGCAGGCCAGAGTTACACTTTACAGGCTGTTTGCGTGGGTGGTACAGTCCAGTGATGCAGCCCCCCCAACTGCATTTGATTTATTGGCCCTGGCACACGCAGTACACTTTACTTCGGTCTGACACATAAATCAAATATACCAATCATGGAAGCACCAATCCATAACACATTTTATGCAGGAGCGCTTCCACTTTACCACTGGACAGCAGTGAGGAAAGTGCACAGAATCATTACACCAGCAAAAACAGAGTCAAAACCGGGAGGTCAGAAAGCAAAAAGTCAGGGGAAGCATGCCAAAAAGATGCCAAGTCTAAAAAACAGCCATTAGCATTTTCTCCAGATGGTGTGTTTCTCTCAACATGCGTCTTCTAAATTAACCAGAAAGGTAGACACCAATAATTCTGAGTCACATGGCTTCATTGGTAAAATCCCAGAACTTGCAATTTTTAATGAGTGTCTCAAGTCTTTCAACAAACTTGTCCATCGTTTCACCAACCTGTTGACGTGCTTGGCTGACAATGTATCTTTCATAGTCGACATTCAGCAGTGAATTGAACTTGGCTTCCAACGCTTCTTTCATCTTTTAGTACAATTTTGCTTCAGTTGGTGAGACTTTCTTTATCACTTCTTCCACTCAATCACCAGCAAGATTCCTAAATGATCTTCTTATCATCTTCTTCTTCTAGCACATCTATGAAGTCATCAAAGGTTTTGATCCAAACAGGCCATCTAGCACCAATGTTCAGTTTCTTAACCATGCTGAATGGCGTAGGTGGTCAGGAACGCTGCAGCTGTATATTTTGCACTCCCTTTTGATGACATTTTGCTGGCACCGGCTATTCAGGCGATCGCGATGGGTGCCCCACTTGTAGGTCCTGTAAAAACAGCCTGGGGGATATGTACAAGGGAAGTGGTAGAGTGTGTTGTTAGCCTCCTTGACTTAACGACATGCTCCGCCACTTCTGAAATGCCGACCTGCACCATATTTACAAGAATATGGTGCAGCCCTGTGTTTCACCCTGTGCTGGTGCTAAGTTTAGCAGCTTAGTGCCAATACAGGCACTGTTGCACCAAAGCGCAGGGGTCTCTGCGTGCAGGGGAAAATTGTTTATGTACAGAGGGTCCCCCTTCCTGAACATAAACAATCTTGAAAAGTAGTTTTGTAACTTCTATGCGTGCTGCTTAATGAGGCCCACACATAAGTTGCAAATATTAGAAATTATTGTTTATGTGCTGGAAGGGGGGACAATCAGTGGCCTTTTGCTGTTTTCAAGTGTGATGCACAATGCAGCACAAATGAAAACAGCAAAAAAGAAGTAGAAATTAAACATTTCTCCTTGCTTCACCAGGTTAAGACCAGGTTTTTCCTGGTCTTAATTCTGGTGCTGCCTATTATTTATTAAAGGGGATGGTGATGGACGGAGCATCTGAATCAATCAAACACTCACACCCAGTCAAAAGATCTGGGTTTAATCCATCACCGTTCTTTAGCCCACTCTGCCACCCCAGTTCAGACATGGCTATATGCAAATCAGTCTGACCCTGTGCCTCATGGGAACAGTCCAGCCTGAACTGCCAAGCCATGTCTTCCCTGGACCGGAAACAAGCTTCCGAGGACCGTGTGGCAGGGTATGCTCAGACCTGAGTCCCTTGCTCACTTTGCCACTGGATTCAAGCAAGCCGGGCTGAAGACGGCTGGAATGCCAGAAACCGGTCCTCGGAAGCTTGTTTCCGGTCCAGGGAAGACATGGCTTGGCAGTTCAGGCTGGACTGTTCCCATGAGGCACAGGGTCAGACTGATTTGCATATCGCCATGTCTGAACTGGGGTGGCAGAGTAGGCTAAAGACTGGTGCTGGGGCGGCCAGCAGAAACCGGACCAGCGAAGCCCCGTGTGGCTTGGCGCACTCACCTCTCTCCCGTGCGGGATCCTGTCAGCTGTCTCCCCCCGACGCCGCAGCCCCTGCCATCGCGCTGCGGCAGCCGTGCGGGGGAGACCACAATCCCCAGCCACCTTTGCGGTAGGAAACCGCGGGACTCCACTTCCGCGCCAGGAGGCGCTAAAAAAGCTCTCACCAGTCCCTGGGGAGCGGGCGGCCAGCAGAAACCGGACCAGCGAAGCCCCGTGTGGCTTGGCGCACTCACCTCTCTCCCGTGCGGGATCCTATCAGCTGTCTCCCCCCGCCGCCGCAGCCCCTGCCATCGCGCTGCGGCAGCCGTGTGGGGGAGACCACAATCCCCAGCCACCTTTGCGGTAGGAAACCGCGGGACTCCACTTCCGCGCCAGGAGGCGCTACAAAAGCTCTCACCAGTCCCGCGTCGCGGGAGCGCGTGGGAGCGCGCGGGAGCACCGGGCTAAGCCTGGGCAAAGGGCGGGCCCTCTACGGCCCTCATCGGACAGAGGAGGACGGGGACGGGCCACCCCCATTGCAAGTTGTGAGGTAATTTTCCGACCCGCATTACTGTCTCCATGTCTAAGCCCAAATCAGGGGATATGTCCAATTACATCCCGGATGATATATTTGCACATTCCCCATCCAGTTTCTCATGGCTGGATGACCTTAACAGTCTGTGCAAGGCCAAATATGTTCCAGCAGCACCCTCCCCCACGCTAAAATGCCGCAGCTCATCATCACATCCAAGGGAGCATAATTCTCTTACTGATACAAAACGTTTACCCCCGAGGGATACGCTCGACAAAAAGAAGATTGCTGGGAACAAAGTCAATGGGAGCCCTATTAAACTTCTAACATCTGATAAACCTTCTCCAAGTCCAATTCCATCTTTAACTAATCCTCTTTTTACCATGCCGCCTGGCGTCAATTTGGAGGATTTATCACCACCTTCCCATCAGGCCCTCCTATCTATAATTGAGCATTTGCTCAAATTTTTTATACACCCCTTGATGGACAAAATCACTGCGCTGGGGAATAAGCTTACAGGGCTGGAGAACTCCATTGAATCCCTCTTGAAACCCCCTGTCCACAACGCAACAACGCTTTGTCCGCCCACAACCGCCCATCCAAATTTAGCCAACTTGACTACTCCGTATGAAGCGGCGCCTATCCAATTGCCAACCCCCACCTCCTCTCTGCCTATCAACCCCAAAGCCCCCCTGAAATTAAAAAACCCACGCCATGCTCCACCTCAACTTGTGCGTACCACCCACATACACTTACCTCCAGAAGCAGCGCCTTTTGTCATTGTTCTTTCGGGAGTTCCTGAACTGACAGAAGGCAAAGCTGAGAGACACCACGATCTTATGAACAAGGTCAAATATTGGCTATCAAAAAACAGACCTCTGCCCTACCATCTTGATGGCCGAATAATAAGTGTCCGGAGGGTGGGATGGCTTGGACCTCTTAAAAAAGACATATCGGGGGATTTGATCTTGATACGTTTTAGGAGTAGACTTATTGTGCCATTCATGCAGTCGTGGCTACCCCAAAATGGAGATGGACTCATTTCTACCTGCAATCTACATGACTTTTACCCCTATAGGTCCTACACGCTTTCCCCAAGTACTCGGGGCATTGATAGCATCCTGGGGGGTAGAGGAACACATCCAAGTAATTGCAGCAGTTTTCCAGTGGCTTTTAATTATTTCAAACCGTTCTACAATGGCTTTTTATGTAATAATTATTAATTCTTGTAGATTACTGTGCCCTACAACGTAGCCTAAAGGATGCGTAAAGTATGTTTGATGCATTAACTGTGTAACCAAAAGCTATTAGGAGATTGATTTAAATGTTCATAAATGTATTTTAATATTTGTCTGTATGCTTTTATGATTTTAATATCTAAAATCGAATAAAGCTTTTTGATACTGATACTGATACTGGTGATGGATTAAACCCAGATATTTTGACTGGGTGTGAGTGTTTGATTGATTCAGATGCTCTGTCCATCACCACACCCTTTTGTACCGCTTTTGGCCGCCATAAGTGTGGCAGGGTATGCTCAGACGTGATTCCCTTGCTCACTTTGTCACTGGATTCAAGCAAGCCGGGCTGAAGACAGCTGGAATGCCAGAAACCGGTCCTCGGAAGATTGTTTCCGGTCCAGGGAAGACATGGCTAGGCAGTTCGGGCTGAACTGTTCCCATGAGGCACAGGGTAAGACTGATTTGCATATAGCCATGTCTGAACTGGGGTGGCGAAGTGGGCTAAAGAACAGTGATGGATTAAACCCAGATCTTTTGACTGGGTGTGAGAGTTTGATTGATTCAGATGCTCCGTCCATCACCACCCCCTTTTGTACCGCTTTTGGCCGCCATAAGTGTGGCAGGGTATGCTCAGACGGGAGTCCCTTGCTCACTTTGCCACTGGATTCAAGCAAGCCGGGCTGAAGACGGCTGGAATGCCAGAAACCGGTCCTCAGAAGCTTGTTTCCGGTCCAGGGAAGACATGGCTTGGCAGTTCAGGCTGGACTGTTCCCATGAGGCACAGGGTCAGACTGATTTGCATATAGCCATGTCTGAACTGGGGTGGCAGAGTGGGCTAAAGAACGGTGATGGATTAAACCCAGATCTTTTGACTGGGTGTGAGTGTTTGATTGATTCAGATGCTCCGTCCATCACCACCCCCTTTTGTACCGCCTATTATTTATGCCTCCCTTGTAAATAGGAGGCAGCGGCAGAATCAACGGGTGTTGCGGTGGAACGCCAACCGCAACACCCATTGCCATCCCCTTTCACGCTAACCACAGCATGAAAGGGGGCCTTATTTACAAGGCAGTGTTAAGCCACGTTAAGTGGCTTAACGCTGCCTTGTAAAGAAGGTAAAGCTCCTTTTGCCACAAGAACGTTGAAAAAAGTGATGTTCCCATCGTGATAGGGGCGTTAACACATTCGCCCCTTTGTGTTTGAGCTTGGATCTCCACGCCAGATCGGAAGTCGTTAGGCCCTTCACTTGCTTGCGCCAGTGAGTACGTTTATGCTTTCGTACCTGGTTATCACTCCCTGAGTGTTTTCCAATGTGCTCCTCTCTGAGGCCTTCAATTTCTCCAAGGGCTGTGCTTAGGCTGGAGTAGAGTGTTGACTTCACTAACGGTGACCTCAGACTGCTGTGCATCAATCTGGGAAACATGAGGCAACCATGAGCAGATTGCGATATCATCGCAAGCTCTCAGGAAATGCAGTTTTGTTCCTTCAGGCATATATCTCACCCTCGTCCCCAGTCGGTGCGTCCTCCCCCACCAGGGAGCATGTAAATGAAACACGCCACACACGGAGCTCTGGAACAGATGTCTTTGTTCTTCAGCAAACAATCACAAACTCCTAACAGCACCCGTAACGTCATGATTTTAATAACCACACCTCAACATGTAGTGTAGTTCCTATTTTCCCAATAGGCCCTGCGCATTGGAATAACATAAACAGTAGTATCGACGTAGAAGTGCGGATCTTCCAGGCCTCCACTGACTATGCTAAACTTAATTGGGTTTGTTACCAACTAGCTCAGAGGTCACTGGAAACTTTCTTGACTGAATAGGAAGTGACCAGCTTCCCTGGCACAGCCAAGAAGGGATTCAGTTTTCCAACAACCGTGCAACATGACAACTTTGCTCCTCAGATAAGAGTCAATCTCTAGGGTCGTGTGAAACAATAGACAGTTATTTTACTCAGTCAGTGGTTGTGAAGTCTACTTTCACAGTATGTAGAGAATAGAGAGACGGGCGTTTTCAATAAAAGGTAACATTTATTGAACAGTCTTTCTTCTCGTACAAGAGAAATGAATTGCCACAATTGCAAGACTTGTTATTATAAAAAGTACGTACAGTAAGATGAGTGTTGCGAAATAATACTGTAAAAGCATTGATATGGTTTCTTAGCCATACAATTGTTTAAAATGAATAAAACATATATACATTCATATATACATTCGGCTAAAATACTCAACTGGTGCTTCTAACTACGCCTACCCCAGTGTACCTGACCTAAGCCTAATACTTGGGAGGGGAGTAAGTAAGTAGCTTTAAGTTAAGTTGGTTTTGCCAAGGTTTGCTTCAAGAATTCTCTCTAAGGGTTTAGTCAACACCATACCTCTGGAATAGAATGATGGAGGTCTGGTATCTCCTTCAGGGGGTCGATATCCCAGTCACCCGCAAGGGTAGACTAGAAACGCCGGAGCTGGATTTCTCTGCAGGAGAAAAGACAGCGTCTCTCTCAGCGCGTCGAGGAGGTGGAGGAGGGGCAGCGTCCGTGGGCAGCTTGCATCTGCTGGGCTCTTGCAGGGGACGGCTGTTCAGCTCCTAGGTTCACCACACCATCGTTCGCTAGTTAGCAGCGATAGCAGTAGCAATAGCAGCTATGGTATCATCAGCATAACAGCAACTTCAGCAGCAGCGAGACAGCGTTTGCTTAAGGCAACGTTGGTAATATTTATACCTGAAAGGTGCCTTGTTTGACGTAAGTTTTTGAACATAAGACGTCAATAAAGATGTCACTAGGAAGTGATCGTCTATCAGTGCTCATTAGAGTTCTATTACTAATCAAAACATAGCAAGCGGGGATTTCCAGGTTGCTGAGTTTTTATCTTGTTGAAGAACTCGGAGTGTTAATCTAGGAATCTTAGATAGTAACTTCTGCTATGTCATTGCACTAATTGGTTGCAAAGGAAGTGGCAGAGAAAACGATTCTGAAATGTGGCTCTGTTCGTGTGAGGCCAGAGACGAGTTTCTGAATATTGCACCTGAACGGTTATGCCAATATAGGGAATAAATGGATTTATAGCTGAATAGGGGCATAAGGTCACAGTATCGATCAGGGTCCTAGATTAGAACCCTACACCCACTCCACAAATTCATGTCCATCAAATTACTAAAACTAGAGCAATAAGATGCATGTGTAACATTGCCCACCCCAAAATACATATATGCAGTTGAAATAGGCGTATTTGTAATACGTGAAAATTTAGGTACTGTACGTTTTTGAAGCATAGAAATCATAAAAAAATTATAGCATATGAAATCAATGAACGATTATGCAAAAAGAATTGCACATGAAATATCTCTGAATACAGAAGAAGGGCGAGATAATTTCATCACATATAAATGCATTGCAGTAAAATGTGCTAGAGGCTGGTGTAAAGTTATTATGTCTCCAGATGTATCTAAAAATAGAAGTAGAGGCTTCTGTTCTCTAATAATAGTTCTACTTTAAGCAAAGAATGTTTCGTGCCAAAAAAAGATTAAAAAATGTTCAATTCAAAAGAATTATTGCTTGAACGGGAAAATAGAGTTCCAACGCTTTTAGCAGTTTTTGTTGTTTAAAACTGAAGGCCGAATTCAGAGTTCATGGGAACGCTGTGTGTCGGAATGCTTCTCTAAAGTTATTGTTTCTGTTCGGGTGAGAACATCATATCAGACAGGCTCTCAAAGAATTGGTCTACAAAATCAGGTGACAGTTCGAACAAATTTGATAGTGCTGTAACTTGGCAGGTGTGAGAATGATTGCTGTCATCAAAGGCTGGATCAGCAATGCTCACAGAAGGTCGTACCTGGGTGATGTTGCTTTTGTCACTCGCTCCACTGTTACCACCTAGTCATAGCACAGGAGTCTCAACGAATGCCGTCATCAGGATTGGTAGCCGCTGGGGAAAACACAATGCATGAGCCGTTATCGGACTGAGCAAAGTATCGATATCCATTGGTACTGCTGATGGAAGTGAAAGACAGGTGTCCAACACGCACTCATCTCCGCATAGCATACATCGAAGTACAGGTAAGATGCAATTTTGCCATATCGGTCTGAATGAAAGGAACCAGGTCATGTTTAGATCTCTCAGCCTGGCCAATCCAAGGACTCTAGTTATTCTGTCCCGGTAGCGCACTGCTAGGATTGTTTCTTCCATTCCCATAGGTGTCATGTCTGAGCTCTGGCTTGCCATAACGAAGCAGGAGGGTAAAAAATAAAATCCCTGCTACAAGTCCCAAAAATAGGGGTATGCCGCCAAAAACAGAGTGGACAAAATTTGGAACGATTCCCAGAATTGCTTGAAATGGTGTAAGCAGTCCCGTAAAAATCGTCTTAAATATGCCTGGGATGCCTGTGGCACTAGACATGTTAAGGAGTTGGTTCAACATTTTTACGAAATGCACGGGGCAATTTGTTGATAAAAGGTCATGAACCTCCGTAGCTGTCCTTGCAACTAGGAGATCATACGTCTCTTTTGATGACGTGATGGGCACTGTTGTCTGCAAAAGCACAGACTTCATTTTGCTTAAAGTATCAATTCGTATAGAAGAGAAATGCAGACGAGGCCAGATGGGAGTCTCTATGTCTCCAGGCCCGCTCGGGAACAATGCTTGCATACAGCATTTGACCATGGAAGTTACGCTTATGAGATAACTATTCCCTGGAAAAGGACACAACATCTGTGATCCGTTCTTAGAATGTAACTCCCATTCGCGAGTTGCATAAAGAAAGGCTCTATCTGCGTTGCAGGTGTGACAAGCTGGTGGCATGAAAGGTTGTTAGAATTACCTTCACAGGCTCTGTGTAAATTAATACCCTGGCACAAAAGTATACCGCTTAGTGAACGTTTACAGTTTTCACCACTAGGAAATACATTTTTGTTGCTGTCACTATAGCATGAATGTGTGTATGGTAATTTCCATGCTGACTTAACAAATCCTTTACCCAATCGTTCATACTGGCCAGTAGGTATGTATTCAAGGCACTTTTTAAATCGGAAAGATGTTATCGGAATTGTGATAATTCCGTGTATTATCCATTCAATGACAGGACTTTCTGACATTGTTAATGGAAATCTCTCAAGTTTTTCGATGCTCAGGATTGTATAGTCTGCTCCTTTCTGTGCCAAACTGATTTGTTTATCAGTAAGGTTAAATTGGAAAGCAATGACGTTGTGTTTGATTAAACGCCAGGGCACATAGCCTGAACGAAGATTTTGCAGCATCCAGCCTAATTGTACAATAGAACGTAATTGCGACTGGCCATGCTGTAACATTAGCAAGTCTCTGTCTATTATATCAAAGGCAGAGGATACAATATTGTCCAACGAATATATTCTGGAGGACAGAGTCATTAACCCATTGTCCACTACAGAAAGTGATTTTTCCAAATTAATCGATCAATTTCTCGTATTTTTTCTGCTGTTTCAATTTGTGTGACTTTCCAAGCCTCGTTGTACGCAGCATAGATACTGGTCGCTATGAAATGCTTTTGACGCTGTTTGCGTGGTCCAAACATGAAAACGCGCAAATCAGCACCATCTTTAAGTAAAGATAAGTGTTGCTTAATTTCAGCCAGTGTGGATGATCCTAGCCATTCAAGGCAGAGTTTCCCTACACTGTATGTTGTTACTATCCCTGGATGTTGTGTCTGGGAGTATCTAGGGTCTTGTCTGGTCATTTTTAACCCCTGTGTTTTATTCAGGAATCTATCTTGACAGTTGTTTGTGTCAGTAGGCCAGATTAACCACTTTTTCCAATCAGGATGTGTTCTGTTAAAATGTAAAATTTTAGTTACGTCTATCTCAATATCTGTTGTTGCATTTCCAGATATTGGCTTTGGAATAGACGGTTTGTTTAGGTCTTTATTCTTAGCTAGGCCAAGACAGGATGTTTGGTGAATTGTGTCATTTAAAAACATCATTTGTTCTGGTATCATGCAGGTTCTGAATAGTGCTTCTAGGCCTTGTACCTGCCAATCTTTCGTACCCCAAATGGTTTTTGTTTCAATGTTATTTTTCCAATAATCAAAACCAAATGTCATCATTTTTTCATAAAATGCTTCTGAATATATTAATTTAGTGTTTGTCAGCATTGTTTTCATTCCTGTTTTATCTAACAGTTTGTAATAAAACGTTTCTGCATCACTGGTGTTAAACCCTGAGAAGTACTTGAATTTCTCAAAGAATGTTTTAGAACTGCTTTTAGGTGGTGTAGCACAGTGTTCCCAATGATTATACTTAAAAACATTTCTGGGCTGTGCAGATTTATGCAAATAATGATCGCCATAATGTGTATAACAGAACAACTGTTCATAACTAGACGAACCTTGTAAATAATCATGTTCTGTGAATCTAGCTGACATTACTAAATCAGACATCATGTCATTAATACTGTAAAAGTTCCAATCATCAGAGAATGTACTAGGTTTTACAAAGTCACTCAAGGAAATCTTCAGTTGATGAGGATACTTCAGGATCTCGACTGGACCATAGATCTCATAGTCAGTTTTCTCCCATACTACCCCACCGGGTATTGGAATGGCTGTGACATTTACTGTTGACAGTTCTCTTTTCTTCACGTGGGATGATCTGTGTGGTTTGAGGACTAGGTTGATGTTCTGACTTGCTGTGTCCATTGTACTATATTTTCCTTCAATGAATTTTCCCAAACAAAGTACCATGATGAGCCAAAGCAGGAGGAAAAATACACCTAGACCGAACCAGAACTCTAACCAAGGGGAAATAAGGTAGATTTCCTTCAGTTGATGAAAGAGTTCCGTTGCTTTTTCTTTAACACCTTGGCTGCTAAGGGTTTTCCCGCTGGGTGCTGGAACTCATTTTTTCCCATTGTTCATGACAAGGTCAGCTCGTCATAAGCGCAGGGCAGGTAACACCCATGACGAGCTGACCTTGTCATTAGCATGGAAGGGGTTAAAAGTATTTTTTGTTTCTGGCATCGGGGTTACTTTGATCCTCGGAAAAGTTGTCGAAGTCGATGAAATAACCAGAGGCAGTTCTGTCAATTGTTGGGATTGTTCTTTCAATCTGTCTTTCGGTAGCACTTTCTGATACCACATTATTGTAGA
The DNA here is from genome assembly GCF_964263255.1 of Lissotriton vulgaris. Classification (NCBI taxonomy): domain Eukaryota; kingdom Metazoa; phylum Chordata; class Amphibia; order Caudata; family Salamandridae; genus Lissotriton; species Lissotriton vulgaris. The sequence continues at coordinate 403,220 of NW_028255773.1, read as the reverse complement.
CTGGTGTTTCTTGACAAACTGTTTCAATCTGTGTCTCAAGAGTCACAAGTTCCATGGCATTATTGCATAGTCCTTCTCTGTGCACTGCAGGCTGATCGAATGTGATTAGTCTTTCAGTTTGAACCTCTTGGATTGTTGCAAGTTTGGGTATTCTGTTGTTTCTCGGGAGTCCACTGGGCCTACTGTTGATTATAGGCCACATGCTTGTGGTTTTACCAGGTCGATTGATACAACTCTGTTCTCCTTTTTACCAGCAAGGGGCGGTAGTACAACTGATCTTGTTCCGGTGACTGCCAAGACAGGTACTGCTTTTATGTAAGAAGGCCCAAATTCGTTCTTCACCGCTATTTTTTTCTCTGACTAGATCCCCAATCTTTGGAATCCAGACAGGCCTTGCTGGGGCTGTTGCTTGTGGTGCCTCGTCAGTGGTAGCTGGCTGTTGCTTTAACTTTATGTTGCTTAAGGATTTTCTTGTTTCATTCAAGTCCTGTAAAACAGCCAAACGATCTTTTATGTCAAAGTCTGTTGGATTTTCTTGTACCACTGATATCTGACTATCGAGGTCCTGAACTCTCATTCTAATTCCGAACAATAGTTCGTATGGGCTGAAACCTTTTAGAGAATTTCTTGGCAAGTTATTAAGACTCGTTTGGACACTTATTAAATGTTTGACCCACCCAGCGCCTGAACCTAATACCTTCGCTGTTATAGATCACTTTATGTCTCGGTTTCTTCTTTCTACCACACTATTCCCTTCGGGGTGTGATGGACAAGAATACCGCAACCCAATTCCCATGCCGGCCATGGCCTCCTTATAAGCTCGAGAGCTAAAAGCAGGACCCTGGTCAGAATGGAACATGGCAATTGCGTATGTGCCGATAAAGATTCGCAGATCATTTATAACCGTTCTGGCGTCAGCCGAGCGCTGGGGCCACATTTTTTAAGTGTGTTTAGCCTTAATGACGTACAATGGGACGCGTTTCTCTTTTTTGATAGCGCGGATAGATTGCCTGATGCTTTCTATTAGGGCTTCTGACACTACACTGGCCGGTTCTTCACTGCGATCTCTGTTGCAGTCTTCACAGTTTTTTGCAAACTCATGAATGCCTTCACTCATTTCCGGCCACCAGTACTCTGTTTCTAATTCTCTCAGAGAGTCCCTGATTGTTTGGTGTCTCAGACCCAACCCCATATGTGCTTCCTGTAATAGGAAGCCCCTCCGGTCCCTGTTTGGAATTACCCTATCCCCCACTCCAGGGATTCGAGCAAAAGGAACGGAGTTTGCATCGATTATGTATGCATAATTGAGTGGATAGTTCACAGGTAGTGCTGCACAGTCGCCTCTTACGGTCGTTTTTACTGCCAGCATGGTTTCCCCGTCTATGTATTTTTCTGCACGTTTTTTTGTGGCTACGGAAGCCGGTTTAGTTGCTTCCGCTATGGCTGTATTAGCCAATGAATTCCCTGCAACGTGAACACCATCACGTTGAAGACTCTGTGCGTTTATCACGTGAGTCTTTTGTAGTTCTTTCTGTAAAAGAGCTACCTGTTTCCAGAGCAATTCATGCTTTATTGTGGCACCTGTGTCATCTTTGTAATCGTTTTCAATCCAGCTCTGCAGCTTATTATTGTAAGAGTTGACGCAAAAATGAGAATCGCACACGATTAGTGTCGGGAATTCACGTTCTGCATTTTCAAGCGCCATCTTTAAAGATCTGATTTCAGCTCTCTGAGCCGAACAGTTTCTTACTGATTCAGTTTTTGTTACTTTCGGTCTGAATTTACCACACAGCCAACGACCTTTAACAATCGCACACGCTGCATCGTAGGATTTGCTCTCTACGTTGAAATGCTGTACAAATCTATCTGTATAGATTATACAGGCGTACTGTGGGAGAGGCAGAAGTTCGATTGGCAGAGGATATTCTTCTTCATATTCTAAATCATTCAGTTCTTCGAATTGCGGGGCGAAATAGTATTTCACATCTTCCGCTCCTAGAGAATCTATACACTGTATCCATTTCGGATCCAGTGACACTGTAGGCAGGTTTACTGGGCTGAATAGCGCCTCGAAGGCGGATTCCGCTGTGAGGATATTAATCCTGTTACCATGTGCTAATTCTCGTTCATTTGCTAATGCAATTTGCACTGCTTTCACAGTTCTTTCTGTGTGACTGAATGTTTTTTCTACTTGTGTGTACAAGTGAGATTTAATTGAAATTGGTACCCTTTCTCCCTCATTAGAGGTCAGATACGTGAATCCGCATCCTCCTGGGATGACTCAGATTACAAGATCGCGTGTGTTGTCACGTGTATCTAATTTTGTTTTTGCTAACATGTCTGTTTGTAGTGATCTCAAAATTTCTGTGTGTTTTTGAGTCCAATTGATTTGTTTAAAATCAGGTTTAATTAGTTCGTAGAGAGGTTTAACCCTCTCTGCGTAATTTAGAATGTAAGTTCTTCCGAAATTTAGAAAACCTAGTATGGATTGTAAATTCTTCAGCGTTTTTGGAGCTTGGAGTACAGCGCACTTCTCTAAGAAGTTGTCCGCTAGGCTTTTTCCTTCACTTGATAATTCATATCCAAAAAATAATACTGTCAGATGGGCAATTTAAGACTTTTTAAAGTTGAATTTGTAACCCTCTGCTGCGAACCCAAGTATAATGGTGTTCACTCTTTTCAAGTGAGCATCCAAGACGTCGTCTGTGAGATAGATATCATCTACGTAAGATAATGCCTCATCATCATATATTTGTAGTAACTCTGTTACTCTAGCTGAGAATAGTCCTGGGCTGTTCTTGAACTCCTGTGTGAGCCTACAGAAATTTTTCTGAGACCCCATTACGGAGAAAGCGGTCAAATACCTGCTTTCTGGTGCAATGTTTTGAAAAAAGAAACCATTAGATATGTCTAATGTCGTTTTATATTTTTTCCTAACTATGTTGTTCATTAGGGCTGCACTATGCGAGTTTTGTACTGCAAAAGTTTTGCAACATGCATTAAGGTGTCTGTAGTCCAAAACTAGACGATATGAATTGTCTGGCTTGGAGACAGGAAACAAAGGATTGTTCATTTGAGAGGTGCATGTTTCAATCACCCCCTGGTATTCAAGTTGATCTAAGATCTCCCTGACTTGTTTTTTAGCTTCTTGCTTAATGGGATGCTGCCTTTGGGCAGTTGGTTCACTTTTTAACTGGATTTTGTGAGGAGGTGAGTCCTAATCCCATCCTACATGATTTTTATATAATGCCGGTGCCTGGGCTACTGCCCATTTCCTTGCATAAGTATATTTTTTGTGAATCGGAATGTGATTCGAGAAGGCAGGCATAATCATTTCTTAGCCACGCGGGCACTCCCTGACAAACTCCGGGGGCCAATCTTTTTCAGCTAACAGAATATCATAGCCTTTTGAGAGGTTATCCCAAAATAGACCCTTTATTTTCCTAGTCTTATCACCCTCTATACGCAATGTTATTTAGTATATTTTATGGGGCTTGCTAAGTCTGGTGTCGGCAGTTTCAACCTGAATGTATTCATTCGTGTCCACTGTCTCCAGATGACTCATCAAGATCTTGCGGGCTATAGTGATTTCTGCTGCACTGTCTAACATTGTCTGTGCCCACTCCCCGTTTTTCAACTGTGTCCTCAGTATTCTCGGCATGGTTGATTACTCTAATACTGGCTACCTTCTTTTTTGGAAATTGAGATTTTTTACTCTGAGCAGGTTCCTTGTCTTTGGACTTGGTGTGCTCTCCTGGGTCTGACCGTCCTCTTCTTTCCGATTTCTGCGAAAAAGATCGAGAGGGACGTGTATCAATACTTTGATATCTATCAGGCTTTTTCAAATTATCCCTATTTCTAAGGTTGTATCTTTTCTCAGAGGGCTCCCTCTGGGGAGACTGGTGTTCTCGAGTCGGAGTTCTTTCCCTCCGTCTAGGAGACCTTCCTCTGGACTGGAAAACTTTTTCCTTGGGAGTGGATTGTTTATTTCCATCCCAGCTCTTTTTAGGAGTGTTTGAATTATTTTTAATAAATAAATTTTCAGGATTTTCGAGCAGTTGGGGCTTTACTGGTTTCTCACCCAAGCTGTCTCTACCTAATTCTTCATAGCACTTTTCTATGATTCTGGCAAGCTCAACTGGCTGATCTGTTATATCTGTTTCCTTCAACTTCTGGCGGATCGCCACAGATGCTGCTTCTCCTTTTATATTGGCTAATAATATAGCCGAGACCTGCTTGAAGTCTTTCAGTAATTTCATACCAAGAGTTAAAGCAGGTTCAGGACCGTATTCATTTTGAATCTGTCGTAGTACATCTGGTATTACCGCCATAGATGGAACACCATGTGTTTTTGTGTAAATGGAAGCAAAGACTGTACCCCAAGTGTCACAGTCCTCCATGTGTGGTGCGATTTCCATAGGAAGGCAGATTGTCAAGATTCTGTGCTTCTCAATAGGGGAAGTATCCAGAAATACTGCCTCTATTTGAGTGATTTTCTGTGCTAACCAGAAAGGAATTTGTTCCTGTTTTACGGGTGTTTTACCAAGACATGACTGTATGTTCTGTGGTGTAATTTTATTAGTGTTCCCCTGATGAGGGGTCAGCTGTGGTACATTATCAGCTGGTTGGACTGTTGCAGTCCGCATTACATATTGGACTAATTGCCTATGTATTTTAATTAATGTTTTTAGCTGTACTAACAGCTCTTCTCTAGACATTTTTGCAATGTCCTGATGTGGTGTGTAGCTGGCTAGAACCGGCCACGTTGCTCCTGGTCTACCTAGTGGACCGAGCCTGGTAACATGATCATTATGTTTTAGGGCGCCATTAAACCAGAGCAGGTGCTCTTGGAATTTTAGTGGGATTTCAGTCTCCTCGAAAGGAGCGTACTCTTCCGGTGGTTTCTCTATTTTGTAATAGTGAAACTCTTTTGTTCTAGCGTTTGCCGCTGGAAAGTTTATCCATGAATAGAATACCTCTGTCTGCCGATATCCATGTGCCTCTATCACGAAAATTACTGTACCACCTTGTGGTGTCAGTCCGTTTTCTATAAGTTTTAAAGTTATAGATTTTCTTAAATGTACCGGGATGATTATTGCATCCGGTACCGTGTCGTCGGGACCCTGCTGAGTCACATCTGCTGCGGCCCCAGTGGTTCCGTTTTCATAGTCTGACATTTTATAAATGCAGGGTTTGCAGAGCAGGTCTCCAAGGAGACAAAGATTAGGTGCACAATATTTTGGAACACTGTATCCTTCAACGTTGAATAAACCAGAGCTTTACATAGGAATCTCTTCCTACTGAGTTTGGGCGGATTTTAACCTTTCACCCACTCCAGACGTCTATTGGAGTATTTACGGGAGAAAGGGGTCTGTGTGAAAAAATGCACGACTGAGTTACTCTAACGTCTTGCGTTAGTTTATCGCCTTACCAAACGTTTGGGCGTCATGTAATGTAGTTCCTATTTTCCCAATAGGCCCTGCGCAGTGGAATAACATAAACAGTAGTATCGACGTAGAAGTGCGGATCTTCCAGGCCTCCACTGACTATGCTAAACTTAATTGGGTTTGTTACCAACTAGCTCAGAGGTCACTGGAAACTTTCTTGACTGAATAGGAAGTGATCAGCTTCCCTGGCACAGCCAAGAAGGGATTCAGCTTTCCAACAACCGTGCAACATGACAACTTTGCTCCGCAGATAAGAGTCAATCTCTAGGGTCGTGTGAAACAATAGACAGTTATTTTACTCAGTCAGTGGTTGTGCAGTTTACTTTCACAGTATGTAGAAAATAGAGAGACGGGCGTTTTCAATAAAAGGTAACATTTATTGAACAGTCTTTCTTCTCATACAAGAGAAATGAATTGCCACAATTGCAAGACTTGTTATTATAAAAAGTACGTACAGTAAGATGAGTATTGCGAAATAATACTGTAAAAGCATTGATATGGTTTCTTAGCCATACAATGGTTTAAAATGAATAAAACATATATACATTCATATATACATTCGGCTAAAATACTCAACTGGTGCTTCTAACTACCCCAGTGTACCTGACCTAAGCCTAATACTTGGGAGGGGAGTAAGTAAGTAGCTTTAAGTTAAGTTGGTTTTGCCAAGGTTTGCTTCAAGAATTCTCTCTAAGGGTTTAGTCAACACCATACCTCTGGAATAGAATGATGGAGGTCTGGTATCTCCTTCAGGGGGTCGATATCCCAGTCACCCGCAAGGGTAGACTAGAAACGCCGGAGCTGGATTTTTCTGCAGGAGAAAAGACAGCGTCTCTCTCAGCGCGTAGAGGAGGAGGAGGAGGGGCTGGGCTCTTGCAGGGGACGGCTGTTCAGCTCCTAGGTTCACCACACCATTGTTCGCTAGTTAGCAGCGATAGCAGTAGCGATAGCAGCTATGGTATCATCAGCATAACAGCAACTTCAGCAGCAGCGAGCCAGCGTTTGCTTAAGGCAACGTTGGTAATATTTATACCTGAAAGGTGCCTTGTTTGGCGTAAGTTTTTGGACATAAGACGTCAATAAAGATGTCACTAGGAAGTGATCATCTATCAGTGCTCATTAGAGTTCTATTACTAATCAAAACATAGCAAGCGGGATTTCCAGGTTGCTGAGTTTTTATCTTGTTGAAGAACTCGGAGTGTTAATCTAGGAATCTTAGATAGTAACTTCTGCTATGTCATTGCACTAATTGGTTGCAAAGGAAGTGGCAGAGAAAGCGATTCTGAAATGTGGCTCTGTTCGTGTGAGGCCAGAGACGAGTTTCTGAATATTGCACTTGAACGGTTAAGCCAATATAGGGAATAAATGGATTTATAGCCGAATAGGGGCATAAGGTCACAGTATCGATCAGGGTCCTAGATTAGAACGCTACAAACACTTCCCAGCAGCTTACGTAATACCTGTTTGAAGTTCTCTCAGGACCGCAAGGCTCTAAATCCTCATACCATCAAGACTCTAAACACGGTATTCCTTTAAGACATGAAAGACATGACAACACAAGCAATTTGCAGGAACATGCTATAGAGGAGGTGGAAGTTGGCCTACCTACCTTACAAGCAGACTTGCAGGCGATCCATGTCAATCTAGAGCACTTCATGTACATGAAAAGTTTCCTAACTGGCATTTATAACATCTTTAAGGAGGTCCATCACAACAATGCACATCTGAAGGTTATCCAGTAAGCTCTAATGGATATTTCTGAGCAGCAGCAGCAGCTTCCGAGAACACCATTGTTGTACTCTCTGTTGATGTGAGGAACTCAGGGGCATATTACCAAGGTCTAGTATCGCCGCTTTCTCGGCGAATTGTGCCGAGAAAGCGGCGATACAGCTAGAGCCCTATTACCAAGGGCACTTTAAAGCCTGGGCCGAGCCCACTTTGCATGTCGACGATAAACATCGCTAATGACATGCAAAGTGGGCGTTCCCACGTCCAACCGCATGTAAAATGTGGTTGGAGGTTGGAACACCCTATTACCAAGGCAGGCGTTGGGAGACAAAAACCTGCGATAAACGTATTTATCGCAGGTCTCCCAACGTCTGCTCCGACCAGGCGTTAAGCATTGTTAACATGGGGGTGTGGATCATAAAGCTGAATCCACCACCCCATATTATCAAGGCCCACATTAGCTCATGAAAACAATGTTTGTTTTCATGCGCTAATGTGCTATATCACCGACTATCGCCGGATTTCTAATCGCCTGCCTGATGCGCATTGATAATTGCGCGCTAATTAGGCGATGAAATCGGGTGATAGCCGGCAATACGGAGATGTGCGTTGTGCGTTTTGCAACGCACACCTCGGTAATATGCCCCTCAGTGTTTGCAGGCAGTAGCTAGAGTATTTCCCTAACAAGGTCAATCCATATGAATAGCCAGCAGAATTCATCCATCAGACCTCAGATCGCAAAAGGCCAAGGGATATAAGCATCAGATGTTAAAGCAATTGCTAATGTGCTAGAGGTGATTTACCCTCCGACAATGTGTCACAGTACTGTGTCCATTCTTCTTGCTCATCATCTACTATGGAGAAATAGCCAAGAATAGAGAAATCAACTTTTCCATGCATGCCAAAGCATGTGGTGCAAACAATCACCAGACGCCTGCAGGGGAACAGACCATCATCAAATATCACGTAGTGTGACAGTTTGATGTTCTTATTTATTCTTAATGTGTGTAATTGAGCCTGTGCAATGGGTATATGTGGCACCATGTGCCAGTAACTTTGCTGAATGGTGGCCCGTGATGGATAAATATTACAATACAAACCGGTGTTACAAGAAAAAAAGTTAAGAACAATTTGCTATCTTCTCATTCATCTATCCTATGAGTCTATGCCAGTGTTGTTGCCTGGACTGGTTGTATCCTCCAGAGATTGAACATTGTTTTCTGGGTATTCATCAAGCAGTATTCCACATTGCACAGTCAAATTGGTAATGTGGATCATGTACAGTCTTATCACAGACATTTTTGGAATGGTAAAAGCCCTACACCCAGGTAGGTCTAGGCAGTGAAATCTGGAACAGAGCATGTCAAAATAATGTTCATTAATGCCACATGTCTCCTCTGTGCAGTGCTGTAAATTTCATCTCCTGTCATCGCAAACGGCCATTTGGTATGTAGGTGCCACATAGCATAATAAGGAATCGTAAAAATTGTGATTCCTTATTTTTCTCAAATGCCTCTTGGCCCATAGGAATGAATGGGACACTTATTCCTTAATTGCGATTCGCAATTTGCTAATCGCAATTAAGGAATTTTTAAAATTCGCAAAATAATTGCGAATTTTTACCTACATTTCATTTCGCAATTCTCAAATAGCGATTCCTTAAAAATCGCTATTTGAGAATCGCAAAATGTGAATTACCTACATATGCCCCATGGTCTCATAGTATATTGTTGCCCACCAATGACAGAGGAATGAGTACATACTACAGATGTTGCCTTTCACTGGTCATCTCATCATGGATATCATGGCCATGTGTAACATACATCATTGATAGCAGTCCTTGCCCTTATGGACCAATTTAAAGCTCTTGTTTGATAAATAATAATAACATAACATGTGTAGTTGTAAAGCGCAATGTTCACACCCAAAGGGGTATCTTGGCGCTGAAAAACACATGTTTATTGTTACCCAATGGCACTCATTTTATTGACCTCAGAAAGGGTGAGAGACAGAGTGGGCCTGCTGGGATTTGAACCTGTGACCATGAGCTCGAACTAAGGCCCCTGCAGTGGATGCATTCGTCATCTAAGCCACCAGACCCGACTACATGTTGGTAACTTGCTTGAATATATATGTAGTGACTGGTGCCTGAGTGTTTTAATCCCTAAAATTGAGTCTGTGCCTGTGGAGGCACCACTATAGGGATTAGAATGTCAGTTTCTGACAGCCTTTTCATGGCGGTCCCACAGCCATGAAATCACTGAAAGGGACTTTGGAGGCCCCCAGCAGGGTACCCATCCCCATGGGCCTCCGCTATGTAGCCAGGGGGAATATATGGTCCCCCAAAAAAATCCATGCACCATGTGCCAGGCACCGCATGGTGCCAGGCCCACATGCATGCATGTCTCAAAATGTTTTTTACTATTACAGCTTGTGCAGTAGCATTTTCCTGGGCCGCTGCACAAGCCACAATAGTAAAAAGAATTTTACGACTGCCTGCATGGCGGTCATATTGTAATTGGGCTATCGGTACCGCCGATTCCTCTGTCTCGTCCATGAAACAATGTCCAACCACCATCGTTATGAGGCCATAAAAGGTTTTCTTTGTAATAAAATACTGCATGTTTCATGTTTCTTGTCTTGGGAGATTTCCTATGATCATTACAGGAGTGGCAGAGAATGATCCAGCGGTGACTCAGCAATGTCTGCATTGCAAAGTACTACTTAGGCATGTGAATGCTTACAAATACAAGAGTAAAACTAGAGAAAAGTTGTAGCCATTTCCTATCCATTTGTTCCGTTTTGGAAATCCTAAAGTCAAAACTCTATACTTTGAACTAATTACGTCAATAAATGATTCCTTTCCCATATCTGAATCTGGAGTTTGCTTAATCATACATTAAAGAGGAACCGTGACCCCTGCGCTTAACATTCCTTAGTTCCCACCCAGGGTATGTGGGTCTGAAGTTCCTCCGGCATGGTATAATACCCTGGCATTTTTTTATATGTATGAGTAAGTAATGTCCAATGCTTCTGGCTGATTCTAGTATGTATTTTTAATTTTGATTATAGAGATGCACTACCTTCTGTTCTGCTTTCTGCTAACAATTTTAAGTGAATTCAAAATTTAAACTGAAATTATTCAGCCTGTTGCACGGGTGACACGTTTGTCCATTCCGTGTCTAAAACATGAACCTCCCTACCTCGAGACCATAGGTCCCGACCCCTGTGCACAATTGCCAATGGGATTTACCCAACTATCTTCAACTTTATATACTCATTAATACAAGATGATTTCCTTCATGTATGAACATTTATTTCGACACCATAAATATTCAATTGTTATACTTATATATTAAATCATGAGACACAAATTAAATGCAATAATGTATAGGCATTTATATATGTCATGAAGTCATTTGATCATCAAAAATTCATTTCTGACAATTTCTTCTGTGTTTCTTTAAAGATGCTCTATGCATTTCGGGCCTCACAGGACCCTTCATCAGGAGCAAGTGCCATCTACAAAAACAATGTTACACAGCAATGAGCATTATGTAGCAACTGGAGAAAAACAATGTATCCATTTTATAAAAAGAGCAACATGCTTTCTTGTGATGTGTTTGAAACTGTATGAATATGTGGTAACCCGTGAATCTACCCTTCACCTCAGTGCTCAAGACCAAATCATAATTATACTACCAGCTTACTTGATGGATCCTAAAGTAACACGCTTGTAACCTGTGAAATAGAGGAGCCAGTTCTATGATAAGAACCATATGCAAACAATATATTTCCGTTTAAAAAAAATATATATATACAAGCGTATTCAAACTTTGCCTTCTGAACTTACCGAAGGACTTCTGGTGATTCTGTGCCTGATAATGAAAATCCGCGTGAACCTTCCTCCCGAAGGACAACCACAGTCGTAACCCTAAAACAACAAAGTCGAGCAGATTGTCAAATTTGACATCCACTCTGACCTCCGGTTTAAACACACTCGGCTTCCGAAGCCCAAATTCTCTTACCGATTTTTTCAGAAACAAACTGCACAACTCCGCTGGCCCGTGCCTCTGTGTAACAACAACTCCGCAAACTCCGCGTGTGCGTAGGAAGTAATGCCGAAAGTTTAAGTAATCAACATGAACAGTCTACCGCAGGTGCCATCATTGACTGGTGTAAAAACAGCTAAACTTCAGCTAACGGGACGTATATTAAAACAACGCACAATCTAAATAGAGTGAAATGAACATTAATGAACTAAACCAAAAAGAAAAAAACTAAAATCTTATATGCCCAATATTCGACGTGCTGACTTTGGAACAGAGACATTGACCTCGATTGTAGGTGAACCCTGTGTGTGCTCCAAACCAATATATGTGGGGAGATACAAATGTATGTGCATGTTGCAAAAACAAACATGTTAAAACTCTCATTACAACGTAAACGAAAATTATACATTCTATATACATGCGTACTGATCAACAGATGACCACAATGATGAGCAAATTTACAAAAAACAAGATAAATCTATCCGTTCATTTAATCCTTTTGGTTCTTGGGTACCCAGTTTTTTTATCCAGAATATTTCACGCTGAAGGAGGGATCTAGTGTGATCCACTCCCTCAGGGAGAACTACCTGTTCTACCACTGCGAACTGTAATTGGGATATGCTATGTCTTTCTTGTGCCCAGTGGGACGCTAGATTGCTTTTCATATTTTTATTCCTTATGGTGCTCTTATGTTCTGATATCCGCACTTTTAATTTTCTCTCTGTCTTGCCTACGTAAACGTTCCCGCAGGGACATTTTATGTAGTAAATCAGGTTCATAGAATTACAGTCTGAATTGTGATGTAGTACAATTTCTTTGCCTGACCGGGGAAGATGTATGATATTGCCGATAATGACGTTGCTGCAGTGCACACAATTTCCACATTTTTTCATTCCTCTACTGACTGAAGTTTCTTTTTTATGGGTGGAAAATTTCAAAATCTCTTTGAGGTTCTTAGACCTTGTGAAAGCAAACAGTGGTTTGACATTGAATAAACCTTGAAAGTCTGATTCGTTTTCCAAAAGAACCCAATGACGATTAATTATGTTCTTGATTTTTTGGGTACTTGTGTTGAATTTGGATACAAATACGTGCCTTTCTTTCTTGTCCTTGGGTTTCTGAATTAACAGGTTTTTACGTTCCATAGCGTGAATTCGTTTATTTGCTTGTTCTATGATACTAGTCGGATAACCTCTTTGCTCATACTTTTGTGCTTGAATGTTCAACTGAGCTTCCAAATCATTTTTGTCAGAGCATATGCGCTTCAATCTCATAAATTGGGAGAAAGGAAGATTCCTCTTCAAACTTGGGGGATGAAAGCTTTGATATTTCAGTGCATTGTTGACATCAGTTTCCTTTCTGTAAAGAGTTGTGATTAATTTTGTATCTTCAATCTTTACTAGAACATCCAAAAACGATATTTGGGAATCACTTATGTCATAAGTAAATTGTATGTTTTCATCATACATGTTCAACTGTAAAAGTTTTCTCTCGAGATTCTGTCTGTCACCTGTCCATATAATGAAAATGTCATCTATGAACCTGCAAAACAGTTTGGTATAGGTTGACCAATCCTGGTCTTTAAAGATATTATCAAACTCAAATTTGGCCATATAGGTATTGGCATACGCCGGAGCTCCGGCAAAGCCCATTGAAGTGCCTTTCTGCTGTAGAAAAAATTGATTGTTCCACTGAAAATAACTGTGGAACAAACAAAAGTGCAATATCTCCAATATGAAAATTTTATCAGCTTTAATGTCAGTTTGTTGAAGTAATGCCCACTCGACCGCTTCTATTCCTTCCAGATGGGGAATAGAGGTGTAAAGTGACTTGACGTCCACAGTCATTAACAGCAAATTCTCAGTATAGGAGACTTCTTCAATTTTATTTAAAAAATCAGTTGTGTCTTTGACGTATGAGCGCCATTGTTGTACAAACGGTTGGAGAAAAGTATCTATGTACTGGCCTAGGGGTTCAAAAATAGTTCCACATCCAGTGACAATTGGTCTCATTGAAGGATTATGTAGATCTTTGTGGATCTTGGGAAGCATGTATAGCTTGGGTTGCCTTGGTAAATCGATGGTTAAGAACTATCGAGTGAAAGCGGTAATCGCTGTTTTTCTCCAGTTGCTACATAATGCTCATTGCTGTGTAACATTGTTTTTGTAGATGGCACTTGCTCCTGATGAAGGGTCCTGTGAGACCCGAAATGCATAGAGCATCTTTAAAGAAACACAAAAGAAATTGTCAGAAATGAATTTTTGATGATCAAATGACTTCATGACATGCATTGCATTTATTTTGTGTCTCATGATTTAATATATAATTATAACAATTGAATATTTATGGTGTCGAAATAAATGTTCATACATGAAGGAAATCATCTTGTATTAATGAGTATATAAAGTTGAAGATAGTTGGGTAAATCCCATTGGCAATTGTGCGCATGTACCACACATCTACCTCTCTCTCACCTGTAATATTTTCAACACACTAACGTATTCCCCATCTTTATGAAACCTTGAAACAACTGTTGGGCATATTATCAAGAGACATAATGACGCTTTTTCGGCACATAGCGTCGAAAAAGGAGCAATTATTTTATTGCACAATCATCAAGGCGGCGCTAACATGCATTAGCGCATGTTAGCTGCTGTTTCCGTGACGCTTTGCATCTTAGCGATATACATTGCTAATTAGATGCAACGTAGGTGTTCCTGCCAAGAAACAACATGGCAGATGTCGCTAACACGACATCGCAGTATTTACAACTCGGCCCAGGAACCATGAAGCAATTAAGAAGGCCGTGCAAACTGCAGTTATTGCTGGATCCTTATGCCTGCTTGAAAGTTGACTTAGCCATGTATTGTATGGGAGGTGGATCGTCTGATTATGTCCACACTCCCCTATTATTAAGAGTTTCATTAGCGTGTGAAATTATCACTGGATTTCACATGCTAATGAGGATTATCGCCATCTATCGCTGGTTTGTACATTGCCTGTTAGCAGAGCGTTGTTAATACGCCGCTAACACTGCGAAACAAACCAGCGAGAGACGGAGATTATCAAATTAGCGCTAAGCGCGATTTTCTATATTTACCGCTACCTGTTGATAATATGCCCCTGTAACTTTTACTTAAATGTGACTTCAGTAAACTACAAGTGTAGTAATATTTCCAGTATGTACCACTCTGAACGCTTGACAAGATCTGAGGGGCATATTAGCAAGGACCGGTGTTAAAATTATCGCTGTTTTATCGGCAGGAAACTGCAGATAAAACGACGATGATGGGCTTGATAATATGCCTTTGTAAATTCCCATAGAAGCCCATGTTAACATCAGAACATGGGCTTCTATGGGAATTAACAAGGGCGTATTATCAAGCCCATCATCGACGTTTATCAGCAGTTTCCTGCCGATAAAACGGCGATAATTTCAACACAGGTCCTTGATAATATACCCCTCCATTTCCTCACCATTGCTAAAATGAGAAAATGGATCTGTATTTCATTCTGCATAAGAAAATCTCTTCCTTACATCGAGCCACTGATAAAACAAAAGATTGTATTCTTCCTAAAAATGGTAGGAAAACGTGCCTGAATCACTGAGGGAAGGCAAGGTTCCTTCTATGTCAGTAATATCAATCTTAGAATTTCGAAAAAAGAAACACGAAGTAGCAAAAAGGAAGATGGGAGTCAAAGGCAAAGTCTGCTTGTTTTTATACAGTCTAGCAAAACAAATATACATAATTTCAGAAAAATGAAAAAAATAGGCCATATCAGATCCTTGCAATGGGAAAATCATAACATTTTATGTGGTGCACAAAGGTTGGGAGATGCTTGCTATCATGTGTCTTTTGCTGATAAGGACTTGTTCCTGAATATTATTTAACACAATTATCAGTTCTCTCATATTACATTGAGTCAACACGGAAAGATAGTTTTCTAAACAGTGGCGGCTCCTCTATGGGGCGTTTGGGCGCCGCCCCCTGCTTTCTCGCCGTGCGAGAAGGCTGAAACAAATGGTTATAACTACCATTTGTTTCTGCCTTCTCACACAGCGGGAAAGCAGAAGTTCCTGGTTGGGGGTGGGCGGAGTTGCTCGAGGGCCTGAGGCCGCCCAAACGGACAGTATTAACAACAGTGGACAAGCCACTCCCCCCTGCCCTCGAGCAACTCCGCCCACTCTCCCTGTTCTCTCTGTATGCTGCAGCTTACAGAGAGAAAATGACGCAGTTGGGGCTGCGGCCGCACCAATCAACAACGCTGGCGGTGGATGGGAGGGAGGCTGCCTGCCGCCTTCCGGATGACATGCACAGTGCTGCAGGAATTGAAAACCAGGACGGCGGGAGTCGGCAGTCTCGGGATGGTAAGTTTACTTTAATTTATATATTTGCTTCCATTAGACCCCCCCTCATCCCCTCCGGTCGTCGCGACTCCATTTCTCCCCCCCACCCGTAATGCCGGCCGCAACTGCCACAGGACAAGGTCGGGTCCGTAGATGCAGTTTATTAATGGTAACACACAGCCTAGTCTCTAGCAGAACCCTGTGCGCGCGCTACACGGGACAGACACTACCATTTGTGTGCCTGGGCCCACACATCCAGGAGCGCATATAGTTTATACTGGACACGATGCAAAGGTGCATTTTATTAATGCGGCACGCACAACCTAGTCTCTGGAATTGCTCTGTCTGCGTGTATTCAACGGGGCAGTTTTGCCTGTTGTCAGAAGCCACAGCTAGCAGGAACAGTGTAAACGCGTTCACTGTGGTGTACCCACCTCTGTGCCACAGGACAAGATCAGCAACAGCTTATTGTGTGCCACAGGGGACAGCTGCAGGGAGCAGAGGCAGTTTACTTTATTGACCTCACATAGTAAATGTAAATGTGCTGGACTTGTAAAGCGCACAGCTGCCCATAAGCGTCCCTGCGCTTGCTTAGGGAACCCGTCCTGGTATTCCCCTGTGAGAAACCACAGCAGGGTGTCCACAAGGTGAAAGCCAGTCATCCCGCCGCGAGGGGCCGTAGTGGAGATTAAGCAAGCTATTGCCCAGAGTCGCAGAGTGTGACCCCGTGAGTTGAGTAGGCACCAGAGCGAGAATTGTTGAGTCCGTGGAATTTTGAGCCCGAGACCCGCCGAGGCGGGGAATTGAACCCTGGTCCACGGTTTATCTCAGCTTCCGGTCGATCTCAGCTTCCGGGTCTGCCGCCTCTAACCACTGAGCCACGCTTCTCCACTTACAGTACAGCTGCATTACAAGCCGTTTATTTAAACTTGCACCCAAGTTCACGTGGCCCAGGCACCGACAGTAATTGTGCAAGATGTTTTTCACAAAGAGTGAGCAACATCACAGCATCAGTTCAAGGTCACCTCATGTAAAGCAGGGGCGCTGCTGGACTGTGTGAGAGCCAGACAGATCTCTGGCTAGTCCAAACATACCAAGAGTTCCTGCGAATAACACACATTGTCCCAGGTTGACAACACCCGATGATGCTGCCATCTATCCTCCTCCCAGCAGAGGTCGAACTGAGAGGGAGGAAGACTTACGGACATTATGAAGGACCCCGGCATTGTAAATGTGTAAATGTGGCGTATTTGTATAGCGCGAACAGTGACCCGGAGGCATCCCGGCGCTTGTACTCCTACCACAAGGGAACCCCTCCTGGCTTTTCCTTGTGGGGTGTCCACTCCTGGGCATCCCATGGTGAAACCAGGCATCCCTTGTGTATCGGGGGCCTTTGTGGAGACTAAGCAAGCTATTGCCCAGAGTTGCAGCGTGGGACCCATGCTTAGAATTGGCACTGAGGCAAGAATATCCAGTCGGAGGAATTTAAGCCCGAAACCCGCCGAGGCGGGAATCGAACCCTGGTCCCTGGCCAGCGTTCTGCATCAAGGTCTGCCGCTCTAAGCATTGAGCCACACTTCTCCACTAAAATGGAAGCATTTGGCTTCCATGGGAACGCTCACGATGGCTTGTGAACAAGGGTACATGAAGCAACGCTCAGATACATTCTTTGCCTAGAAGCAGTCCACTGCTCACTAGTTTTATACAATTTATGAGCCTAACCGTGTGGATCATGGACTTTAATAGATAACAGCCGAGAGGAGAATGCATAATACGAGGTGGCGCAGCGCCAGCAAATGGTGATTGATTAATTAAGGAAGTACGGAGCTATAATCCAGAAAGGGAAAGGGGTAAAAGAGGAGCTGGGACAGGAGTGCCGCTAAGACCCCACAGAAGGAAGAAGCGCACATTAAACTGACAACGTGTTCACATCATATTTCATGTTGAAAACGGAACAGACAGAGCCTGGCTTCACTTGAACAAATACTGATGCTGCAAGAAAAGTAGGTAGGTAGGAAAAGTCAAATGCAAAGATTTCAATTTTATTCAAATAGTACGAGGAAAACAGAATATCTAGGTGTCGATTTTCTCCCTACTTACTTTATGGGAAGGTTTGAGGCAAAGGCACTATGATCACTGGGAGTTAAATATATCCATTAAACTTACAACTGTCTCTGGATCCTTTTCATCTATTTATTTTTATGGGGCAAATGATGAAAATGGCAGTGAGTTGGGCAAAACTAGCACCTTTAGTCTTGCCCACATCGCACCCACAGCTGCCCCTTCAGTCACTAGCCATCATCGCACCCCAACCTGCCCCTCCCATCACTAGCCCCCCACATCACAACCCCTTACGGGCACTTCCATCACTAGCCAACATCGCACCCCCAGCTGCCCCTCCCATCACTAGCTCCCCAAATCACAACCCCTTGCTAGCCCTTCCATC
Organism: Lissotriton vulgaris; assembly: GCF_964263255.1. NCBI lineage: Eukaryota > Metazoa > Chordata > Amphibia > Caudata > Salamandridae > Lissotriton > Lissotriton vulgaris. The sequence continues at coordinate 385,199 of NW_028255773.1, read as the reverse complement.
ACTAACCTGCACCCCCAGCTGCCCCTTCAGTCACAGGCCCACACCGCACCCCCAGCTGCCCCTTCAGTTACTAGCCCACACCGCACCCCCAGCTGCCCCAGTGTGATGTGTTGTGTTGATCAAAATAATAATTATACTCTTTTTAAATAACGATTTGCTTGTTAGAATAAGGGGTGAAATGCGTTTTCTTAATGCAAGGAGAAATTGCTGATAAGCCAAAACTTTAAGGTTCTTAAATTTTCGATGTGTGCTGTCTCTTTTGGGTTTTTCTGAATTAGGATAATGCCTTGATGTTGATCATTAATTGCAGCTTCAATACTGAAGTTTTACTGGTAATACAGTGCCTCTCCTGGTAATTCTAAAACATGTCTCCGGCAACAAATTAAATCCGACATTACTAATTGTTATGCTCCATAGTAACAGAACTGAACATGATATGTAATGGTATACTTGCTGACAGGCTTTCAAAAGTATTTAGATTGGCGTAATTGGGGAATAACCAGTAGAAAAATTATTTCCACTGGTAAATTTGCAAGTTTAAGTTTTCCTCAGCAGCAGAAAGCTTCCAGAAACGTCTGTAAGAATTACTGGGTGACTTGTGACTCATGGTATTTTTAGGCTACCTCCCTGGGGCACCGATGTATCTTGCAGTATATGAAAATGTCTAACCTCAATAGTGGGCTGCAGAATAAAAAAAAGTGTACATTTGCAAATTAGTCGAAAGGGGTTTCTGTGACCACAAACTTGCTTGAAAATGCACCATTTGTCCACTCTTTTTTTTGAAAATGTTCTTGTGGGTAGAAACCCCCCGGACCCCCCCCCCAAAGGTTGTTAGGGCTCACTCACCACAGTGCAGTACGACAACTATTTTACGCCACACCACTTTCAAATGTCACCAGCCGCCACTGTTTCTAAACTTTACTACATTTTTTCTTTAATGCACACAGCAAAATATCACAAATCAGTTATCGTTGTTTGCACAGTCGGGTGAGAAGGCCAACCTCATGAATTATACCTGTGCAGATCTGGTCTAATTCTGGACACAGTTGGCTTTGCATTATTGTAATTTGAATTACTGTGCAAGGAAAGAAGTACATGATGTTTACATTGTTTTCTGTTGATCTGAAAAAAGTATTACAATTTACTAACAAGAAACTGTTAAGTGTAACTGTTACTTCTTTTTATAATAAGGTTTTCTCATGTTGGTAATATGAAGTGGAATGTTATTTATAAGATTTTACACTATGGTATTGATAGAGCCCTCAACGCTCTTAAATGTGTAAGGGATGCATTATATTCATGTGTGCGAACTGCACAAGTATATATTCAATGTTTGGTTGAACTTTGTGCATATTAAAATGAAGTTTATGTATCATCATATGAAAATCTGTAGAAATTGAGACGCTATTTACAGGATTGATTAGTGTTTTGCACGTATTTAGAGAAATCATGTAATTGTGCACATATATAATGATTAGTAGGTAAACCACATGTATTCACTGCTATACAATTCCTATAAAGGCCTGTGTAACGAGTGCATATGAAGAACATTCTTAGATTAGCCAGAAATGTAGGCCTAACTTTCATTTTCTTAAAGGTTTCATTTCTCCATGTTTGCTCTTAGGTCAGGAGCTAATTAAAATGTATGTGTGTAGAAAGTTTTCTTTTCGCCCCTACTGCAGATGCAGATATTTGACCTCATTATTTTCGATTTAGGAAGATACATAGGAGGAAAGGAATGCCTTTGAGGAGCTCGGACAGAGAGAAGGGAGGACACCTTCCGTGCCTGGTGAAACTTGGAAACCATGGTCGGCAGTTTTATAAAGCGCTGGCTAGACCCATAGGTATCAAAACGCATTACATGAGGATCAGTGAATTTCAGGTTACATCTTACATTTGTTTCAAAGCATAATCAAACATTGGATAAAAAATCAGTGTTAAGGTAAATTTGTCAGTGGAGGTGTTGTAAGGAGATAAAACAAGGAGACTGGGAGAAACTGTGTCCAATGTCTGGCTGGGTAGGTGACGACCAAGGGGAAGAATCACGTCCGGTCTCCTGTATAGCCATCTGGTAGCTCCAATGGGCATCGGCTATAATGCTCGGACTCCGCTGTCAAAAGGAGGGGGAGGAAGGAGACAAAACAGGTAGAACGGAGAGAAACTGTGCCCAATGTCCAGCTGGGTAGGTGACTGTCAAGGGGATGAATCAGGGCCGATCTCCTCTATAGCTGTCTGGCAGCTCCGCCGAGCATCGGCCATAATGCTTAGACTCCGCTGTCAGGGGGGGGGGGGGTGGAGACAAAACAGGGAGATGGGGAGAGGCTGAGCTGGATGTCCGGTTGGGAGTTGGAGAGATGAGAGACCGCTGTCCGAACAAAATCCAGATGGGCATGGGGATATTGTTTCAGTGATTATGAAGGTGCCATCAGCAGGAGGCTCGATGGCCGTGAGAGGCAGATGCCAGAGAGCTGGAGAATACAGTGGGCTGAACGGGGGCAAGGGACAGGCACCATCTAAGAGTCAGGCGTTTTCTTGGCCTGATCATACAGTAGACATCACGTCCTTGAAATGCCCCCAAGATGGAGCGCCTATATATCAGAAGGGATGTCCCAATAGCTCAGTTAAGTAGTGACCCGGAGCCTCCGGAGTCCCCCTTGGAGGTGGTCGAGACTGGTCCCAGTTGACATCTTGAAATTAGGCACTGCCCAGAGAAGGCTCTGCAAAGAATAAAATGTACTCAACCAAATCCCTGGGCTCGATCGCTATATCAAGTTGGATTCCCAGTAAAGCCCCCACTGCTTCCATTTAGAGGTTTAGTGCTTCTTGGAAAAGCCCCTATAGAGTCATTGTGGGCACCATCTTGGAGTCAGGCCCTGGCCCCCGGTCTCAATTCCATTAACTTAGACTTAGTGCTCGCTATAACTTTGGGGACAATTGTGGGCACATCGTTTGTTCCTTGTTCCAGAGTCATCTGTGTCTTTCCCCTAGAAGTCACCCTCGCAAGGTTCATGCAGTGCACGCTGAAATCACATAGTGGCACATGCTTGGGTATCTCACCCACTTAGACCCTTCTCTGCAGCAGGTTAGGCCACTCAACAACGGTCCTGCAGGTCAGTGGCACAGCACGGGGAGCACTCCTACCGTTCCATTCCCCTCTGAAGCAAGATGCGGCCGGTGGGGGTGTTGGGACAGTTGATAACAATCCCTGTTTAAAGGTTATCTGCCGGTATGTGAGAGGTCAGCAGGATGTTTAGCCCTCTCCAGGGCCCTCCGATACTCTTACCGAAGTCCTGGTCTCCCAGGCATTTCGGTCACAAACACAGTGTGCGGGCTCCTCCCCCTTCGATCGCGGCTGCCCGGTACCGAGGTTATGGGCAAAACAGGGCTACTGCTGTAGCAGCAATCCCCTGCTTGAGGGTGGATCGTAGTGCTGTGCTTTGGGATAAGAACACGGGGGCTCGCAGATAGTCTGGGCAGGAGCCCTGGATGGCCCAGCTTCCGACCTACGGTGTCCGGCAGTAGTCTTGGCTTGCTTCAGGTGCCATCTTGGGTCATGGACGTTCGAAATCGATGTGGCTCATTTTTCTGTTTTCCAACATCCCAGAACAACGGAGCTGAGTTCTAGAAAGGCAGCAGGTGTTCGGGTTGCGGAATTCGCTCACCAGCTGGGTTTTTGATGCAGCGAAACACCGCTATGGATGATGAAGCGTGGGTTCACCACGGAGCATTGGCTTTAAACAGCTGTTAGAACTGGGGGTCTCTAGTTGGCAGAGGTAGGTACCACTGTCCAAATAGGGACCCTTGCTTCTAGTTAGGGTAAGGAGGAAACCCTCTTAGATAACCCTGCTCACCCTCTAGGTAGTTTGGCATGAGTAGTCAAGACTAATCAGAAGGCAATGTGTAAAGTATTTGTACCAACACTCACAGTAACACAGTGAAAACACCACAAACTGACTCCACAACAGTTTAGAAAAATAAAGGTATTTAATCTAAACTACACAAGACCAAAATGACAAAAATCCAACATACACAGTTCAAGAATATGGTTGCGATAAAGTTCTTTAGGTTGCGATAAAATAATCCACAGTTGCGTGAAAAGTTCACAGTTGCGTCACGTTTAACTCACAGTACCTTTAGTTGCGACAAAGTTCCAAAAGCAGAAGCGGGTGCTGTAGAAAACAAGCGATGCGTTGCTCCTGAGACCCTGGGGAGGATATGCGACAGCCCCGCTGGAGCAGCGGGCGTGTTGCGACGAATCCGGTCTGTATGGGGAGGAAGGCCACTTGTATGGATTCCGGTGCGTAGGTTCCGTAGGAAGTTTGTTCTCGCAAAGGCACGATGCGACGATCTTGTAGCGGCTGCGACGATCTCCGGGGCGACGATGCGCAATCCAGCGGCGATCTCTCTCTCGCAGCTCCTCGATTCGATGGTTCTGTGACGATGTTCGCAGGGACGTGATGCGGTCCGCAAGCAAGAGGTATGGCGATCTCACCCAGCGACGACAGGCTCTGCAACGACACTCACAGCAATGGTAGTCTTCCCGCACCGGTCTGGTGCGTCCCGCAAATGAAGGATGCGACGGCTCTTGCAGCCGCAACAGGCGCAGCGACGATCTCGGCCTTCGTTGCAGCGGAAATTTCCTCGCACTGTCGGGGATGCGCTCCGCAGCGAGCAATGCGATAACTTTTCTGTAGCAAAGTCTTTAAATCTTGGTTTCCAGCTTCCCAGCACAGGTACAACTTCCAGATGCACCACACATGGGCCACGCAATCCAGGAAGGACAAAACTTTCTCAGTAGAGCTCAGGGGAAGCTAGGGGTGAAGTTCTTTTGTTTCTGGGACTTCAGAACACGGAGCCAGCTTTTCTCAGGCTCTTGGAGATTCCTTCAAGCAAGGGGACACAGCACAAAGTAAAGTCCTTCCCCTCTCCTTGGTAGCAAAGCAACAGCAGGGCAATCCAGCAGAGCAACAGCTGGACAATCTTCCTTCTTCAGTTTCAGCTTTCTCGTTGGCAGAGGTTTTTTCTTGATTCCAGGATGATCTAATTTTCTGTTGTCAGTGGTCCTGTACTTATACCCCTAAAAGTCTTTGTTCTCTTTGTGCAAGTGGGCCCTGAGCTCGTTTTGAACCAGTTCTGGGTGTTTCTTGAGCACTTTGTTTTCCTGGCTTCTCCTTTCCTTTCAGAGTGAGGGGCAGGGTCGTCAGCCGCCCAGCAGGAGGTGGAGCCAGCATTGTGGAAGGCAGGCACAGCCCTATTCAGGCCCAGGTGTTATCTCCTCCCACCACTCAATGTTGCAAATGCAGTCATTCAGCCTAGGGCTGACTCAGCCAGGCTCCTGGGGAATCCCCAGCCCCTGTCACTCTCAAACCAGACAGTCAATACAAAAACAGGCCAAGGCACACAGAAAGGTCAGACAAGAAAACAGAAACTTTCTAAAAGTGCTGTTCTCAAACATAGGACTTAAAAACAACTTGGGGTTTCTGATCGCCGCCTCACTGCCGACCGCCATTTTGGGTGTGGGGGCTGAGACGCCATCTAGCTGCTTTGCCGGTTAGCGGTGCAGTCTTTCTAGGGACCCGGGCTTTTCTCTATTTAGGAAGCATTTTGATCTGGTGCTTCGCCTAAAACCAACTGAACAGCACTCACTTGTAACGCTGTAACGCTGCTAGTTAAACTTTTAATATTGGCTGCTTCTTTTAACCTGTAGAGCCTCCTGCTCGTTTTTAGTGTGTATAGTGTTTTTCTGCGTATTGTGCACTGATAATTTTTATTAAAATCTGTGACGCTTTGATATTGGTTAAACTGACCGCATTGCCCACACTTCACCCCAGTGACTTTAGTTTGGGGTTTCTGATCGCCGCCTCACTGCCGACCGCCATTTTGGGTGTGGGGGCTGAGACGCCATCTAGCTGCTTTGCCGGTTAGCGGTGCAGTCTTTCTAGGGAATCTGTCCCATACTATTTAATCCTTAGATATGCTAGCGCGCAGCGCAAGCGCGCAGCGTTGCGCCGGAGGAGCGCCAGAGGAAAGCCCGTCTGCGCCCGTCCGCGTCCAGGAGGCGGACGGGGCGGCGGGAGGCGCTACCTTCAGAATATCATATACGGCTGGTGAGCTGCTGGCTATTAGGGCGGGGAGGGGAGCTTGTCGCACTGTTTTTCCGGGTAGACATTGTGGGAAGCGGCGCTGCCCTGGCTGCGGTTGGCTCCCAAGTAACATACGTGTAGGGCTACCTGTGGCCCCTGAGGTCACTAACAACTATCAGTGCTTGCTTCTCAATGCACGTTCCATGGGCAGGCATGCGCTTAATATCTATGAGCTCCTTGTAACAGAGAGGCCGCTATGTTTAATGTTGACTGAAACCTGGCTGGGAGAAACATCGAATCCCGATATCGCAGCCGCCATCCCTGCTGACTACGTCATCTTACGGCAAGATAGAGTGGAAGGGAGAGGTGGTGGTGTGGCGATTGTGGTTAGGAGATCGGCCACCTGCGCTGTAGTCCCGATTGAGCCCATCTCGGGTTGTGAGGCCCTAGCTTTCTCCATGACTCTTTCTGCCCACCAATCCTTTTTGGGGCTTCTTGTTTATCGCCCCCCGGGGCCCCTTGGTTCTTTTTATGAAGATCTGCAGGCAAGGGCCATGGAACTTTGTTTGAAGGGTAAACATTGTCTGGTCTTGGGTGATTTTAACATCCATATGGATCAAGGAGATGAGGGTGACACGATTAGACTCTTGGATGTCACCGCTCCTCTTGGCCTTATCCCTCACTTGGCTGTACCAACCCATAATAGAGGTCATACTCTTGACCAGGTGTTTTCCACTCTGCCTCTCATCATGGCCCTTCCAATCCCTGTGCTCTGGTCAGATCACTTTCTGATATCTTTTCAGATTGTCGGGGTTGGTAAGCCCGTGTGTGCCGCCACTTGTCCATCGGGGCAGTCCCATCGAGCCTATCATAAGGTCTCTCTTGAAGATTTGGGACAGGCTTGCCGTGATTACCCTTGCCGGCTGTCTGGAAACTTGGAGTCTGACCTTGTTCAGTTGCAAGATTGGATCAGGGAGCGCCTAAATGAACTTGCTCCTGAATCCTCTCCTCGTAAAATTCCTAGGCGGTCATCTGCACCCTGGTTTACTGAGGCCCTGGCTTCGTCCAGACGTGCCTGTAAGAGTGCGGAAAGACGGTGGCGCCACAGGTACGAGGATGTGGCTAAGACTGATTACAAGTTAGCTATTAAAGCCTATCATGCTGACATTCGGCGAGAAAAACGGCACTATTTCGCGGCTCGAATAGAGTCAGCCTCTAGCTCCTGTAAGGAGATCTTCGCGATCGTGAAGGAGTTTATGTCGCCCAAAGCTATTGCATCTCAGCACGAGTTCTCGGAACCGTGGGTGACCGCACTGGCCAGTTTCTTTCATGACAAGATCAAGCTGATCCAGGACTCTTTCCCTAACCCTGTCATTGGGGCTAGTATGTGCCAGGAGATCCATGGGAATCTGGTGGAAGATTCTGAGTACACTCTATCGGAATTTCCACCTCTATCTATTACTGCGTCGCATGATTTGCTCTCTCAGCTTAAATCCGGTTCACCTGCTGACCCGTGTCCTGCCAGGTTTTTGGCAAGGATGGCGGAGGTGGTCAATCCACTTGTGAATCCTGTGCTGAACTGTTCTTTGACCAGTGGCGTTGTTCCCGGTATTTGGAAAGAGGCGAGGGTGGTTCCGCTTCTCAAAAAACCGGGACTCGACCCTGACCTTCATGTGAACTATCGCCCGATCTCTCTCCTACCTGCTTTCGCTAAAATCGTCGAGAAACATGTCCATGGGGTCCTTTCTGCCTTCCTTGAGTCACACGGCCTGCTTCATGCCTCTCAGTCTGGCTTCCGTACCAACTTTAGCACTGAAACGGCGCTTCTTGAAGTCAGTGAGGCTATCAAGGAGGTGCTGGACTCAGGGGGCAGGGCCATGTTGGTCATGCTCGACCTGTCGGCGGCTTTCGACACCGTCCCTCATGAAGGTCTTCTCCGTAGACTGTATGAGATAGGTCTGCGTGGGACGGTGTTGAGGTGGTTTCAATCTTACCTTACTGGTCGCCGGCAGGTGGTCTGGGCCCCCCCCCACTCAGCCGAAGTGCCGCCGCTTGGGGTTGGAGTACCGCAGGGCTCCGTGTTGAGCCCGATACTTTTTAATATCTTTCTGACCCCTCTGGCGGTGCTGGCTGAGTCTTTTGGGGCCAAGATAATATCATACGCCGACGATACTCAGCTCCTTTTCACGTGTGCAAAGGGGGCTGAGTTTGATGGAGACAGTATCTGTGGCTGCCTAGGAGCTGTATTTGAATGGTTTCAGGGTCATAGTCTTAAGTGTAACCCTGGAAAATCTGAGGTGCTCTTTTTCGGGTGCCAATCCGACCCGAGCTGGCAGGATTGGTGGCCGCATGACATGTTTCCACCGGCATCTTCCTCCACCGTGGCGAAAAATCTGGGGGTTAAAATTGATAATGGCCTGACCATGAAAGCCCAAGTTCTTGGCCTTGTGGGCGTCTGCTTTGGCTTGCTCAGGATGTTGCGGAGGTTTCTCCCTCTGCTCTCTTTTGACCATCGTAAGATTACCGATCGAGGCTGGACTATTCCAATGTTCTTTACCTGGGTCTGCCTGACTACCTGATGCAGCGTCTTCAGGTAGTCCAGAATTCGTCCGCCCGCGCCATTTATGGTCTCCCCCGCCGGGCCAGTGCCTCTGATCTTTTATCCACCTTGCACTGGCTCCCTGTCAGAAAGCGAATTGCTTTCAAGGCCCTCACTTTGGCCCACAAGGCGCTATATTCTACCGGAGCGACTTATATTCAGAAAAGGCTAGCCTTCTATAAACCCACCAGGGTTCTGAGATCAGAAACTCTCTCTCTTGCGGTGGTTCCAGTGGTGAAGAAGGCTCGGACTGGTGGACGCTCCTTCAAACGTCTTGCTCCCCAGCTCTGGAACACTCTCCCCCTGTCACTCCGCAGCACCGCCAATCTGCTTGCCTTTAGGAAGGGACTTAAAACCTGGTTGTTTGGTCTTTAGTCTGGTGTTTCTACTCTTCCTACTGCTCCTTTTTCTTTGTTGTGTTATGTGTTAGCTGCTGACCTGTTGGTCTGAAAGCGCCGGGACACTCCGCTGGAGTATCTGAGCGCTATACAAAACCCCCCCATAACATAACATAACATAACTTTTTCTAAAAGATGTGTTATTAAATTCTGAATTCAGGGATACCAGACGTTCATGTCCTATCTTGTTCCTATGGGAAGATATGCTGGTAGCCACTGTAGCCAGCATTCCCCATGTTAGCCTATGGAGCAAGATAGCCTTACAACAGTGAAAAACGAAAATGGCTGTAATTCACTACCAGAGAATGTCACCTGCACCAGTACATGCTCTACCTTTCACATACACTGCACCCTGCCCAGGGGGGTACCTTGGGCCTTCCATAGGGGTGACCAATGTGCACAAAAAGGGAAGGGTTAGCCCTGGTCAGTGGGGACACTGACCAAAAGGACATGGCAGTTCACAGACTGCACACAGGCACTGAGACACCATTTTGGGGCTACTCATGTGGGTGGCACAATCAGTGCTACAGGCCCACTAGTAGCATTTGTCATCACCAGCCCTGGCACACCCAGTGCACTTTACTAGGGACTTCTTGGTGATACAAATATGCCAATCATGTATATCCAATCATCATAACAATTTTTACAGGGAGCACTTACACTCTGGCACTTATCAGCAGTGGCAGAGTGTCCAAAGCTTCTAAACCAGCAAAAACGAAATTCAGCACAGCATCAAAAAATACAGGAGGCAGAGGCCAAAAAGACAGGGGAAGCCACGCCAAAGATGCCAGGTATAACAACGGCCATCATGGCCGAGGTGTTCACGGAATAATGTACCATGTGACCAGTCTGGGGTGTAATTTTTTCTTTTTGTATTAGGTGCAGGGACAGATTTGCAGGACTTCTGCTTTTGACTAGGGATGGAGAGCGAACAAGCTCCGTAGCTTTACGCTACTTGGTGCATTTAACGTGAGGAAGTCAACACATACCTTTTGGGGAAATTCTTCTGGGAAACTAGGAAGGCATGCCACTTTAGAAGTAGAGTAGGGATAGATTATTCTTTAATTAGGAAATGCAAATGAAAAGGATCTGGACGCAGTGTCTCTACTCAGCTGTGTTCTCACTTTGGAATTTATTGTTCTGTGGCTATTTTGCTGTATGAACTACATTCATAGATTGGGCTCTATACTAATTTTCATGTATCTTTACAATTTGATTTTGAGGTGTATCTATATTTTGTTGTTCTTGGCTTTGTAATAAATCCACAAAAGCTAAATTCAGAGTTCGTAGCTATTGGAAGTGATGAGAGGGAAAATGGATAATTGGTAAATGTTTTCTTCCCTCCACAGTTCTTAGCAGGCAATAAAGACCGTTGACCAGACATTCCTGAGTAAATCTAGGACGCGGAAGTCGGCCTCATCAGTATTAAGGTTTCTAACCAATGTACATATTTTTTTAATGATAATGATTTTTCCAGTAATCAAAACTTTCACCAGACATCTGGCATCACTGTGCATGCATGCAGATTGGGAAAAACGCAATTTTCTTAGCAAACGTACAAATGGAAAGGGGCGACCACTCGGTCCCCCCGAACGTATGGTTGGGTGCCCCGATCCCCCCGGGAAACCATTTTGGGCGGGGGGCGTGGCTCGGCTGGTATGCCCGAAGTGGGGTAGCCGGGGCATGCCTTTTCCCGCCCAAGAGGGGTTATCCTAGACACCTACACAGAAGACCACACCCAGTAGGCGTACCGGAGGAGGGTACACGCCCTCCCGCAGAAGAATAAATAGAGCGGGAATCCGAAGAAGCGTCCTCTTGTTCCTGTGCTCGGAAGGCTGCACCCACTCGTTGCTCGTGAGCCCTCGACGGAACAAGCGGCAATTTTGAGAACTTGTAATCTTGTTGTTTCTTTTTCAGTTATTTGGAGTACGAAGGATTCAGGACCTTGTTGATCGACTAAGAGCAGAATACTCGAACCATGGCTGGCAAAAAAGAAGGAAAAGGCTCCGAGATGGAGAAGGTATTGCGCCTGTTGTCGAACCGAATGGCTGGTATGGACCGAAAGCTCGGAAAGGTTGGTTCGATCGGTCGAGGTTTGTCAGAGGTGAAGAAACAGTTGGCGGCCGTGAGCAACTCAGGTCATCCTAAGAAGGTAATAGGCCCGGCCTTGCCGGGAGTCGTCCCCGAGGGTAGGGGGAAGCGGGTCAAGAGGAGGGCGGTTTCTGGGGAGGTCCCGGTTCCTGAGGTACCCCCAGTCGCCCCCGTCACACCGGCGGACATCCTGGTACCAAACCCGGATATAGGTTTGCCGATCCCGGTTGTAATTACTCCCGCTTATGATGAGGAGATGCCTCCCGAGTTGGCCATCCAGTTAGCGGCGGTCTTGCCATGGCTCAAGAAGAAAGCAGGGGGGGCAGTGGCCGCGGGGGACCCGGCAGAGGAGGCCAGACTAATAATCGAGCAATTGCGGCAGTCGAGAGAAGCCGCAACGGCGAATGTTCCTCTTGTTTCCCCACAGGTGGCGCCAGGAGGACCTGCGGTTGTCCAGGAAAAGGCGGCAGACACAACGGCCGGACCTGGTAAGCACACATTGTCAATGGTGGGGGAGGGTTCATTACCCTCGAGGCGGGAAAGGGTGGCACAGCACATCCCTTTGGCCACAAAAGAACTAATATGGGGAGAGAAATATGTTAACATGTTTTCATTATTGACTGACCATCGCGAGATGGAATATGCAAAATCCCAGAAAGATTTATGACATCCCAGTGTATGGCGCGCCAAGATTGCGGAGTTCAGGGTTGATGAGACGGTAACGAACTGGGTTAAGGCCTTTTCCATATTTATTGCAGTCATGGGGGAACGAAAGCCTGAACTGCTGACCGAGTTGACTTGCTATCAGAATAGGATTATGGATTTTTATTCCATGTATGAGGGGGATGAATGGAAAGGTTATGATATGAAATTCCGGAAAGCAAAAGAGTTTGATGCTACTTTGACTTGGGATTGCCTTGACTCGGTGTCATGGCACAAGCAGCTCTTGCCAGGGGTGGCAGGTACGTCCTCGCAGAGCCGGAGCGGGTCGGGGTTCGTCCGCCAAAAGCCCGCGGTGCCCTTTCGAGCGGGCGCCGGTGGGGACTATCAGCCCAAGACCGGCGGGAATGGCGGCAGGCGTGGGGTTTGTTGGGGCTTCAATAGAGGCAACTGTAACAGACCCCAGGGAACATGTAGGTTCAGGCATGCGTGTGCGGGCTGTGGGAACTCCTCACACCCGGAGAGTAGCTGTAGATCTAAAAACAGCGGGACGGGAGGAAAAGGGGGGTCTAAGCAAGAGTGAGGTAAGACTTTGTAACCGATTGCCTACACCTGTTGATATCATGGTTCTGACTCCTTGGTTGAACAAATACCCTGATCATGTATCCGCTGGGGTGTTGAGGAAGGGATTCTTAAATGGCTTCCACATCCCGGCGGGGGATTTTCGGGGGGACTCATTTTGTAAAAACCAGTTATCTGTCCAACACAACCCAAGCGTTGCAGCAAAGAAAATTGCGAAAGAAGTCAGCTTGGGGCGGGTGGCGGGGCCTTTTCATCGCCCACCGGTGGCGGAGTTCATATGTTCCCCGTTAGGGGTTGTCCCGAAGAAAGACCCTGGGGAGTTTAGACTTATTCATAACTTGTCCGCCCCAAGGGGTTCTTCGGTGAACGAAGCCATTGACCCGGAAAGTTGTTCAGTGCGGTACGCATCGTTCGATGATGCCGTGACCATGTTAAATCGCCTGGGCCCCGGGGCGCTGATGGCGAAGTCAGATATCGAATCGGCGTTCCGGTTGCTTCCGGTACACCCACAGGATCAGCGCTTGCTAGGATTTGCATTTCAAGGGAGTTATTACATGGATAAATGCATGCCGATGGGTTGCTCCATTTCTTGTGCTTATTTTGAAATGTTCAGCTGTTTTTTACAGTGGGTATTCACTGAGGCCACTGGCCATAAGCATGTGATGCACTATTTAGATGACTTCCTGTTTTTGGGTGCAGCCAGCGATACGAGTTGTGCGCAGGTGCTACGGGACTTCTGCATCCTCATGCGGGAGTTCGGAGTCCCACTGGCACCAGGTAAGACGGTCGGACCATCTACTTCACTCGAGTTTCTGGGAATTGAGCTCGATTTAGTGGAAGGATGTTTCCGTTTACCGATGGAAAAGGTAGCCAAATTCAGGGCTTCCCTGATACAATGCCTGGGCAAGGAGAAAGTGACCCTGCACCAGTTACAGCAAACAGTGGGTCAGCCTAACTTTGCCTTGAGGGTGATGCCAATGGCCCGCCCCTTCTCCCGCTCTATTGCACAAGCTATGGTGGGTCTCAAGGAGGGACACCACCGTACAAGACTGTCGGCAGAGGTTCGCCAGGATATGCGCATTTGGTTGGCATTTCTGGCGGACTTCAACGGTCGAGTTGTGTGGAACAAGCCACCAGCGTCTTCAGACGAACTTGGTCTGTGGACTGACTCAGCTGGGAGCGTGGGATTTGGCGCCATCTTTGGTAACCGATGGTCGGCGCAAGTATGGCCGACGTGGTGGCACTCCAGCGGCCTCACAGGTAACATTGGGTTCTTGGAGTTATTCCCCATTTGGGTTGCTCTGATGGCATGGCCAGATGACTTCAGGGACCGCTCAGTGGTGTTTTGGTCTGATAATATGACTATGGTCGAGTGCATTAACCAACAGGCAGCCCGCTGCAAGTGGATCTTGAGATTGTTGAAAGAAATTATACTGCTTTGCATGAGATTGAATGTACAGTTCAGGGCGAAACATGTGCCAGGCGTACTGAATCATGCAGCTGATGCACTCTCTCGTTCACATATGCAGGCGTTCAGGGGCTATCTACCCACAGCGGACCTAGTGGCGGCACTGTTCCCTGAAGCGCTATGGCTAATCGGTGCCAAGGATTACAAGACCTCGTGGCAGCAAGCTTAGCCCCCAGGACAAGGAAGTCTTACGAAGGAGCGTTTCATTCCTACTGCACATTTTTGGGTCCAACAGGGAGACAGAGCTGGGGTCAGGAGGAATCCTTCCTGGGGTTCCTGGTAGCGTTGCACAGAGAAGGCCGATCAGCGGCAACGGCCAGTAGGCATAGGGCGGCAATTTCATTCATGGCACAGGTGCATGGCATAAAAGACCCGACGGGTTCCTTTTGGTTAAGAAAGCCCTTCGCGGCTGGCAGCGCCTCGAGGGTTGCAAGCAAGATGCGAGGCGCCCGATTGGCTTAGACAGGTTGTCTCTACTCGTAGCAAAACTGGACGAGACGTGCTCCTCCCATTTCGAAGCAGTTCTGTTCCGGGCAGCTTTCGCATTGGCATTCCATGGGGCTATGCGGGTGAGCGAACTTGTCGCCAGGAACAAGAAAGATGTTGAGGGAGGCTTGTGCAGGGATCACGTCCAAATTAGGGGTGATTCAATGGTGGTCTCGATAGCCAGGTCCAAGACTGACCAGGGAGCTATGGGAAATAGTGTTATCGTGCAGCGCACGCGAGGGTCCCCCACGTGCCCAATAAAGTGTATAGAGGAATACTTAGCACTGAGGGCGGCTACATGGGGGGGGAGTTTGCTGAGGCACAAGGATGGCACCCCACTGACGAGATTTCAGTTCCAGAGGGTGCTAGCACTGACAATCGCTGCTGCGGGCATGGACCCGTGCGATTTTGGGACCCACTCCTTTAGGATAGGGGCTGCCACTGAGGCTACAGCCAGGGGTCAGAGTGCGGAGGAAGTAAAACAGTTGGGACGTTGGTCCTCGAATTGCTTCAAAAGGTATGTGGGATTGCACATGTTGTAGAGATCAATTGACATGCACTCACGCTTCTTGTCTTTTGTTTGAATTACAGTTTTGCGAGCCTGTCACGCGGGGGGGAATTTGCAGTCGACCCGGTACCAGGAGACCAGCGGTCAAGGATCACCGACTGGGGAGAGAGTGGTATGGGTCGTGGGCCACTCATATGTGAGGCGCCCCGGGGACGTATTCAAGGCAGGTGACGCGACTCACGCAGCTGGGGAATACGGGTACAGAGTGGCCTTCCATGGGAAGGGCGGGCTCTGTTTTGACCGATTCGGATCGTTTTTTGAGGGTCTCTTAGGGCGGCAAAGGTCACCGCCATCTGTAGTCATAGTACACCTGAGGGGCAATGACTTGGTGACACTGAGCGCCTTGAGACCCTACGGGTATGTAGCGCGCTTTATAAGTGTCACTGATTGATTGATTGATTGATTGATTGATTGATTGATTGAGTGTTATTGGAACACATTTTGTCGGCTGTTAGCTGGTTGGCTAAAAGAGTCCCGGGGTGCACGATTGCCTGGTCCCACATGATTCCAAGGAAGGTATGGCGGGGGGGCCTTTCGGTGTCAGCACTGAACCATTCAGTGAAAAGGGTTAATAATAAAATTGGTAAATTGTTCCGCTCTTCGCAGTTACATAGCTTCCTCATGGGTGTATTCGGGGTCATCACATGTATCTGAATGATGGGGTTCACCTGTCCAGGGAGGGGAATGACTTACTCATAGGAGACTTCATAGCGTGGCTAAGGGGTTTGAGGAAGCATGACCTTTAGGAGGAGTAGGGGGGGGGGGCGGATAGTCGGTCAACTATCCGGCCTGTGGCGGTAAGGTCATGATCGGTGAGCAGTAATTTCAAGGTCCCTAGAGGGGGGGGGCACCCAGAATGGATGGGAGCGCCCGGGGGGAGGCGGCCATTGGCCCCTTCCACGGGGAGGCGGCACCCACTAAGGATGGGTCGCCTAGGGGGAGACGGCCATAGGCCCCTCCCAGGGGGGGAGGCGGCTAGATGCCCCTCCTACTAATTTCCCAGCGGGCGGATATCCGCGACGGCGTATAGAGAGTGTGGGGATGGGGAGAGTCCACGCTGTCCTTCCTACAGATACCTCACACGGGAACTCGGACGACCTTTAAGATGGCGTCGAGTGGAAAGGGGGCCCCCACCACGACAAGGGAAGTTACAGTTGGCAATGAGGGTAGAGTCCTCTGCGCATGCGCCACTCACACCGTGAGGGCGAGATTTTGGTAGTAGGGATCTGACACCGGTTAAGACCTTGCCGTTGGCCCTTAATGCTAGGATGTACAATTTTAATTTAGAATGTATGCATTTTCAGGATGTTAGACTCGGCTAGGAAACCTTTGTATTAGAGATCTGTTAAGGTAAGCCAAAGAACATGTCTTCATCGAAATGTAATAAATGTAAAATTGTACATAATGATGAAACTTTTATTTAATGTTTTAAATTTTGTTTCATATTTTAATAAATACGGCCGGGAGGGTGACTCCCTCCCGCCTTCCAAAAGTTCAAACCAGTGTCCGACTTCTCCCATCCTTGGGGATTGGTGTTGGGAGGGGGTGGCGGGCATCCCGGCCATATAATATTGAATCACGTACTGCAAAAAGGCAGTATGATATCATATATATTGAAAGGGATTTTGAATATTCCTTTCCCTCATAATATTTACAACCAATAGAGATACTTCCTTAGGTATGAGGACCTGAAGAGGCCAATCCTACCAACTTGCTTTATTGAACAAGCAATTTTCATTAGGAAATATTTGGCTCACCAAATGGCACAGTTTTGTAACATTATAAGTGCAAAAGACAGTGATTGGATAAGTCCTGTCATTACAAAGGGGCAACAATCGTTAGGATTCTGGGGAAGCAGAATTTATTTGTGTGGTCTGGGGGTTGCTGCGGGCCGGAATAACAGGCGTGGAGGCCGTATATATTGGGCTATGGTAGCTCTTTTATTGTTCCGTTTGACAAAAAAGTACGTAAGTATATAGAAATAGTTCAGGGGTGAAGCTGTGGTCGGCTCCCAGAGGTATACGGGCCAGTGGATCTTCCAGAGGTCTTCACGTCTTCCGGGCGTTGGGATGACCTCGGAGGGAAAACAGAGAAGCAGGGGTTAGTCCTTTTAGTATAGACTTCTCCGGTACCGGTACCAACACCCAGGCCGTGTGGGACAAGAGAGAATCGTGAGGAGGGGAACGGATAGGGATAGAGGGGGGGGAAAAGAGGTGTGGGGAGGGTAGAAGAGAGGTGCTCTCGTGAGGGGGTGGGGGTGTAGGGAATATGATACAAGATTTACAAGTGCTGTGTCTCTAAAGTCTATTATATACAGTGCAAAAGTGCTCTCACAGTGTGGTCTAGCTCTATACAAATATTTACAGATTTCTACAAAGTGGGGACACGGAGACGGTAACACGGTACTCACGTGCCCCGCCGTAACTCTTCTGCGAGTTACGGCCGCTCTCCAGCCACCTCCTGAGGACTCCACCACTCCTCGGTCCAGACGTCCTCCAACTCTCCGCCTTCGATCCTCGCACTCCTTTCGCTCTCCCTCGATGGTTCTCTGCGCGCTGTCTCCTGCCACGAGTCGGCTATCGGGAACGCTCTCCTCTCTTCGTCGACGCCTTTTGTAGTTCCGGGTCCTAGGATGGGGGCGGGACTTCCGGTTTCCCGGTAGGCTGTTTCCGGTTCGGGACTTCCGGGGTCAGGGTGCTCGTGAGGTTCCGTTCCCGGGACGGGTCTGGGTCCGGTCCGCTGGTTGCATGCCTGCAGGGGAAACAAAGGAGAAGGACTCCTGGTCGTCAGAGACGCAGGAGGATTAGAACCCGGGGAACCCTCACTCGGGTGTCTCTCAGTTGAGGTATGTGTCTTTCCCCTTCCACATCCCCTTTCCCTAGCTATCCTTCTTGTGGGGGAGGAAGGTGGGGGATATCTGGATAGGTAGTCTGCATTGCCCTGCTCGGCCCCCTTTCTATGTAATGTCCGGAATCTGTAGGGCTGTAAGGATAGAAACCAACGTAACACTCTGTCATTATGGCCCCTATTGCGTGCCATCCACTCTAGGGGTGCATGGTCCGTATACAGAATGAACTCTCGCCCTTCTAGGTAATAACGCAGGCTCTCAATGGCCCATTTAATGGCTAGGGCTTCTTTCTCGACCACCGCGTAGTTCATCTCACGGGGGAAGAGTTTCCTACTAAGGTAGAGGATAGGCCTCTCTATGCCAGCCTGGTCTTTTTGGGAAAGGACCGCTCCCAGCCCCTGCTCTGAGGCGTCAGTCTGGAGAATGAAGGGTTGTGTATAATCAGGACTGATGAGAACTGGCTCGGACAACAGGGCATTCTTCAGGTCCTGAAAAGCTGTCAACATCTGAGGGGAGGGTTGTCGTAGTAGGGCTTCTGATCCAGGGCTTTTCTTTAGGAGATTGGTCAGGGGTACTGCAATCTGAGAAAAGTTCGGGATGAACCTCCGATAATATCCTAAAAGTCCTAGGAAGGCCCGGAGGTCCTTTTTGGTTTGGGGGAAGGGTATCGACTGGATGGCTTTTATTTTGTTATCTTGAGGTCGTATGACCCCCTTCCCGAGGAGGTAACCCAGGTACTTCACTGTTTGGGCCGCAAGAGTGGTTTGAGCAGGG
Source organism: Lissotriton vulgaris (assembly GCF_964263255.1). Lineage (NCBI taxonomy): Eukaryota > Metazoa > Chordata > Amphibia > Caudata > Salamandridae > Lissotriton > Lissotriton vulgaris. Next base: position 366,642 of record NW_028255773.1, on the reverse strand, counting down.
TTAATGGTGAACCCGTATTCACCCAGAGAGGTGATCACTTGTTCCAGGTGGGACAGGTGTTCAGGCCAGTCATTGCTATAAATGACTATATCGTCAAGGTAAGCTCCTGCATATTGGGCATGTGGTTGCAGGACAATGTTCATAGCCCGTTGAAAGGTTGCTGGGGCCCCGTGAAGCCCGAAGGGCATAACTTTAAATTGGAATAGTCCGTCCGGCGTAGAGAACGCCGTTTTCTTTTTATCCTCACTCTTCATGGGGATTTGCCAGTATCCCTTACAGAGATCTAACGTGCTGATATAGCGAGCACGACCAATGCGCTCTATCATTTCATCTACTCGGGGTAGCGGATACGTGTCAAACTTGAGACCTTATTGACTTCCCGGAAGTCAATACAAAATCTTGTGGAGCCATCGGGTTTAGGAACAAGAACGATGGGTGAGTTCCAGCAACTAACTGATGGCTCGATAATGCCCATTTTCATCATCTCTTGTGTTTCCTCTTGGATGACTTTACGGCGGGCTTCTGGGACGCGATAGGGACGTTGTCTCACGACTTTTCCAGGTTCTGTATGGATCGCATGTTCGATAACTGTGGTGTGTCCTGGAGAGGTGGAAAACACCTTTTGGATGGGTGACAGGATATTCCTGAGATCTTGCCTTTTGTTTGGCGGTAGCTCCGGGTCAACACAACTTATGAAGAGCGGATCCCTTGGGTTGGGCATGCTGGAGAGCACGGGTTGGGGCCCCTCCCATTTCTTGAGCAAATTTATGTGGTAGATTTGTCTCTGTTTACGGATAGGGTCTAATTCAATTTCATAGGTAACAGGGGTTACCTGTTTCGTCACCGGATAAGGGCCCTGCCATTGTCCCAGTAGTTTGTGATCAGATGAGGGTAGGAGGAGCAGCACTAGGTCTCCGGGAACGAAGGTTCTGGGTTTGGCTCCCCTGTCGTATTGCCGTTTTTGTGTGTCCTGGGCGGTCAATAGGTTCTGCCTCACTATTTCCCTAATCTGGCCCAGATGAGTCTTAAGGTTGGCAACATATTCAGGCAGAGGTCGGGTACGGTCAGGCTCGGCTTCCCAAGCTTCCCGAGCCATATCAAGGAGGGTTCTCGGGGGTCTTCCATAGAGGAGTTCATAGGGAGAGTACCCTGTGCTGCTCTGGACCTTGCAGCGGATCGCGAAGAGGGCCAAAGGAAGCATTTCCTCCCAGCGACGGCTTTCCAGTCCCAGCAACTTCTTGAGAGTGGTCTTTAGGGTCGCGTTGTACCGTTCTACAAGTCCGTCGGTCTGGGGGTGATAGGCCGAGGTTCTTATTTGTCTTATGCCCAGCTGCGAACACACCTGACGCATGAGAGACGAAACAAACGGGGTACCCTGGTCCGTTAATATTTCTCGGGGAAAACCCACTCGGGTGAAGATGGTTACCAGGGCTCTTGCAATGTTCTGAGTGGTGGGATGTTTTAATGGGACGGCCTCCGGGAACCGAGTGGCGTAGTCCACTAGAACGAGAGCATACCGACATCCACTTTTTGAGGGTAACATGGGGCCTATCAGGTCCATCCCCACCCTAGTGAAAGGGACATCAATGAGGGGGAGCGGCTGAAGGGGTACTCTTGGTGGTCGGTATCGACTGTTCTTTTGACAGACCGGACACTCTTTGCAGTATTGGCTCACTTGTTTGTGTACGCCCGGCCAATAGAACTTTTCCAGTATCGTTTGTCCTGTTTTGTCGTCCCCGAAATGCCCTCCCAACAAGTGACTATGTGCTAAGAACAGGACTTTCTCGCGAAAGGGACCGGGAACGAGTAGTTGTGGTTCTTGTTGGGGTCCACCTTTCCTATACAATAGACCGTTTCGTTTAAAGAAATAGGGACATACGTGTAAGGGATCCTCATTTGCAAGGGCTCGTCCCCAGGCGTCCTGTAATACTGGGTCTTCTTGTTGCGCTGCACGGAACTCTCGGTCATTTTCCCAAGGATGCGGGTCCACCTGCACAGGATAGGCAGTGGCGTATGTCCTTTTCTCTTTCTTCTTTTGCCCTTTTGTCTTCGGGACCTTGGTTGCGGGCTCTACAGGAGAAGGGTTTCGGGAAAAAGGAGCCTCAGACCACCATTTCTCCAAGGAGTTCGTGGCGTCGTATAACAGTCGAGGTAGTCCATTGTAATCACTACCCAAGATTACCTGTTCCGGCAGGTTGGGTACTAGGCCCACATTAAGGGGACTACGTTCTCCGGAGAACTGTTGTACCTGTACCTGGGTGGTGGGATATCTCCGGGTATCACCGTGTACGCATTGGATATCCACGGTGCCAGTCATCGGCCCCATCGGATTTGGCATTTCTTGCGGCCGTAACACGCTTTGCCGACAACCTGAATCAGCTAAAGCCATCATTGGATGTCCGTCGATCTTTACCGGACACCTGAAGGGAGGGGGACTAGCCTCCTGGGTGAGACACACATAGTTCCGAGTTAGGCCGACCTCCATCGGTTCTTCCTTTTGTGGACAGAACCGTGCTATATGTCCATAACCCCCACAATGGTAGCATTGAGGTCCAGGAAGGTTTGGTCTTGGGGTCACCGGGAAGGGAACAAAAGGAATAGGCTCCGGTTTTTGGGGTATTAACGGCCTCGGGGGTCGAGGATGGCTTCCATGGACTGTTCGTGCTGGATGTTCGTCCTTCTTCTGAAAGTCCTGTGCCCGGCTGAAAGCACTGGCAATCTCTACAGCGGTGTCTAGAGTGAGTCTCGAGTGCTGACGGACCCACTTCTGCGTAGCTGGGTGTAGGGAGGCCAAAAATTGTTCCAGGTAAATTTTGGCAAGAATTTCGTCTTTGGTGGATGTGGCGGGCTTCAGCCAGCGGTTGGTGAGGTCTTGGATGCGGAACGACAAGGCCCTGGGGGTTTCCTGCGGTCCTTCACGTGCCTGCCGCAGTCTTGTCCTGTAGGTCTCATCGTCAATCCCTAGTCGCTCAAGGATGCATGTTTTGATGTCCTGGTACGGGGTCTGCCCTTGAATATTGGCCTGCTGGAACGCCGCCTGGAGTTCGCCCGTCAGCAGAGGCCCAAGGTAGTGGCTCCAGCGGTCAACGGGCCAAGCAGCGGCCTCAGCCAAGCGCTTGAAGTTTGTAAAAAAGAAGTCCGGATCCTCTCCTGGAACGTACTTCTGTAATACCACCGAGGGTAATGCAGTTGCGGGTCTCGATTGTCCCATGACCTCAGCTAGCTTCCCAAGGGCTTGGTCTTGAGCGGTGCCCTGGCCTTTCAAGACATCGTGTAGCTGGCCTCGATCATCCTCGGCGGTTTTAAGAAACCTCTCCATCATCTTCCCAAGGAGTTCCTGGCTTTCTGCGAGTTGCTTCACGGCGGCCTCCATGCTTCCGGATCCCACTTCTGACACCAAGTGTGGTCTGGGGGTTGCTGCGGGCCGGAATAACAGGCGTGGAGGCCGTATATATTGGGCTATGGTAGCTCTTTTATTGTTCCGTTTGACAAAAAAGTACGTAAGTATATAGAAATAGTTCAGGGGTGAAGCTGTGGTCGGCTCCCAGAGGTATACGGGCCAGTGGATCTTCCAGAGGTCTTCACGTCTTCCGGGCGTTGGGATGACCTCGGAGGGAAAACAGAGAAGCAGGGGTTAGTCCTTTTAGTATAGACTTCTCCGGTACCGGTACCAACACCCAGGCCGTGTGGGACAAGAGAGAATCGTGAGGAGGGGAACGGATAGGGATAGAGGGGGGGGGAAAAGAGGTGTGGGGAGGGTAGAAGAGAGGTGCTCTCGTGAGGGGGTGGGGGTGTAGGGAATATGATACAAGATTTACAAGTGCTGTGTCTCTAAAGTCTATTATATACAGTGCAAAAGTGCTCTCACAGTGTGGTCTAGCTCTATACAAATATTTACAGATTTCTACAAAGTGGGGACACGGAGACGGTAACACGGTACTCACGTGCCCCGCCGTAACTCTTCCGCGAGTTACGGCCGCTCTCCAGCCACCTCCTGAGGACTCCACCACTCCTCGGTCCAGACGTCCTCCAACTCTCCGCCTTCGATCCTCGCACTCCTTTCGCTCTCCCTCGATGGTTCTCTGCGCGCTGTCTCCTGCCACGAGTCGGCTATCGGGAACGCTCTCCTCTCTTCGTCGACGCCTTTTGTAGTTCCGGGTCCTAGGATGGGGGCGGGACTTCCGGTTTCCCGGTAGGCTGTTTCCGGTTCGGGACTTCCGGGGTCAGGGTGCTCGTGAGGTTCCGTTCCCGGGACGGGTCTGGGTCCGCTGGTTGCATGCCTGCAGGGGAAACAAAGGAGAAGGACTCCTGGTCGTCAGAGACGCAGGAGGATTAGAACCCGGGGAACCCTCACTCGGGTGTCTCTCAGTTGAGGTATGTGTCTTTCCCCTTCCACAATTTGGTAATATTTTTTCAGGGAAGGGGTTAAGAGTTGTTCCATTTAGAACTCCACATCTTATTTTTATTCATGTTTGTTTTACACATAAAAAATTGTACGGGTTTTTCCACAGTGTGGCCCCAGTAATCAGGTGCCGAGATACAAAGGCCCACAGGAATGCAGGCCTCTTTCAGATGTTCTGGGAATGTCCCAGACTGATAAATGTTTAGAATAAAATCTCTGGTTTGTGGTTTTCTGCCACAAGTGTCGAGATGTTATTAAGAAGTGAGTTCATATTTGGGGGATTATGATTCTCCGAATGCAATCACAGGGAAATCTAGATTCTTTTAATGACACAAAGGCTGTCATTATGCATTTACACTCCAGTGCCACTCTTTTTAACAACTCTAAACACCTTAGCAAAGTAGAATGGCAACCATAGAACTAGAATCTCTCTTCCTTGATGCTCCTCAATCCAGCACACCGACATTCTTGCTCCTCAAAAGCTGTGAGCACTTACTTCTGATGGTGTGGGGACCCTTATACCTCAGTCTTTAGGTATAATCATTAAATAACCCCCTCCACTGGTCTTTTGGACCTTTGTTCTAGAACAACGATCATTTAAAAGGAGCAAGCATTTACATTAAATACAATGAACAGTGAAGTCCATTTGGTGCTCCACTACAATCAATAAAGAGAGTTGGTGTGAGTTAAAGGGTTTCATTAACAAATCCAATAAAATGTAAAATTTTATTCAGGATAGATCGAAAGGTGGACATCAGTGGAGTATATCGCTATATCCTCCGCATATACAGTTATTTTGAGTGAGTCTGCTCCATTAACAAACGGGGAAATCTGATCCCTACCTTGTAGTGCGATCAAAAATGGTTCCATTATAAGGGCAAATAATAAAGGGGATAGAGGACACCCTTGTCTGGTCCCCCGTTCAATCGGAAAGGTAGAGGAGCATTTGCCCATATAACAAACTTTACCAGTGGGTTTATCATATAGTGCCTGAATCCAGTTCAAGAATTGACCCTTTATACCAAAAGCAAGTAATGTGGCCCATAGAAAGTCCCACCCCACTTGGTCAAATGCCTTTTCTGCATCTAATAATATCATACCGAGTGGTGTTGACTTAATCTGCGCCACATCGAAAGCCATAATAGCCATAATAATATGAGCCGTTGTGTCCCTTTTAGGGATGAAGCCGTGTTGTTGAGGTGATACCATTTGTGCCATTAATGGTGCCAGCCTAGTAGAAAGTATTTTTGCGAATATTTTAGCGTCGCTATTTATGAGAGATATAGGTCTATAGGACCCTCTTTCACCAGCTGGTTTGCCTTTTTTTAGGAAAAAAATGATTTGTGTTAAGTTCCATGACCTGAATCACTATAGACAGGAGTTGTATTAATTCCTCCGCGCATGTTTTAAATAGCTCTATAGGAATCGAGTCTTCCCCTGTGGCTTTCCCTGATGCCAGAGAGTTGATGGCTATTCTAATTTCTGTTGGTGTAATGTCCCCAACTAATTGATCAGATTGCTCCGGGTCAATAGACAAGACTTTATTTAAGTTTAGGTAGTTCTTAATCTTGTCATTATCCACCTCGTTTTCCGGGGTATATAGCTCCTGGTAGTATTGTGCAAACTGGTTTAAAATAGCCTTTGTGTCTTCAAAGATTTGATTATTGGCCCCCTTAATTTCTTTAACGGCCGTCTGCACTCGATTCTCGGCCACTCTATATGCTAATATTTTCCCTATCTGTTCCCCACCTTCATATTGGCTTAGTTGGTATTTCTTGATTTTAATTATGCTTTTTTCCCTAAGAACCTTTTTTAAAGCTGATTTTAGATCAACTAATTTGAGACGTAATGCCTTCTCGTCATCTCCTTTTATAAGCGCTTCAGATAATACGTTTTCCATATTAAGTATATCCGTTGTCATTTTCTCATCTTGATTCCTACGTTCCTTATTTTGTTGCCATATATGCTGCTGGGAAAACCCACGGATGCTGGCTTTACATGTATCCCATACTATCCTTGGTGCTGCAGAGTGAATATTGAATTCTACAAGCTCCTTTATATGTTCTTTTAGTTGGCCTAAAAAGATGGTATCTGAAAACAAATATCTAGGGAAAGAGAACACACGGGGAGCTTGTCTTTCCGTTGTTATCTCAAACGTCAGCATAATAGGGTTATGATCGGAGGTGACTCTAGGGCAGATTACCATAGTGCCATTTTCAAGGATAAAATCGGAGACCCAAACCATATCTATGCGTGAGCATAGCTTGTGTGCGGCAGAGTAGTACGTGTAGCCTGCTACATTGGGGTATAGATATCTCCAAGCATCCTTGATTAGATGAGTTGCTGCTAGATCTAAAATTGCGGCCCTAGTCTTCCACATCCTTTGAAAAGATCCCCTTCTGGTTGTATGTAGGTTATAGTCCATAATGCAGTTAAAATCTCAGAGCATAATGAGTTCCCCTTCCCACCCAAACAGTTCCAAATTAATTTGATCAATAATCCGGGGTTCATCCACATTAGAAGCATAAACGCCACAAATAGTGTACTTAAAGCCTTCAATTATTTCTTGTGCTATCGCCCACCTCCCAGCTTTATCAGTCAATGACTTATTTACCTCTACTTTAAGTTGTTTATGTCTTAGAATTGCAACACCCCGGATAGAAGCATTAAAGTTCGTAGATACTAGGACCACATAGCCAAGCTGTTCGAGTAGTTTCCTATCTTTGTATGCTATGTGAGTCTCAGTTAGTACTATAATTTGAGGGTTATACATTTTGAGCTCTTCAAACACAAGGTTCCGTATAATTTCACTATTTAAACCAGATACGTTCCACGCTAAACACTTTAATTGAAACATTTGAAATAATAGATTTTACTATCCTTGATTACGGTGTATTCTAGTGCTTTCCCTTTACTACCCCCTTCACTTGTCTCACCTGAATTTGTAATATACCAAATGTACCAAAAAATATCAGCCTTGCTTATCTTCCAAACCAGTACTTTTATCAGTTTACTTGCCCTCGAGATGCTTTTCTTCCCCTGAGCCACAACCCCCACCACCCCTTACTAACCCCACCCCCTCCCCTTCTGTTTCTTCCTGCAGTCCCCCCCTTTCTCCTTGCTGCCGTTGTATTGGCAGCATGCGCAGAGTCGTAGCGCAGAGGATCCGGTACTATGACCAAGCTAAGTAACCTATACTATCCCGCAGTCATTAAGAAAAAAAAAAAAGCATAAGCAATATTGAATCAATAAGCAATCAATAAGCAATATTAAATCAGCCTAAGCTGCAAGTTAAGTAAGAAGACAAATAGGTGAATTCAAAAGTTCAGTGATTCAATAATTCATCACATATAACCAAAAACGTCAGTGGCAGTGGACCATGCAGTTTCAGCTACAGTATCAATATCAATGTTCAGGTCCATGTCCACTTTTCTCCACTTTCCATTTGCCTACAATGTGCTCCACCTCCTTTGCTTCAGAGAAATAATATGTTCGACCATTCTTTAGAACCTTTAGTTTAGCCGGTTCTTGCAGAAATGCCTGACCGCCCAATTCTGCCAGCGCCGATCCATAGTTAGCTTGCTTAAATCAGATCTAACAAAAAAAGTAATTGAGTCCGTGGTCACTGGAGTATTTGGTCTTGCCCTTAATGAGATCTTTTATTGTAGTAAAAAGTTACCAATGTAGATCAGAATAGGTCGTGGGTATTGATTATTTTTGTTCCTTTGAACCAATGGGAGTCGGGTGGCCCGTTGTACTTGCGAGTCCCAGTCCCAGTCTGAGAGCTCAGGAAACGCCTTCTGGAATAAATGCACTATGTAGTCTCTAGCGTCCGCCCCTTCCGCTCCCTCTCCTATGCCAAAAACGCGGAGGTTCTGCCTCCGCTGTCTATTTTCTAAGTCTTCAAGTTTGATCTGCATATGAGAGAGTTGAGTCTCGTGTCTATTCAAGAGTGTTTCAGAATGAGCTCCTTTTTAATCCGTTGATACAACCCTCTGCTGTAGTTCTTCCATATCCTGAGACATAGTCCCAAGTTTACAAGACATCTCGAGAAGCGAATATTGAGTTTTGTTGCTATCTTCTCGCATCTGTTGATAGTGATATTGAGCTTCCTGTTTTTGCTCATTAAGCATCTGCAAAATCATCTGAAAAGATGAAGAGACTTCCCCAGGCAAAGTCCAGTCAGCAGGTGTATCCCTTTGAGTGAGAGTGTTATCGGTATGATCAGGCCTTATATGGTTTAACATATTGCCCTTTACTGGTTCAACCGTTAGAGATGTGCATGAAGATGAGGATGAAGATGCAGGTAATGCGACTAGCACAGGGGTAGTCCGAGATGGTGTTAGTACTGATGTTAATAGGGGAGTTACCCCTGTTACCCCTGAGCCCCCCATATGTGTGTCAGAGGTCAGGGGAGGACCTCCTGCCATTTCTGTTGCTTCCTTAGTTGCATCGATCCAGTAACAGCATCCTCCAGTATATCCACTGCCGCTGTCCCTACCGGGATTGCCCCCCTTGGTGTAGTGCCTGTTTTGATCGGGCTGTTCCCGGACAGTCTCAAGGCCATTGTTTTAACACCCCCTTTTGCCTGTACCCACTTCCTTATAGGACTGTTTTTGGCAATCATTTTCACCGTTGTTAGATTTGGTTTGCTCGTCATTTTTTAAAGTTTATTTTTCACTTTTCCTTTCCCTTTCCTTATACCGTTAGCGTTTCCTTTGGCTGGTTGCAATGGTGTGGAATTACCCTGGTCTGGACAATCACTATAATTCTCATCCGTATCCGACCCATCTAATTGCTCAGACGGTTTAATCTGATCGTCTTGCTTTGCCGCCCCTATTGCCTCCAATCCATTCCCCAGTAGTTGGTCAACCTCCAATATCGATTTTTCACCTTCAGTCAGGGCACAATCAGAGATATCTTCTATGACCTCTGCTGGTACAGATGTAGAGGGGCTCGATGACCGCAGTGAAGAATTTATATCCTTTAAAGTTTTAGTGTTGAGCTGCGACATGGCGTCATCATCAGTTGCAGGCAGGGTGACTGAGTGAGTCTGTATAACATTACCGCCAGTAGAAGCAGCAGAAGCATTTAGAACAATATCAGTGTTGGTGTCTGTAACAGTGTCAGTGTCAATAACATTATGCTCCCCCCCTGCTAAGTTAGCTTTACCTTTCGGTTGAGTTAAAGAATCAGTAGTAGCAAGGCTTGGTATGCATTTGTTAGGTGCCACATTAGGGATCAGGTTAGAGTTCAGATTAAGATTTTGCGTGCGGGGAAGCGTCTTACCAGCATTCAGGCCAGATTTCTCCTGTCTGCTCCCTTTCTTGCCGCCGTCTGGGATTAAGTCCGCTGCCGCTACTACTATTGCCGCTGTCGCCGCAGTTGCTGCTGCTGTTGTTGCATGCCCTCTTGTATTCACGCACCATAGCCTCCATTGAACTTTCAATCATGTAGGCACGAATGCATCCTCCGTTAAAACCACTATCGCCGTGCTCGACAATCCGTGCACTCTCACTGTCTGGACACAACTTGCGGCGCTCACAATGCCATGATCACTATATGGACAGCGCTCGACCCTAAGGCATGAATGCATCCTAGGTAAAAATCACGGATACCACTTTCGCCGTGCTCTTCAATCCGTGCACTTTCACTGCCGGGTCCCAGGGACACAACTTGCTGCGCTCACAATGCTAGACCTTAAGAAATATTCTGACCAGGCCAACTTTAGTTTTAATGCACGCCTGCTCCCCCTATCTCCCATGTCACTGCGCCGACAACACCATTATAGTCACTGCGCCGTTCACCCTATGACGTTTTTAATTTCCACTCGCATGTCACAGGTCAAATATTTAACTGAAAATTTTAAAGAAAAGGGATCTTTGATACATGCCTAATACTTGTGTTATTTTTTGTTTCTTTCCACTTTTCCCTCCTACTGTAAATATGTATATAAAGTAAATGTAATGAAAAGGCTTTTAATACTGCTTATGTCCAAGACAACAATAAGGTCAACCCTTGTCCTGATGATGATGCCTTCATTTTTATAGGCATCGAAACGTCGTCGACTTGTAAACCCCATATGCAAAAAAAAATTTTGTGAATCTTTCAATTGCAATGGAGTGTATTTCTGATACATTATGTCTGCCCTACTGAAGTACAAGTACGCAGACTCATTTGCTTGCTTTGTTTAATATTGTCTCTTTGTTGTTCTGTCTTGCATGTTAAGGGTCACGGCTGTGCCCGCTTGACATTCTCTCCTAGAAACACTTTTTATCTCTGCACGTATTGAAAAATAAATCCTGTCCGGACGGAGTATGTTCATTTTTTTGTTTATATTAGTTTCATATAGGGACCACTGTTCTTTGTAAAAACGTAATGCCCAAGGTCCCTATACTATACCTTAAGGGTTCCCTTGTTTTGTTTAAACGTTGTTATAGGGGGCAGTACTTCGGGTTCCACAGTCTTTCTTCCCGCCTGCTTTGTAGTTCTTGTGCTCCTTACAGGGTTCTTAGGTGCCATCATGGGCAGAGTTGTTGCGACGGTTGTTGTAGGACCAGACCAGTCAAAACCTATCTTCCAATGAGCCAGGAAGCTTAGCCGGGTAAGTACCGTCCACCCCTGTGAGGTCTTCGAGGTCAGCCGCGGGAGATTTATTGTCCGGAAAATCTCTCTGACCCGGTTCTCGGGGGATCGCAGTCGTAGCATCCGCCACAGGTGCTGCTCCCACTCTGCTTGCTCCGCTTGTTCCACAAAGCAGTTTTCCTTCCCAGGCTCCTTTTATAACCACTGTGGGTAGATTGTAGAAAGGTTTTGGGTGAGTCTGCGATTAAGCCAAAGGTTGATACACACAAAAAAAAAAGGGGTTGGGAGGGGAAGATTTGCCAAATCCAAGTACTCTGATTGTCTCTGCTTTTAGCTGGTTTAATTCATTTCATGTGCTCGTTCTGGCGCTCACTCTGCCATTCTGCAGCTTTTCTGCGTTTCTGTGTTATCTACGGCACCAACTCTGGCTCTGAAACCGGTTCACCCACTGATGTCGAAGAAGCGTTAAAGGGTATTCTAATAGAAGCTGGGGATTTCGGCTCAGTATCTGGATATAGATTAAATAGTACTAAGACTCAAATTGTTATGAACTACAGACCATCAAATCCACTACAAGGGGTATGTGATCTGGCTACATACCTGGGGGTAAAGATTTCTTCAGATGTTAATTTGATATTGGCGTTAAACTACGAGCATCTATTAAAGGAAACAGGTATATTATTCAAGAAATGGCATAAACTACCATTAAGTATTATAAGCCGAATTAATTTAGTAAAAATGAAAATACTACCTAAGTATCTATATCTTTTTCGCTCAATTCCTCTACGGATAAATAATTCTTATTTAAATAGATTGGACGGAATTATTAGCAGTTTCATCTGGGGGTATAAGAAAGCTCGCCGCGCTGTCTCACTCCTTAAACTTGCATTTATCCAAGGAGGACTAGGCCTACCGGATATAAAAGCTTACTATCTGGCTACTTTCCTGACCCGTTTCCAAAGCCTAATAATTCCAGATAAAAGTATGTATTTCCACAAATTTGTGTTACGGGAGGATGTAAATATGTTCCTCTACAAAATAAACGACCCCAACTACTTTAAACGCGTTAAATTTAAGACTATACGAGATCTTGTTAACATTTGGCGTTCCATTTTGGTCAAATGCAAGACTTCTAACTTTCATCATAAAACCCCACTGTGGTTTGACCCGGGTTTACCTGAAATATTCCATGATCTATGGGCCCTTAGGTGGTCAGAAGTGAGTATTAAAAGCTTGGGAGATCTTTTTGATCACAATGGATTTTGCTCTTTTGAACAGCTGAAAGCTTGTTATAACATATCGGAGGGAGCCCGTTTTAAATACTTTCAAATAAGAGACTATCTGGTACGGAAACTAGGACTATTGACAATTCAGGATTCAGATTTGTGGGACTGTATTTATAAAGAAAATGATAAAGCATGGATTAGTTTAGGCTATAAAATCTTTATCAGCCATAGAAACGATGACTCTGTCAAACTTGCAGAAAAATGTACTAGGAAACTGGGAATTGCTGTTGCTCCTAATCTAATTACTTCTTCACTAAACAGCCTCCACCGATCTATACACTCCTCCAATTTAAAACTACAATTATTCAAAACTATATGTCAACTATATTATACACCAGATAGGATTCTTAGATGGGCAAACAATAATAACTTTAAAGAGCGCACAAAATGCCCAAAGTGCAAAACGAGTGCAGCGGACATAACTCATATGTTTTTCTCCTGCCCACAATTAGGTGAATATTGGAATGATGTGACTGAAGTTTTGTCTATGAAATTAGCTTGCTCAATTGATTAGACACCTGTAGACGTGCTTGTCGGTTATTCCGGGGGGGATAAAACTAACATTGACTTACTTAATATCGTACTCGCATGTGCGAGATTAGTAATAGCAAGGGCTTGGATACAACACAACCTGCCGACAGTTATAGAATGGTGGAGCCTAGCTAAGGAAATTTATCATATGGAATCTGCTTTGGCTACAACACGGGGTATACAGGCTAAGCTGAAAGTAGAAAGGATTTGGGGATTGATAATGTCATGATATTTCCCTTTTTTTTGTCTCTCTTTATGTCTTTTGTTATTGTTATGCCCTCTTCTTGGAGATACGTTTTACTTTGCGGAAAAATTGTTTATGGTTGCTTTGCTTTCTCATTTGATGGAATAAGTGAATTTATTATGTTTTTTCTGAATAAATGATTATGTACTTGTCCCATGAGATGCAAATAAAAATCTTTAAAAAAAAAAAAAGGATAGATCGAAAGGTGACATGCAAGAATGGGTTGTAGCAGAAGAATGTCGCTTAAAAGCGGTACGAATGGATGAGAAAGCAGGTGAAGATATGGAGGTATGGAGACACATGTTGTAGGGATTGTTGCAAGCGATAGATCAGAATGAAAGGGAGGCAGACCGATCCAAGACACAGAATCACATTACACCAGTACCTACCCCAATAACGGGCCCGGGCCTTACACTGAACATAAAGTATGACACAAAACAGAAGAACAAAGAGAGAAACCAGCACAACTGTACAGCAACACTTATCCTGATTCCAGAAGGCCATGCCCTAGATGACCTATTTATCCTAATCACGACCCGACTCCGTCGCCTGTCGCTGCCAAGGTTTTTCCACTGTTTGATTATATTTTCATTTGTTACTTATCACTCCTATTGTATAATACTATGAAAAAAATTCCATGCAATGATCCGCTCTGGTAAAAAAAGAAAAGGAGAGGGAGGTCTTACACTCTGTAAGTATTTATAATGTACTTCATAAATGGCCCCACAGAGTGGATTTACGCACAGATTATGTGAATGCCAAAGCTATAATTGTAAATTGAGATCCGTTAACGATACACTGTACCCTGTATATTGTGGATGTATAATACGAACCCTGTGCAATGTAATGAATAAAGACAAGTTAAAAAAAAGTTTTATTCAGTAGCTATTAGATTTTAATCATTATTGTTACAAATTCAAATAATCCATTAGTCGATATTTCAAGACAAGATAGAATACTAAGTTAGTGAATCTTACAAATAGACTATAGATGATACAAGCGTGTTCCATAAAGGAATTTCCCTAATCTATATTAAGCATAAGAATAGCAATTTCCTATTTAAGCATGGAGAAAGGTGTCTTTTCAGAAACCCCAAAAACAGTTCTGATGAGAGATTAGAGTGCAACAGCGTGAAGCCTTAGCACTTAAGCAGCAAAGAATTTTCAAGCTGGAAAGTATTCTCAGCTATAAGTCAGCAGATATCTTTTGAAAGAAAAGGGCTCAAATGGTGATCTCTCCTGAAGAGAGGTAGTCCTATAGATCACAAAAGGAGAGACCGGAGTTCGCCAACCTACTCTAGGAACACATGCTAATATACATTTGTGAAACATATGTTGAATCAATTGATGCATTCCTCAGCCTCAGCACCCAATCAGATCTTGGCAATCTCCTGGGAGCAGGTAAACTCCCTATTTTCTCCCGCCTTCACAAAAGACTACAAAAAAAACTCCTTGCAAAGATACTTCATCCACATCTTGCGGTTCAGGCTATTCTTATCATGAGTCGTACTTCCTACTCTCTCCTCTCCTCCCGATAAGAACCTCACTATCAGTTGTCTAATGCACAACAACTGCCTGTTCACTAACAGAAGGCTTCTGGAAAGTTACAGCATCTTCAGTGGATGAGAAAATCATCTTGAGCAAAACAACAGATCGATGCGACGTGCCTTTCAATGCTAATGCATGAATAAATCTTAATATGGCTCAGTAGCATTACCTGTTACAAAATGGAGCATTTATAATATGTATGTTATTTTGCATAGACTTTTGCAGTTTCTACTTAAATGTGTTTTTGCTAACTAAATGAGGAGATTCGTTCTAACACTTCGGTCTTCTATAAGTATGCTCCAACTCAGCCTACCTACTCTGGCATAATTTCAATATATACTGTCATTCTAAATCTTAAAGATAATTCTACAATAATGCGCACATCAATTGACCAAATTTCACTTAAAAACTTCTACATTTCTTCTTTCTCTTTTTTTATCCTTTTTGCTGCAGATATCAACTCGCTAGTTTCTGTGTTCTTAATAAAATATAGATTCTCTTGACAATGAACTTTGAGGATCAGCATTTTATAGGACGACAGGAGGCTTCCATTACGCATGTTCAAGGTCCCATGAGGCACACTTTCAACATGCTCAAAAGTTCTGTAGTTTAATTTTGCAAACACCTTTGCATTCAAATAATTGACTGCCTTCAAAATGTCTTCCAGCTTACTTCCTGGTTAATATACCTTGCTGCTTTCTATTTACCACTGAAATGAATGGCGCTTGAATCTTGACATTAGCACTTCATCCTTCAGCATCACTGACTGCATTAATTTTGCAAACATAGTCAAAGAAATCCACTCCAAAATGCTTTTCATAAGATATTAACAATTGAGCTACATGAGCCAGAAGAAAATCGAGCATAGACTCTGTATAATCCTGTAGGCAAGGCATCAGATCAGGCGAGTGATGCGACAAGACTGTCTTGCTGTCGTGCTGATTTATGTTAAACAAAGGCTCAAATGAAAAATAAAGAAAGGTCTTGAAGCCTACCTGCTGCGGAGTGATTCTTCATTTGCAGAGCCTTTGTTTAACATAAATCAGCACGATAGCTTCGTCGTGGAAGAAGCACCACCCAGCTAATGAGGAAGGAGCCGTTGGAGTAAGGGGCCGTCTGCACACGAACTTTCCAGTGCGTGATGGCGCAGCAGCACGAGAAACTACAGAGGTGATGTTTTCACACTGGGGCCCACTGGGGGCTTTAATATCACGGTGAGGTCGAGATAAATCACTGTGAACTTTACAAAATGTTGGAAGCTACATCGCAGAACCCAGTGTGGGTCAATTGAAATAATACAAGTCCCACAATGCATGCTACCAAGCAGGCTGAATGGAATAGCCATTAAGACTGTGAGACCTATGTACAGCTGCAAGCTTTCATCCCCCTGAGGAAAGAGTGCACAGCTCAGAAACGCTTCAGGGAAAGAGACTGAATTACAGATGGGACTTCACCTTTGAAATTAAAAATAAAGTAAGGTCTTGAAGCCTACCTGCTGCGTTTCGAATGTCTCTTCATCAGAGGCTTGGGCGTGGATGGCGTGCAGTTGTGGACACTCCCCCATTGTTATGCTCGCATCCCTCTATGATGCATTATGGGAAAGAAAGTCCTCTTATTTCATCGTGAATCGATGCACTTGTATTTTCTGTTGTACTTTAAGGCTCCGCATGAGGAGCCCCTCGCCTGCTGGCCCGTCCTTATCCTTTACCTGCTACCCCACAGCAGGAAAGGTTTATCCACGTCCCAAGTGGCCCCCAGTTTTGGCGCATACCTGCAGTATGCGCCAGGGGGCTGGATTGCAGAGAGGTATAATGAGGCCACACCCTTTCTTTACACCTCTCTGCAGCGCAACCCCTGGCGTGTTTGCAGAGTAGGAAATAATTCCCCTTGCATACTGGGGGTCCCTGGGGGCCAAGTAGCCCACCAGGAGCCTCCAGTATGCGCCAAGGGGCTGCGTTGCTTTGCCCCGGGGGCGGCAGTCCCCGGGGAAGTATGGGGGGGATTGTGGATCCCCACACTTCTTTATCACTATGCCCTCGCGATTTGGTCCCCCCGGGGGGAAAAACAGACTAGGTTTAAAAGAAAAAAAATGGTCCTTTGTTGTCCTTGTGGGACCACCTGGGCAGGCCTAGGGTGTCAGGGTGTATCTACCGTGCCCCCTTTTTGTGTTCTTCATGTTTGTTTTTTTGCTTTCTTTTGCCTTTGTCTATCGAGCACAAGATGGATGCCAACACTTCCTGGTTAATTATGGACAATTTTTCTCGGCCCCCTATTGAGCCTTGGATGAGACTCTGCTGGCTTCATTAAAGGTTCCCTGCAGCTTCAGAAAGAGGAAGCTTCCTCTCTCCTAATGCCCATTGGTTGCGGGCAGTGCGATCCCTCTGTGGCCTGGAACCGCCGCATAACATGTAACCAAAAACGCCCAAAAGCTTGAGGCAGCACAGCACTGCAGGTGAGTAACAACTCTATTTAACCAAGCAGGCAGCTTAACATCCCTTTGAAGTCCATGGCCTGACGCGTTTCGATGCCGCTGTTTGCATCTCCTCAGAGGCCGTGTCAGCGGAGGTGATTAGTGGCTACCCCATTTCCCAAGCGTGTTTCCGTAATAGGGGGCTTTCAGTGCTCCTCCTTTGGTGGCAGTTCATTTTTAATGCACGCTGGGATTTGAGGTCTCATTTTGCCAATTAACGCCCTCTAGTGGGTTACCTCCGCTGCAGCATTCCCATTAAAACGTGTCAGGCATTTAAATGGGAATTCAGGAATGCTGACCTGCTGAAATGAAGGACTCTTTCAAAATACACAGGAGTCCGGCTTGTCATTGTGTGCGTTCCCAAAAAAATATATATATATATATTCACTGAAAAAAACATAGGATTCAGGCCTTATATAGTTAGGAATTAGCATTTAAAAAACCTTACAAATTCACTGAAAAAACCATAGGTTTCAGGCCTTATATAGTTAGGAATTAGCTTTTAAAAAAACTTTGAAATTCACTCAAAAAACTATAAGTTTTAGGGGTGTTATAGTTAGCTGGGCATTATACATATATATATATATATATATTCACTGAAAAAACCATTGGTTATAGACCATATATAGTTAGGGATTAGCATTTACAAAACCATAATTTACTCGCACAAAACCATTGAAATTCGCATATATAGTTAATTGCAATAACTATATATCGCGCACCCGCAATCCACTGCTGATGATGTCACATATTACATCATTCATGACATGGTCAGTGACATCACTGATGACATCACTGATGACATCATCCAGTGACTGTATGTTTCTGTAAAGTTAAAATATGTCTTACATATTGAAGAATGAGTGGATGTATAAGTGTCTGGATGAAGGATTTAGTAGGTGCATGACTGACTGTATGAGTGAGTGATTAAATATGTCTCACTGAGTGCATGGGTTAGTGACTAAACTGTCTTAATTTGTGCATCATTATGTCTGTTGTTCTGTAAACTGCTGCATGTGTTGATCAGTAGCTATATGAGTAACTATATGGGTTATTAATTGGTTGCCCAAGTATTTGTATGGGAGACTGTGTGTGTGTGTGAGTGGCTGGGAGGTGTGTGACTCTGTGCATAGATGTGTGAGCAGTTGATTCACTAGATGTATGGGTTCAGAAGTGCATGTGGAAACAGCTGTATGGGCGGTTGACTGTGTGCATGAGTGTATTGGTGAGTGAATTGATATATCAGTGCTACATGTCAAAGTAAGTACATATGTAAAACACAGTACATGTGAGAGTTGACATTTATAAATAACTGCATAAGAGCCAGTGAATGTGTGAGTGGCTGTATGGATCATTGTGAACTTGTATCAGGGATTGTGTAAGAGAGTAAATATGTGTTAGTATATGTTTGAATAAGTAAGGTGTGTATAACTGTATAGTTGAGGAAATGGAGGTGTGATTGATTTTTTGCATGACTGACTAGGTGTGTGAGTAACTCCATGGATGAGTGACAGTCTATGAGTGTCTGTTTACACTGATTGTATCTAAGGTTATATTTGAGTCTGAAGAGGTTAATCGTATTATCACATGATTGATGTCATCAGTGATGTTTTCTGTGATGTCATTTGAGATATTAGTGATGACATTTGAGATGTCAGTGATGTCATCAGTGATGTCATTTGAGATGTCATCAGTGATGTCATCAGTGATGTCACTGACCATGTCATGAATGATGTAATATGTGACATCATCAGCAGTGGATTGCGGGTGCGCGATATATAGTTATTACAATTAACTATATATGCGAATTTCAATGGTTTTGTGCGAGTAAATTATGGTTTTGTAAATGCTAATCCCTAACTATATATGGTCTATAACCAATGGTTTTTTCAGTGAATTTTCTTGGTTTTGTAAATGCTAATCCCTAACTATATATGGTCTATAACCTATGGTTTTTTTCAGTGAATTTCAATGGTTTTTTAATAGCAAATATCAAAAGCTGTCAAATGTCAAGTACGCGATAGGTAAAAACATTTTCGTGTTTATGCACGCTGATGTGCTTTGAACGCTGCCCCCCCCTCTTTTCTCCTAGTAGTACTCTCTCTTTGCAGATAGTGAAGGGTAGTTAACGCAGGCCTTTGCCCCGTTGTAATCCGTCGTGCCTGCTTGTCTCTCCATTTGATTGATTGTTATCCAAGCATTTACTGTTTTAGAATTGATTCTCTTTGGTTCATTCTCTATTTACAAACAAGCACAGAGTCGCAATACTCTGTTTAGTCTTTGCAGATAGTGAAAAATCGTGTAAAAAAACAAAAGTAATCGAGCAAAATCAGTAGGCCACTAATGGGATCTCTTTTTGACCTCGCTAAAATAGAAACATTAGGAACAACCCTTCATGAGAAATACGAAACTAGTGAGATGAACTGAGCTCCACACCATGATGGCTGCAAGACAGCTCGGCTCCGCCACCCACCCCGCCCAAAATAACGATAAATTCTATGCAAATATTATAAATATATACAACACACCAGCAAAGTAACAGGGTAAAACATTTTATTAAATAACTATTTACATAACTATTTTATACTTTTTGTTGCCTGATCCGGCTAGCTCAATCGATCGAGCATGAAACTCATGCACTCTGATAGCAAGCGCTGCTGCTGATGCTATGCAGACAAAAACTGGTTTTCAGTTGGTACATTCTTCAAGATTTTTCCATCCAAGGCTGGTTGAGAGTTTGTAGAACGATGGCTTCAGATTTTCAACATACGGTGTGGTGGCGCGGACTGGGAGGGGGCGCTTGGCTCCTGCCCCCTCCCCAAGTCGTGTTGCCCTAGTGTGGCCTAAGATCGCCCCCGACATAGGCGGCCGGCTCCCGGGGTCCGGCGGAACTTTTTGCCTTTTGATGACTCTTCCATTCTGGACCTTGTCCCACAATCCGTTTGACCTGAAGACACGCTGTAGTGGGGCGCCCCTTTACCGTTTCAGTTGCCATTCTGCCCGCTTTTGCTACACTGTGCCTCTTCCCCCATTCAGCTGTTTACCGCCCGCTCTTACGACTACAGCGTCTCGCTCACCATGTAGTTGAGTTGCTCCGGCTCTTGCGATGCAGCGATAGGCGGCTGCCACAGGACTCTCAAAATGGCTACCGGCTCTTCAGATTTGGGCGTGGTCCACTAAAATGGCCCTGGGACACCTTGGAACTCGGACGCTTGTCTGCTAGGGCTTGGGCCCCATTCTCGAAAGCGTCCCCTCAGCCTTGAAGATTCTACAAAAGTCTTGGGGGCCCCCGACTCCCGCAGGCTTTTGGTGGGGAGCGGCTGCCATGATTGCTCGTGGAATGGCCATGACTGAGCTACGAGATGGTGGTGCTCTCATGCTGACGCCAGCTTCAGTCTGAAACATCCAGAAACACTGTAGACTATTAATTCGATGAGTTCCGGTGGAGCCCCAACGTGACCCGGTAGGGAAGAACTTGCCCTCCCCTTTTTTGATTGATGGTTCTTGTTGCCTGTCCCCTCTGTTGTCATCTAACGGAACCTTTTTGGATTGCCGAGTGAGAAAAAAAAAGGTGGGGCTTTCATCGTTTGGGAAAAAAAAATGTTTCAATCCAATGAAAAGTGTTATTTTTAGGTCATATGATCAAGCATTTCATCATTAGGAAACCAAAAGTAAAATGAACCAATGAAAAGTTTTATAAACAAGTCACATGACCTGTTATGCGGCTTTGGGCTATAAAAAGCCTACAAAATCCGTTGGCCTGTGAGGCGGCGTCAGTAGCGGACCGATGTGCGAATAGGCCGAAGGCAGCACAACGCGTCGAGATCTGGATGGTGGAGTTCTGGACTTTTTGATTCCGTCCAGAGGTGTCAGGGATAACACCCGAAGACCCTGGAGTTCTACCTGTCTCGGTGCACAAATAAACAGAAACACGGGCTTCTCGATGGTGGCGTCAAAGACCAAAGGTTTATTACTGTAGGGACACAGAAGTCACAGAAACTACACACGGGCAGTGTCTAGGAGCCTGTTCGATTTGTACAAAAAGGGTTGCTCCTTATATACTAAAAATTGGGCTTGAGGCAAATTCTTTACATGTAATGCATTCCCAAACCTTTGTGTCCTAAACAATAAATATTTGGCGTTGCACAGGAATCGTCGACAATATCTGATGTCAAAACATTACGAACGAGGGGTTCCCACTTTTCCATCATAATCTCATGTCAACTTTTCATTCAAGACCCGGACCGCCTCATCGTAAATTTCGTTACCTCCCCCTAATAAAGGCCCAGAAGAAGAGGAGCAGAGCCAGGTGCAGAAGATAGAAAAGCAGGATAAGAGATGTTTGTGGGTCGTAAATGGGCAAGGCTACCAGCTTCGGCCGCCTAATCATGATCAGGCCAACGAACACGAGAACCAGTATAGCAGGACTGGCCTCGGGCAGAGGAGGCAGCTTCTACCGAGTCATGCAGCCATGGCGTGTTCTGTTCTAAGGTGCACGTGTCACTGGAGAGGTGAATCTCCGGCTAAAGCCTACGTGTCCTTAATCGAAATGAAGTAATCAGAGGTCATTGCGTGTCCATTGTCTATGTGAGGGCAAGAAACACAAAATGGCTGCCATAATCTAAGATGGATGCCATGGGTAGATCAGAAATGTGTTTGTAACAGGAGTACTCTTACTCGTAGTATAGCGAAAACACCAGGATATGCTAAATGGATCATTTGCGGTTCACTGATACCGAAATTATGTATTTACGACAATGCTGAAAACACGGGTTCAAATCGTCAAGGAACCTCAGACCCTCCTTTTGCCCTTACATAGGCAATTACTCAGTCTATGTCAGAGTCTAATTCTATGCTCATCAGTTCAGTGACATGCTGTTGTATCATCATCCTCTCTCGCGCCTTTTCTCCAAACGCAGGTGGTTTTCTGAAACAGGTTGCAGCACAGAGACTACACAAAGCTGGACCACACTGGATAATCAGACAGCATGAGAATAGGAATACTAAGATGACACCAATGACCATCAGAACCTTCCATCCCCACGCTGATATCAGAGTCCAAAACCACTCCATGAAGGACCAGTTTCCCTTATCTACGTGTATAGAGTCGGAAATCTTGTGTAGCTTAGAGATCGCCTCATAAACTGTTGGAGCGTTATTGGGAATAAAGACACAGCAGCTCGATTGGATCATTCTGCATACCCCACCTCGATCTGCAAGTATTACGTCTAGAACCATACGGTTCTGCAACGTCATGAGTCGATCCGCCTGAAGCTCAGCTGTCAAGTTGCTAAGGGCACCAGCAGTTTCGGTAATAGTAGATTCAACTACCCGTGTTAACTGACGTAGATTTCTACTATTGGCCATAGGCCCCCAGAACGGAAGGAAACCTTTGAAGAAGTCTCCAGCTTCCTGACCAGCGGTATCTTCCTTACTGAAGACACCTCTTGCTACTCTGGTCTTGTGATAGTCTGAAGAAGCAGTGTACGTTGGAGGCAACAGTCGAGCAATATAACATGAACCTGAAAAGTCAGCAGGCAACCATGTATACGCTCTGTCTTGACAAATGAAGTAGGTACCCCTAGCAGTAAGAAAGGCAGGGGAAGAGTTAGACGGAAACACGTAAGTCTCAACGCACTCACTCCTCCCCAGCTGAGCTCTCGGATTTCTCCCATTTCCTTGCAAACAGACCTGACCTCGGTGAGGCACGACCCAGACTGGAGTGGAGCTTTTACGCTTGCTTTCTCCCAAACTAAGGCGATACTCTGTAGAATTCCAACTCAAATATACCCGTAATTCATCTCTAGGGTAAGATGGAGTATTATTGACGTCTTTTATCATGTCAATAATTCCCTGGACTAAAGCTTTGTTGGCAGAGTTGTATTTAGTGGAACGTGGTGGACGCAGAGGATAGGTCTCAAGGGCATAGGCAAAAATGGTCTGAAAGGCCTGAAATGATCCATTATAGCTAAAAGGCAAAACCAGATAGGGAATGCCTTTATCCATAGTGTGGGGTATCAAGCCACACACCCAGCAGTCTGTAGTGTTGACTACCAGTTGGTGTTGGTGCAAGAGTTGTACAAATGTGTTATTGATAAACTCTGAGCGTCGAGCTTGTTCGTGTTCAGGAAATGAGTGAAAAGAGTGCATAGAAGAAACAGTAGAAGTAGCAGGATCAAGGGGAGGTACTGTAGTTACCGGCATAAAAATTAAATTCACACCAAAAACGATTCCACCCACCAACGTTATCAAAACAATTAAAAATGTAATAGCACATTGCATCAGAAAACATTTGCTATGAAGAATTCTGTAAAGTCTATTTCTGCGAACATAAATTACATTTTCTCGTTGCAGCTCAGGAAGCTCCATCTTCTACAATCCGCTCGCGACCACTGATGATGTGTACGTAGATGAAAATGCCTCTATCAGCCCTGGGAGTTCCCAGAACTAACAGAAAGATCGACCTTGTGTCTGACCCCCGCAGATTCAACTAGGCACACAGCCACGACCCTACGGCTACCCAGACGGCAAGGCAATTTTAAAACAATAAAACAATAGCAAACTTCCTGGCTGGAGGCAAAGTGTCAGAATTTCAAATGTGTAAAATAGGCAGTTTCCTGCTTTATTTGTCCATATTGCGAGATCGTAAATTGTATCTCAGTTTTGCAGGAGCTGTTTGATCTGGAAACAGTGTATTTTCAGCAGACGTTGCAATGTTTAAGTTCGCAGATGGCAAAGTTTCTTTTGATGCAGAGGACAAATGTTCAGAATTCAAAGGAGTAATTTCAGGAGGAGAGTCAGAGTTCGATGTGTCAGTTATTAGTTCGGCATCGCTGAAAGGGATGAACCTGGGAATCTGTTCAAACTCAGAGGCACCAATTCCCTTCTTCACCCAGTTATCGTAAGGAAGTGGCAGGGGCACACGTTTGACGTGCGTCGTGTGAATCCAGTTCTTCCGACCGGCCACACGAATAGCAGTTCTCGTCGCTAGCAGCACCTGGAAGGGGCCGACGAATCTGGGTTGAAGATTTTTCGTTCTTGCAAAATTCCGTACAACAACGTGGTCCCCTGGTTTCAGCTGATGACCTGGACTCTCCGGTGGCTTTGGCAATGCATCGAAAACCTGTTGGTGAATAAGACTCAATTTAGCAGTCAAGTCGTAAAGGTAATCAATCAACATTGGATATTCCAGAGAACAGAATTCTTTTGGCCTTGGCACTCCCCAAACACTAGCGGGACGACCAAAGACTATTTCATAAGGACTAAGCTCTACTCTAGAATGTACAGTTGCTCTCATGGATAACAAAGCCAAGGGTAGTGCATCTGGCCAGAACAAACCCGTGGATGCCTGTATTTTAGCAAGTTTTAGTTTGAGGGGGCCATTGTAACCATCAACTAAACCAGCAGACTGGGGATGGTTCGCACTGTGAAATTTCTGTTTGATCCCTAAACCGGCACACACACTCTGCATAACTTTCCCTACGAACTCACTTCCGTTATCTGACCATACAATCCGTGGCATTCCATACCTAGGGAAGTATTCTTTGAGAAGAATTTTGGCAGTTGACAAGGCAGTGTTGTCCTTCAGTGGATATGCTTCGATCCATCTGGAGAAAGCACAAACTACCACTAGGACGTATTTTAGGTTGTTGCAACGATCCATGTGAATGAAGTCTAACTGGATCTCTTCAAAGGGGCAAGAAGGAGGAGCGAAGTGACCAGCAGGTGTAGGGATTCCCTTGCCAGGATTATGCATCAGGCATACCATACAATTTTTCACCACTCTCTCTGCACACTTACTAATCCCATCATTCTTCCAGACTGGAGCCAACATCTTACAAATCCCTTTAGAACTAATGTGCGCTGCTCCATGCGCCATTGTAACCACTGCAAGCACATACGCATCAGGCAACATCCAACGCTGTTGTTCCGACAAATCAATCCAACACCCACTTGAGTCCAATTTACCCGTACTTTCTTTCCATGCAAGCTTTTCCTCCTCAGTCGCTTCCTTCTGAATTTCTTTCACGCTTTCTACTGTGTCCTCACACATTCCAGACTCCGAAATCCATCTTGCAGACGTTGCAACATACATCCTACTCATCATATTCCTAGCTGTCTGTTTAGCGGTCTCATCAGCAAAAGCATTCCCACGACCAACATCATCCGTGATTGCTTTATGAGCGCTGCATTTCACAATCGCAACTTCAGTCGGCAAGGTTAGAGATTCCAACAAATCTTTAACTAGCTGACCATGTTGAATCTTAGTCCCATGGGACGTAATGAAACCTCTCTCTTTCCACAAACGGCTTAAACTATGGGCCACGCCGAACGCGTACTGACTATCTGTGAACACATTCACTCTCTTTCCCTTTGCTAAAACACACGCTCTCGTTAGAGCGATCAATTCTGCAGCTTGGGCAGAATTCTGACTCACTCTTGCAGTCTCCACAATCGTACTCAAAGTCGTTACTGCATAGGCAGCAGTCACATCACCATTCTCCAATTTAAAGCATGACCCATCAACATACAACGTGCCATCTGGATCTGACAACGGAGTGTCTTTTAAATCAATTCGTCCTTTTGTCTCTTCCTCGGTTCTGAAACAACAATCATGGGGTTCAGAATCACTCGAATCCTGATTAGTCGGCAACAATGTTGCTGGATTCAATACATTGCATCTTTTGATCTGTATATGACTTGCTAGCAGTGTCAGCTCGTAGCCAGATAATCTAGCACTGGTAAGGTGTTGCGTCTTAGTTCGATTCATGAGTGTGTCCACAGCATGAGGAACCATGACCACTAGCATGTTATTCATCACCAAACCAGCAGATTGTCGGATGGAAGCCGCAGCTGGTGCTGTAGCTCTCAAACAACTAGGCAACGCTCTAGCTACCGGATCTAGTGTTGATGAAAAATATGCACAAGGACGTTGTTTATCACCAAATCTCTGTGTCAGAACACTCAACGCGCAACCTTCTCTCTCGTGAACATAGAGCGTGAATGGCTTGCTGTAATCGGGTGTACCCAATACAGGAGCTGAACATAGTGCATTTCGTAACTCAGAAAAACTCTCCTGACATTCAGCGGACCATGGCACCGGACTCGGAACATTTTTCCCAGTCAAGGCTACCAATGGTTTTGCTAAAAGAGAAAAATTTGGGATCCATTGCCTACAGTATGAGGTAATACCTAAAAAGGCACGTACTTCTCTCTGTGTGCGAGGAACATTCATCTGTGTAATTGCTTTTATTCTCTCTGGGGTCAACTTCCTTCCCTCCTTTGACAAGAGATGACCTAGGTAGGTTACTTCTTGGCAACAATATTGCATTTTCGAAGGTGACACCTTGTGATTCAAACTAGACAAATGATGCAATAAAGAAATTGTAGCAGCTTTGCAAGTTTCCTTGTCATCAGCAGCCACTAAAAGATCATCTACATACTGCACTAAAGCAGAACCAGGAGGAAGTACAAAGGAATCTAACTGACTTTTTAATGCCTGACTGTAAATGGATGGGCTCTCACAATAGCCTTGTGGAGCACGTTTAAATCTGAAGCTTCGACCTCCTAGAGAGAAGCCGAAAATATCTCTGCTTTCCTCGGCTATCGGAATGCTGAAAAAGGCATTCTTCAAGTCGATAACTGAAAACCATGTGGCTGTTGCAGGAATCAACGTTAACAATGCAGTGATGTCTGGAACCACAGGAAACTGTGGAATCACAATTTTATTAACCTCTCTGAGATCGATAACAAACCTATATACTGGAGGCTTTGAAGGATCAGTACGCTTCAGAATTGGCAATACAGGACTGTTACAGACATTTCCTCTAGTTTCTTCAACCACGCCTTTCTTAATCAAATCTTGCACAATCAATAAAAGTGCACGTTCACCTTCACTAGAGATTTTGTATTGTGGGATTCGTGGAAATTTTACATTTGCTTTCAAAGTGACTACATATGGTGGAATTTCTAAAAGACCTACATCGTTAGGACCAGTCGCCCAAAGAGTATCAGGGAGAGAACGCAGCTCTGGTGGGAGCGCATCCATCGACAAGTACATTGGAGAGGTTATTCTTCTACCCAATGTAAGCTGTACTCCTTCCGGAGAACAGTACAATGTCGCATATAGTCGTTTTAACAAGTCTAAACCAAGCAGATTTTCATTACAACCTGTCGTCAAAATCAAAGGTGCTTTCAATTGACGGGGTCCAACAGAAATAGACAAAGGACCAGATACGGGGTTGTAAACAGGGGCGCCTGAAAAACCTACAGAAACATTTGTTAAGCCAGACAAAGGTGCGCCAGGGAGTTTCTCATGTATGATAGAACTTTTTGCTGCACCAGTATCCAACAGAAACGGTTCGACTACACCTGATGTTGCTACTGCGACATAAGGCCCACTCTGATCCACTGGAACTGATACTACTCCCTCTCTTTGTCCATGGCTGTCCTAGTACTCATTTTGCTGAAATCCCTCATCATTTTCACAATAGTCTTCAACATGATATTGCTGAGATCTATTTTGTTGAGCAGACTGTCCATTTCATTGATCAAAATGATTAGAAGGGCGATCATTTGTCTGTGGAGGCATAGCACCTCGTCCACGACCCCTAGAATTTTGCACAAAACCACCACGACCTCTCTGAGCTGCTGCAGCGTTATTCTGTGCTCAGACTGGACACTCATTCTTATAATGACCTTCTTTCTTACAATACGCACATTGATTCCACTGGTATTGTGGTCTCTGAGAACCATCATCTGTCCTTTGATATGACCCTTGCTGTGTATTAGTCTGATTTGTGCGAGGCGGATATGCTTGCTGCTAAAGAACTTTAGTTTTTAAATCTTTCGTTTTCTTCTCTGACTTTTCCTTCTCCTCTTTATCCCTGTTTTCATAGTACTGGGCAGTTGCAAGAATTTGCGCAGTCGTAGAGACAGCCCACGCACTTTCGGAATCTTTCAATTTATTACTAAGTTCTGGCAACAAATTGTGTACAAATTTATCAACGAATAGTCTCTGTCCTCCTTCTGTGCTCATATCCTGACCACTGTGATCTACAAAAGTCTCTTCGAACCTTGTGAAAAAGTCTTGCCTGCATGCGGACAACTTGTCCCAGTTAACCCGCAATGCTGGCATCAGAGTCTTCATTAAGTCAATTATTCTACCTGGTAGGTTAGCAATTAGAGGTTCGGGTTTGGAACCACCTATTTGCTGACCATCCGCTGAATTATAGCTGCCCAATCACCACCTAGAGCAACTGGATGATTTTCTTTTCGAATTTTTGCCCAAATTGGTTGCGGAACTACATTCCCAAATAACATGTCAATGTCCGCTAAATTCATCACACAAGCTTCAACTATCTGCGCTAACTCCTTATAATATCCAGCTGGATTCTTACGCGGATCTGGCAAGGCCTGTTTCACTGCTAACACTTTGGCTCGCTTCCACGGAATGTGTATCCACACTCTTTGGAATTGCGCCGGAGCGGCAACAACACCATTCGGTACGTCAGCTTGTACAGCATCGCGCCAAATTGGAGGAACCTCCCTCATTGGATATTGGCGATTCTGCCTAGTACTACTCTTCTCTAACTCCCTTGGTGAACGAAGTGATGGATCATTCCTGTAACTTAAAATCAGTTCCATCGCTTCTTTTATATCCTGACCAACTATCATACCAGCAGCAAACTCTTTCTGAACACTAATTAATTCTTCTAAATTTGATTCAGAGTCATCTTCTTCTAATTCCTCACGTAAAAGGGAGCACATTTCGTCAAACACATATCGTTGTGTTGGTTCTTTCCATTGCATAAATGTATCTAATACATCTCTAGTACTATATCTCCTACTCTTCGAAATCCATCTAAGAGCTGTGGAATCTAATATTCCCCGTTCTTCAGTACTGGGAAGCTGACTGCGTCTCTGTATAGAGTCAGAAGTAGGAGTCTTAATCAGATTTTTATAGAAGGGAGATAGAATATTCGAGACAGAATCAGTGATTCTCCGACGAACAGAAAGTGGAGTCATAATACTGGCAGAAGCAGAAAACACGGTAGCAGTTGGAACAGATAGAACAGAAACAGTAGGAGTATCAGGCAAAGTAGTTTGTGAACTAGCAGGTGTAAGTGATACAGGTATAGGCAAAGAAGTCGGCAACCCTGGAAGAGGGGGTACCGAAGGAACATTAACATTGACAACAGGAGGTACAGGAGCTTGATTCTGGGGAGCAGGAGCAGGAATACCAGGTTGTCCAGCAACCGGTAATTGAACATTCGGTAAAGGTGGGGCCGTAGCACCCTGTGCATACGGTGGGGGTGACCGTAACAAGTAAGACAACAGAGGATCATTTTTGGGGTCCTCTACTATCTTAGCTGTACTCGATGGCAAGGCAGGATAGCACTTGTCTATCGCTAAATTACGCTCTCTATTGGCCACCTCCATTGCTTTCTCGGATTCGTTGACTTGCAGCTGCTTAGCAGACTGCTCTAAAGTCAACTCTTGCTCTTTCTGTTCTTTCTTCAACTTTTTAATTTCTCTCTGTTTAGATTCTTTTCGCCAATAACGAAGAGAATCAAACATTGCCGGCCGGGCTTTCTTCTTGAACAATTTCGTTTCTAAATTATCAATGACTTGGGGTTCAAAACTACCATGCAGTGGCCAACTAAGGACACCGTCTTTTTCTGTATATCGGACCCATACCTCATTATAAGATATAGGACCCACTCCAAACTTACAATATAGATCATATAGAGGAGTTCCGATCGGAGGAACCAGACATGAGTCTTCCAACCGGGAATCACTGTTGCAACCAAAACACGATAACATACAATTTTTCCGACTTACCATTTTAGAACCCGGAACACAGAACAACCAAAAACACGAACAGAAATGTGCACTCGAACCAAGAACTTAGGCCTACCAAAAGCGAACAAATGTATCGATACCCAAAACTAAACCAATAGATTATCGTAACTAGAACAACCAGTGATAATCTTACGAAACCAAACCAAACCAAGAACTAAAAGGATCTTATCCAAACAGGAACAACCCTTACGAAGTAACCAACTAGCAACCACTTAATACTTAACTGAGGCACTGAAGACGTCACCAAGGAGAAACCCGTCACGTCTCGCCGAACTAAGGACTGCACCTCGGGTCCAAGACAGGGCGACGGTCAAGGCAACGGACCACTGCAGCCGTCCTGAACGGGAACCCTCGTGGAAGAGAACGTCGGGCCACTTTTGCGATATGCCGGGATCGATGAAGTGGGGCGCCTCCCTCAGGAATCTTCACACGAAGCTTCTCGAACTCTTCAGGCTTTTGGACCGGTACCGAATGACGTCGCCCCAGGTTGGGCGCCAATTGGAGTTCTGGACTTTTTGGTTCCGTCCAGAGGTGTCAGGGATAACACCCGAAGACCCCGGAGTTCTACCTGTCTCGGTGCACAAATAAACAGAAACACGGGCTTCTCGATGGTGGCGTCAAAGACCAAAGGTTTATTACTGCAGGGACACAGAAGTCACAGAAACTACACACGGGCAGTGTCTAGGAGCCTGTTCGATTTGTACAAAAAGGGTTGCTCCTTATATACTAAAAATTGGGCTTGAGGCAAATTCTTTACATGTAATGCATTCCCAAACCTTTGTGTCCTAAACAATAAATATTTGGCGTTGCACAGGAATCGTCGACAATATCTGATGTCAAAACATTACGAACGAGGGGTTCCCACTTTTCCATCATAATCTCATATAAACTTTTCATTCAAGACCCGGACCGCCTCATCGTAAATTTCGTTACCTCCCCCTAATAAAGGCCCAGAAGGAGAGGAGCAGAGCCAGGTGCAGAAGATAGAAAAGCAGGATAAGAGATGTTTGTGGGTCGTAAATGGGCAAGGCTACCAGCTTCGGCCGCCTAATCATGATCAGGCCAACGAACACGAGAACCAGTATAGCAGGACTGGCCTCGGGCAGAGGAGGCAGCTTCTGCCGAGTCATGCAGCCATGGCGTGTTCTGTTCTAAGGTGCACGTGTCACTGGAGAGGTGAATCTCCGGCTAAAGCCTACGTGTCCTTAATCGAAATGAAGTAATCAGAGGTCATTGCGTGTCCATTGTCTATGTGAGGGCAAGAAACACAAAATGGCTGCCATAATCTAAGATGGATGCCATGGGTAGATCAGAAATGTGTTTGTAACAGGAGTACTCTTACTCGAAGTATAGCGAAAACACCAGGATATGCTAAATGGATCATTTGCGGTTCACTGATACCGAAATTATGTATTTACGACAATGCTGAAAACACGGGTTCAAATCGTCACGGAACCTCAATGGCACCGAGGTGGTGTCCAGCAAGTTGCCGCACTGGTGTGGCTATCCTACAATGCTGCGCCGAAAGACGGCGTGGGGTGCCCGGGGGGGGGGGGGGGGGGAGGCGGCGCAAACGGCCCTCTCCTGCCTCCCCAGGTGGAGGCACCTCATCTGCAGTGGGGCGCCCCTTACCGTTTCACTCGCCGTTCAGCAGAGTTGCACCCACTCTTGCGGCACAGTGCCTCACCCTCCATCCAGCTGAGTTTCGTCTGCTCTTGCGGTACAGCGACTCACCCGCCATCCAGCTGAATTTCTCCCACTCTTGCGGTACAGTGAGTCGCCCGCCATCCAGCTGAGTTTCGCCCGCTCTTGCGGTACAGTGACTCACCCGCCATCCAGCTGAATTTCACCCACTATTGCGGTACAGTGACTCGAACGCGCTGAGATCCAGATGGCACCGAGGTGGTGTCCAGCAAGTTTCACTGGTGTGGCCATCCTACAATGCTGCGGCGAAAGACGGCGTGGGGTGCCCGGGGGAAGGGGGGAGGCGGCGCAAACGGGCCTCTCTCGCCTCCCCAGGTGGAAGTACCTCATCTGTAGTGGGGCGCCTCTTAGCGTTTCATTCGCCTTCCAGCTGAGTTCCGCCCGCTCTTGCGGCACAGTGCCTCACCCCCCATCCAGATGAGTTGCGCCCGCTCTTGCGGCTACAGCGTCTCGCCCACCATCCAGCTGAATTGCGCTTACTCTTGCGGTGCAGCGAAAGGCGGCTGCAACAAGACTTTCAAAATGGCGGCCGGCTCTTTGGATTTGGGCCTGGTCCACTAAAATGGCCCTGGGACACCTTGGAACTCGGACGCTTGCCTGCTAGGGCATGGGCCCCATTCACGAAAGCGTCCCCTCTTTTGACTGATTGTTCTTGTTGCCTATCTCTTCTGTTGTTATTTAACGGAACCTTTTTGGACTGCCGAAAGGGGTTCTGGTCCGACCGCTTGTTGGTGGAGACATTTTGACTATATCCTGGACCTGCCCGGCCTTGCCCAAAATGGCGCCGGTATAAATGGGACTCGTAACTCCTTGTTGTGTACTGGTTGCCCAACCTTGATATCACGAGATACGTATGCAGTTTTGAAGCACATGGCGGGCGGGGACGAGTACTGATTGAACATTTGGACATCCCTATTGATATTTAGTTCTGATGTGTTATTGATTACTGTACTATTGAAAGATTGAATTAACGTCACTCATGGTACTTGCCCGCAAATGTATATCTAGATAATTTTATTGTAACTGGCTCTGTCTTACTTTAATTATAAAATGTACGTCCACTGATTCCGCAACTGTTAGACACCTTAGTTCTTGCAACCTAATGGCCCGCCCGTTACGTTCTTCTACAGTGTAAATGTCCCCTCATCATATACGATTCCAGTTTGCTCCGTGGCCGGCCCACGTGGTTATAGGCCCGTATTTGTATACTGACATTTTCACAATAAAGGTTTTTAAAACAAAACATGGTAGTAGTACCTTTTTTGGTAAAGTTTTGAATAATAGCCACTGTTTTCGAATCAGTAAAAGGCAAGTGAAATAAAGCAGCCCGATTACATGACGGTTAAAAGGTATAATACGCAGGAACGCAGTAAAGATAAATGGTCAAGGGCTGTTGTGTTTTCCACTCCTGCAACATAAAGTGATCGATAAGAATCCAATATTCATGCCTATCAGCGACTAAGACAGCAGGCCGAGCCTCTTTTGTTCAACGGCTCCCTCATGGGACGATGAAACGCCCTTTTTCACGAAATAGGAATATTTTACTTGCAGGACAGTTGTAAATTTCCCGGGAAAATACATTAGCCTGGAACATTGTTAGTGATAAACTGTAAATGCATCTGGGTCCTTTGCTTTACAAGTCAGAGTGAGAAAAAAAAAGGTGGGGCTTTCATCATTTGGGAAAAAAAAATGTTCGAAAGCAATGAAAAGTGATATTTTTAGGTCATATGACCAATCCTTTCATCATTAGAATAACAAAAGTAAAATGAACCAATGAAACGTTTTATTAACAAGTCACATGACCTGTTATGCTTACGTTACGCGCTGCGCGCCACGCTCTTGATCGTTTTCGGGAAGCTGCGCCTCGCGCACCGGAACACTTCCGGGTGCGCTAACGCGGTGCGTCATATGACGCATTACGCGACAACGCAGGTCCAGAATATAGTCAAAATGTCTCCACCAACCAGCGGTCGGAACACAACCCCTTTCAGCAGTCCAAAAAGTTCTGTTAAATGACAAGAGAAGGGACAGGCAACAAGAACCATCAATCAAAGAGGGGAGGGCAAGTTCTTCTCTACCGGGTCACGTTGGGGCTCCACCGGAACTGATCGAATTGGTAGTCTACAGTGTTTCTGGATGTTTCAGACTGAAGCTGGCATCAGCATGAGAGCACCACCATCTCGTGGCTACGTTGTGGCCATTCCGCGAGCAATCATGGCAGTCGCTCCCCACCAGAAGTTTACGGGAGTCGGGGGTCCCGGTGACTGTTGTAGAATCTTCAAGGCTGAGGGGACTCTTTTGGTAATGGGGCTCATTCCCTAGCAGTCAAGCGTCCGAGTTCCACGGTTGCCCAGAGCCATCTTTGCAGGCCAGGCCCAAGTCTGTGGAGTCGACCGCCATTTCGTGAGCTCCGTAGCAGCCGCCTGTCGCTGTACCGCAAGATTGGGTGCAATTCCGTTGGATGGCGGGTGAGACGTTGTAATAGCAAGAGCAGGCGCAATTCAGCTGGCTGAGCGAGGCACTGTGTCGCAAGAGCGGGCAAAAGTCAGCTGGTCGAGTGAAGCGCTGGGGTGTAGCTGAGAAACCTCCACCTGGGGAGGTGGGGGAGGCTCGTTTGCGCCGCCTCTCCCTTCTACTGCACCCCACGCCGTCTCCTGGCGCAGGTATATGTGATGGTCGGACCAGGGCACCGCAGGACGTGTCTTCAGGTCAAACGGATTGTGGGACAAGGCGTGGAGCAGGCGCAATTATCTCGGGGGCCTCCGTCAAGCAGTTCAGGGAGGCACCGCATCACATTGTTTTCCAATGCAGTCAGGTCCACAAACAGCCCCCACTTACTTTGAGAATAGTGAAGCTGCTGCAGGTGCAAATAAGCTTCAGACAGTGTTACAAGCGCTGCTCCGAACCCTCAACTATGGCACCCAACATCCAGGACTTATGCCATTTGTGCAAGGCAGTGACATCGAAGCATCTCAGGGACCAAGCAACATACCATATCCAGAGTCCTTCCCACAACCTCTGCCTTCCTTCTTACCTAGTTATTGTTCTTTCACTCCCACTCCAGGCTTTTAGTTTGTGGATGGAAAACCATGAACCTACACTCACCTATAAAAATCTTACTATTGATTGTTTTTTTTTAGCCCAAAATACAAAGGCTTGTTTGGATCGATGTTGCAGCAGGCTGCCATGTAAATAGTTATTTAATAAAACGTTTTACCCTGTTACTTTGCTGGTGTGTTGTATATATTTATAATATTTGCATAGTGTTTGTCGTTATTTTGGGTGGGGTGGGCGGCGGAGCCGAGCTGTCTTGCAGCCATCATGGTGTCGAGCTCAGTTCCTCTCACTAGTTTCGTATTTATCATGAGGGGTTGTTCATAATGTTTCTATTTTAGCGAGGTCAAAAAGAGATCCCATTAGTGGCCTACTGATTTTGCTTGATTCCTTTTGTTTTTTTAACGATTTTTCACTATCTGCAAAGACTAAACAGAGTATTGCGACTCTGTGCTTGTTTGTAAATAGAGAATGAACCAAAGAGAACCAATTCCAAAACAATAAATGCTAGGATAACAATCAATCAAATGGAGAGGGAAGCAGGCATGACGGATTACAACGGGGGCAAAGGCCTGTGTTACCTACCCTTCACTATCTGCAAAGAGAGAATACTCCTAAAAGAAAAGAGGGGGGGCAGCGTTCAAAGCACATCAGCGTGCATAAATACGAAAATGTTTTTACCTACCATGTACTTGACATTTTACAGCTTTTGATATTTGCTATTAAAAAACCATTGAAATTCACTGAAAAAACCATAGGTTATAGACCATATATAGTTAGGAATTAGCATTTACAAAACCTTGAAAATTCACTGAAAAAACCATAGGTTATAGACCATATATAGTTAGGGATTAGCATTTACAAAACCTTAATTTACTCGCACAAAACCATTGAAATTCGCATATATAGTTAGTTGCACTAACTATATAACGCGCACCCGCAATCCACTGCTGATGATGTCACATATTACATCATTCATGACATGGTCAGTGACATCATTGATGACATCACTGATGACATCTCAAATGACATCACTGATGACATCTCAAATGACATCACTGATGACATCACTGATGATTTCATTCATGTGACAATACAATGCATCTCCTCACACTTTAATATAACCTCTGTTACATCCAGTGAAAAATACAGAATATAATTTTTTAAACCATTGTACTAGTTACTACATACGCACTCACTGATTCCTATGTCTACACACAGATTCACTCATTCACCCATAGAATCGTACATACAATCACTCATCTTTACAACACTATCATATGCACTCATACACCAATACAGACACTCACACTCTGCCACTCATCCATGGAGTTACTCACACACCTAGTCAGTCCTGTAAAGAATAAATCACACTTCCATTTTCTAATCAATACAGTTAAACATAGAGTACCTTACATTTTCAAACATATACTAACACATACTTACTCTTTTATACAATCATTGATACAAGAACACATTGATCTGCACAGAGTCACACATCTCCCAGCCAGCCACACACACACTCAGTCTCCCATACAAATACTTCGACAATCAATCAATAACCCATATAGTTACTCATATAGCTACTGATCAACACATGTAGCAGTTTACAGAACAACAGACATAATGATGCACAAATTAAGACAGTTTAGTCACTAACCCATGCACTCAGTGAGACACATTTAATCACTCACTCATACAGTCAGTCACGCACCTACTAAATTAACCCTGGGCGAAGAACTACGCTCCGTTCGCGGAGTTTGCGGAGTTTCGGCAACTCCGCGCTCCGCGGAGAACGCGAAGTTGTTGAATACTCCGCAAACTGCTGCGTAGTGTAGTTCTCGCGCGCTCAATAGCATTTTCGCGTGCGCGAGGATGCTTGTCGGTAAGATCGAGTTGCCGAACACGCAGAAACTGCAATCTGGCACAGAATAACTCGCGAACACGTTAGTAGTGACCGGAAATAAGGGGACGCGAGCGGGCGGGACAAACCTCATGGGTAACTTCGCGCGCTACACATCCCGAGCATGCAGGTAATCAATCAATCAATCAATCAGGATATTTGTATAGCGCGCTACTCAACCAGAGGGTCTCAAGGCACTTGGGGGAGGGGGGTCCGCTACTGCTCGAACAGCCATGTCTTGAGTTGCTTCCTGAAGCAGAGGTGGTCTTGGGTCAGGCGGAGGTGGATGGGGAGGGAGTTCCAAGTCTTGGCTGCCAGGTAGGAGAAGGATCTTCCTTCCATGGTGGATCTTCGGATGCGTGGCACGGCGGCGAGGGCATGGCTGGTCGATCGTAGCTGGCGGGTGGGAGTGTAGAAGGTCAGGCGGTTGTTGAGGTACCTGGGGCCCAGGTCGTGGAGGGCCTTGTGTGCGTGGGTGAGGAGTTGGAACGTGATTCTCTTGCTGACAAGGAGCCAGTGAAGGTCTCTCAGGTGTCCGGAGATGTGGCTGTGTCGGGGGATGTCCAAGATGAGTCGTGCAGAGGCGTTCTGGATGTGTTAGAGTCTTTTCTGGAGTTTGGCTGTGGTTCCGGTATAGAGGGTGTTTCCGTAGTCCATTTGGCTGATGAAGAGTGCCGGTGTGACCGTCTTCCTGGTTTCGGTGGCGAGCCATGGGAAGATCTTTCGGAGCATGCGTAGGATGTTGAAGCATGATGATGAGACGGCGTTGACTTGTCTGGTCATCGAGAGGGAGGAGTCCAGGATGAAGCCCAGGTTGCGTGCGTGGTCCGCTGGTTTGGGTGCGCTGCCCAGGGCAGGGGGCCACCAGGAGTCGTCCCAGGCGGAGGGTGATGATCCAAGGATGAGGACTTCCGTCTTGTCTGAGTTCAGTTTCAGGCGGCTGTTCCTCATCCACTCGACTACGTCTTTCATCCCTTCGTGTAGGTTGGTTCTGGCAGTTCCTGGGTCGTTGGTGAGGGAGAGGATCAGCTGGGTGTCGTCGGCGTAGGAGATGATGTTGAGGTTGTGTTGGCGTACGATGGCTGCGAGGGGGCTCATGTAGACGTTGAAGAGGGTGGGGCTGAGTGATGATCCTTGTGGTACGCCGCATATGACTTCGGTGGCCTTGGATCTGTACGGGGGGAGGCGGACTCTCTGGGTTCTTCCGGTGAGGAACGAGATGATCCACTCCAGTGCCTTCTCTTGGATTCCGATGTTGCTGAGGCGCTGCACTAGGGTGCGGTGGCAGACCGTATCGAATGCTGCGGAGAGGTCCAGGAGGATGAGGGCTGCTGTTTCCCAGTTGTCGAGCAGGGATCGGATGTCGTCAGTCGCTGCGATGAGGGCGGTCTCGGTGCTGTGGTTGGTGCGGAAGCCGGACTGCGAGCGGTCGAGGCTGGTTGGGCGAGCGCAATTGGTGATCCACTGTGTGAGGCTGTTGGCTGCTTGGTTGGGGTCCGTTGAGCTGGCGGGTGGGTTCTGGCTCAGTGAAGTGGTGAGCTGGTCGGTGGAGATCTTGTTCCAGTTCCTGCGGGGAACCTGTTGCGGGTGGTGGTGAGTCGTGGTCTTTCTGAAGCTGAAGTGGACGCAGCTGTGGTCTGTCCAGTGGAGCCCGGTGGAGTGGCTGAAGGAGATGTACTTGCTGGAGGAGAAGACTGGGTCAAGCGTGTGTCCGGCGTAGTGGGTGGTGGTGTTCACCAGTTGCATGAGTCCGAGGTTGGCGAGGTTGTCCAGCAGGGTGGTGGTGGTGTTGGTTGTCGTTGTTGTTCTCCAGGTGGAAGTTGAGGTCCCCTAGGAGGATGTAGTCAGCGGAGGCGAGGGCGTGCGGGCTGATGAAGTCTGCGATGTCTTCGCTGAATTGTGTGCGAGGTCCTGGGGGTCTGTAGATGAGGGTGCCTCTGAGTGTGGTCTTGGGGTCGGTGTGTATCTGGAAGTGAAGATGTTAAGCGGCTGTGAGGGTGTCGTCTGAGTTGGTCGTGATGCAGATGGTGTTCTTGTGGACGATGGCAGTGCCTCCTCCTGTCTCGTTGACGCGGTCTCTCCGGGTGATCTTGTATCCGTCCGGGATGGTGACGGCGATGTCGGGCGCTGAGGAGGCGTTCATCCATGTTTCCGTGAGGAAGGCGACGTCTGGAGATGTGGTGTTGAGCTGGTTCCAGAGTTCCACGGCGCTCCCGAAGACGAAAAATGGCTTGCGAACTGGTCAAGCAAGCTACTACGCATGCTCGCGGAGCTATGCGTAGTTCGCGGAGTGCAAGTGCATCTTCGCGTAGCTCGCGGAGTGCGGCTACGCGAACTACGCCCAGGCTTATACTAAATCCTTCATCCAGACACTTCTACATCTACTCATTCTTCAATATGTAAAACATATTTAAACTTTACAGAAACACACAGTCACTGGATGATGTCATCAGTGATGTCATCAGTGATGTCATTTGAGATGTCATCAGTGATGTCATCAGTGATGTCACTGACCATGTCATGAATGATGTAATATGTGACCTCATCAGCAGTGGATTGCGGGTGCGCGTTATATAGTTAGTGCAACTAACTATATATGCGAATTTCAATGGTTTTGTGCGAGTAAATTAAGGTTTTGTAAATGCTAATCCCTAACTATATATGGTCTATAACCTATGGTTTTTTCAGTGAATATATATATATATATATATATATATATATATATATATATATATATATATATATATATATAGATATATATATATATATATATATTCCAAAGGTAATCCGGCAGCAAGGCAGGCTTCACTCTACTTGAAAACACGGACACGGACCCAAATTCGGTGCAAAGTGATTTAATCGGTGTTAGTTTTCCCAGCCATCATGACGCGTTTCGCGCTACACAGAGCGCTTGATCACATGACACAGGTAAATTTACGGCATTGGTTTATAAGCTGATGACATTGCAAGTCTTGGCCTACAAAATGCATAGACATGAAGAAAATCCTCGTTTGTGAACTACAATGACCTGTTCTTTTCAATACAATGTGTTTATGTATAAATAATGCATTCAATATGCAGTCAGCCAAATGAAATAAATTAAATCGTGTGCATCAGTAAAAAAACATACAATGCCTAAGTATTGTGAAGGTGAGAAACAATATTAGACGTGATTTAAAATAAATGAATTCATTATTATTGAGTCTTGGTGCAGCATGACTCCTGATGTTCGTAATGAATATATATCATTCAATTATAGCAGCAAAACATTTTCTTTACATCCCTGGGTGTATTCACGGGTGGAACGGTATGGAGCCCCATACGTTTGGAATGTTCCTTTAATTACAATCCCCAAGGGATGGAGATAAAGTGCAAGAAAACAATATCATATGACCTCCCGGAAAGCCACTCATAAGGGGGTTTAGGGTGATATCAGTAAAGTACCATGATTGTACAGTCCAGCTACAGTTAATGTGCAAAGTAACGCATGTTTAAATATGGATTCTGAAATTCACATCAATAAATAAATGAATAAATTTCCATTTGTAAAATACCGACCATCATCAGCAATAAATAGATAAATATACATAGACAAATCAATTCATAATTACACCTATAATTAAAACCTTAAAATGGTATATACAGGCTAAAATTGATTTATAAATTGTACATATCTACAAAACCATCACAGTGAATATTGTTGCTAAGAGATGGTATGGCATTACAAAACTTAAGAATTCATCATAATAAATATATATCTAAAATCCATAAAACATGCGAATTCATAATGCAATTAAAATTGGACCACATCCTAAAATATCGTGTATGTCCCCAGTAGACCCACTATAAGCATGTGTAAAGATCTTCAGTAATGTTAAGGCCTGACGGGTGTTTGGTGTTCAGTGCAAGTATATAGTGAGTCTCGAGGCGGCAAAGTTTATCCTCTCTGTTGCCGCCTCGTCTACTTGCCGGTACGCAGTCTATTACATAGTACCTAAGTTTGTTACTCTTGGAGTCGTGCTTGGCTTTAAAATGTCTCGCGACAGGGTAGGTATTATCTTGATTGTCAATTGCTCTGAGATGTTGGAGAATTCTTTTGTGTGCGGGATGTTTAGTGCTCCCAACATAGAGCAGCTCACATGGACAAATCAAGACATAGACGGCGTATTCAGTTTTGCATGTTAACACCTTATCTATTTTATGTTCCCTCCTGTCAAATGGCGAGTGGTAGCAAGATTTGTTAACTGCTTGTTGGCAAGCCTTGCATACCTTACAATTAAAAAAGCCTGTGTGTGTTTGATACCAGGCTGTTGACTCCAAGATCTCTGGGCTGGTTTTCACCAGTTCGTCCCTCATAGACTGCCCCCTACTATAAGTGATGGATGGTCTTTTTGGAAGATCGCTTCCTATCACCGGGTCACTGAGGACTAATGGCCAATTTTTGCTGATGATGGACTGTATTTGTTTGAATTGTGCGCTATACTGCACTATTATCCTGAATTCAGGTGGCTTAGTGACTGTAGCATTAGCTTCCAGTGGCAACTCAGGATGTCTTAACAGCAGTTCGGATCTATCTTTTAATTCAGTTTTTTGGATAGCTGCATCTATAATTTTACTTGAGTAACCCCTCTGTAGGAATCTGTTTTTACTCTCTTTTTGTGCGTCTCTCAGGTCACTCTCCCTGCTATGTATCCTTTTAAGCCTGAGCATTTCCCCGTACGGAATGCTGTTCACTAGATGTTTAATATGTGAACTTTTGGCATGCAGGGTAGAGTTCCCTGCGGTGGATTTACGGTGTAGTCTCGTCTCTAGATTGCCTTGTTCAACAAACACTTCTGTGTCTAAGAATGTGATAGATGTTTTACTTATAGTGGCAGTAAACTGGAGGTTCAGATTGTTTCTATTGATGTTAGTTATGAATAATTCTGCTGATGTTACATCCCCCCTCCAGATAACAAACAGGTCATCGATGAAGCGTAACCAAGTTACCACCCTGTTTTGCATTGTCTCTGCGTGTTCTACCATGAGGACCAGCTCCTCCCAATAGCCCATGTGCAAGCACGCGTAGCTAGGAGAGAAGCTGGCCCCCATGGCAACACCCTGTAGCTGCCTATACATCATATTGTTGAACATAAAAACATTGCTGTTTAGACAAATC
Organism: Lissotriton vulgaris; assembly: GCF_964263255.1. Lineage (NCBI taxonomy): Eukaryota > Metazoa > Chordata > Amphibia > Caudata > Salamandridae > Lissotriton > Lissotriton vulgaris. Next base: position 324,894 of record NW_028255773.1, on the reverse strand, counting down.
TTTGCCATATCCACCAACATATTGTTATGCTCTGTCATGTTGGGTTGTGCTCTTTGCAGGTAGAAGTTCATGGCATTGAGGCCGTCTGAGTGTATGATACTCGTGTATAGTGAACACACGTCCAATGCGATTAATAAATAGTCCTGGTTCCATGCAATGTTCTTTATTTTATTCAAAAAATCGCTAGTATCACTTATATATGACGGCAGTCTTTTTACCTCCCCCTGCAGGAAGAAATCCACATATTGTGACAAATGTTCAGAGCAGCTGTTCCTAGCTGAAATAATGGGACGCCCAGGAGGATTTAGCGGGTCCTTATGCAGTTTAGGCAAAAAGTACATTGTTGGTACAATGGGATGATCGTTTTTAAGGAACTTGTGTTCAGATTTGGTAATCAGGCCCTTGGTTTTCCATTTGGACAATTTTTTATAACAGTCCATATATACCGCCTTTAGTTCCAATCCTGTAAATCTGGTATAGCAGGTTCTATCATTAAGCTGCAAGAGAGCTTCTTTCAGATACATTTCTCTGTGCATCAACACAATGTTTCCTCCTTTGTCAGAGGCACGAATTATAAGATTACGATTATTTTGCAGCTTAACCATTAGAGCTCTGTACTCTGCCTTCTGTTTGTCATACTTATGTTTGCCTCTGTGAATTTTGATATTCAGATCCTTCAGCTGATTGGTTACTTGGTCATGGAACAAGTCTATAGAGTCTTTGATCATGACTGGATTAAAGGTTGACTTGGCTTTGAACTTTGTGGGAGGTTTCATGAGCCCTAGCAAGTTGACGTTGAGCCCGGAGGTTCCCGATGTCGATTGTGATTGTGCCAGACCGCATTCGTTCTGTGAATTTGATTGCCACATTTCATCAAGTTCCTCCATTAGATCAACTGTTGTTTGCGAATGAGCTGTATTTCCAACAGTGGTATCACTAGATGATGTGGTTTGTGTGTCCTCATGTTTGTTCAAGATAAAATATTTTTTCAACTTTAATTTCCTTGTGCTTTTGAAGACATCCAGTCTGGTATTCACATAGTTAAAATCTCTCTTTGGGCAAAACGAAAGGCCAAGGCTTAGTATTTCTTTTTCCTTTTGACTCAACTCTATATTGGCCAGATTTACCACAGTCTTATCCAAATCAATGGGAATTATTTGTTCTTGCCCCATCCTCCTCTCTTCTTGCGAGTTCCCCCTGCGTTTGCTGGCCTTCCTCCGCTCTCTGCGCTTCCAGTTCCTTGAGCGGTGTAATTCTGTTGTCTTGTCCGAGGCCGCAACGTTTGCCTTCTGTCCTCGCAAAAAATCTCCAGCTCTTCATCCAGTGTATTTTTTGGGCCTGCTGCTCTTGCGCTCTCAGCCCTTTCTTGATCACTGTCCGGTTCAGAGCTGTTCTCGGAGTTAGTTGAAACAGTTTCCTCATTTACCGGTCTGACTGTAGTTGGTTTCACTATGGGCTGTTTTTTGGCTTGTCTAGATTTTCTTATCGCTTCATATTTTCTAGAAAAGGTAAATATTTGCCCAGTTTCAAAATCGGTTTTGTCTCTGAAAAATGTGTATGTTTTCCTATTTTTAATCACTTCCTCTTCTTTCTTTAATCTCGTACACATTTCTTTTCTGAGTTTGTTGGCCTCCTCTCCCTCTTTTAATGCATCTATTTCCTCATTGATTTTGTTTATTTCTTCAAGCAGTTCTGCTCTATCCAATTCGGCATGTTTTATGAGTATGTGCATTAATTTCTTAGAGGACTCTAAATTGCAGTCAGCCCATTCGCGCATTAGAGTGGGGTTTGGCTTCTCATAGCTGGGCGCCAGGAGGATGCGGAGCCCACGGGGGACTCTATCCACATCTAAATACATTTTTAACGACCTGGCCTCCCACCATTTACTCTGTTCTGCACGACTTTTTTTCTCTAGTAGTTTAAACTTGTCCTTCAATGTAATGTTGGATTCATTTGTTTTGCCAATTGCACTGGTCTCCTTAGTGGGTGCTGTTTTCTTTTCATCGAACATCAGGAGTGCCGCACTTTCCCTTTCCTGTACTGTGTCCGATGACATTGTAAGGGAAACACTAACAATTTCTTGAATTATTTTAACTCAGAAGTACGAGCGTTGAGGCTTTTTCCTTTTGCTCTGCTTACTAATATATATATATGTTCACTCCACAATTGCCGGTCGGAAAGTGCTGGGCTGTCGCGGGCGGTCCGAGATGGGATACCGGAAATCCCTCATATAATGTCCACAAAATCATAATCACAGGAAACACTCGGACTCCCAAAATTGCTGCAGATAAATTTATTGGCAAGTAAAAAAATTACACGTTTTGGCTTTACGCCTTGGTCATGCTCGTATAAACCCAAAATCACCATGGTTATATCCATTTCCTGTTTCTCGATAGAGGAAGGACTAACCCACACAAGTGCTTATACATATCAGCAACTCTTGCAGCCATTTTTTAAATGTCAAAATAACATTCAGTCAGAAAAGATGAGTTCATCAACCGTCCATATAATGAGAAACAATGATGGTTGAACCACATATAACAGTTTTGTATATAATATACATATGGAATATAGAGTGTTACATAATTTCATTCTTCGATGTCACTTAATTCAATGTGCATGAAAACGGCAACTTGATCAAATACAAGGTTCATAAATCCTGATGTACCACCTATGATTGAATAAGTAATCACCATAATCCTCTGTATTAGCCAGTCACTCAGCCCATTGCCCAATAGAGTAATACACCAATGCATAACCAGAAATCACGCCCTAGTGGACATATGCACTCATGATAATATTGAAACATATCTACAATACTATTGCTTAGAGACCAGGTATCATAGGCCATAATGTATTTTGATCAGAACGTTGTGGCAACCGAAAAATCTCAGACGAGTAAAACGCAAATAAAGCCCAAGTGGGCATTGGTACACATCAAGTACATTTGATGACATCCAAAGAGTCCAACATTTCATCATAGTTTATAAATGTTCAGACAGTTGCAAGAAGAAGTGCCCCAACCTGTAATATAAAAAAGTTAAAATTACTAAAAACACGAACTGCTGATGAAATAACATTATCTAAATGATTAATCATGCAATGAATAGCCAGCTCCTCACATAAATGTAACCCTTTCGGTGTGGATCCCGGATCCCCTGGCAGGTATGGCAGTTCTATGGCAGTGTGATGCCGTTGTCGTAATACAGTGGTAGGACTACCAAAGCGGCATCCCCGACAACCACCGCTCCTCCAGCGTGTGTTTGGCGGTCCAATGGACCGGCAAGCTCGTAATTAGACCCTAAGTGATTTGCTCAGAGCCCTCGCAAGGTGTTAAACCTGGTTCCCCAGATCAAAAGTCAGCATCTCTGGACATTAAGCTACATTCATATTTCTCAATTTCTGTGTGAAAGTCAATGCAAAAGTGAAGATTATGTATTATCGTGCTTAGTGAGCACATTCTCTGTTGAAAGGGCTTTGTGTTGTTAAAAACCAGCATCAAAATACTCAAAGGTTCACCTGGCATCTTGTCTTAACTGTAGCATATTGTACACTTAGGGGCTGATTATAACTAGCAGGTCCAACTCTCGGACCACCGTTTTGGCGGTTGGGAGAATGCCACCGAACCGCCGTCTTCCCTTCTGCCATATTCTGAGAACATCACCGGGCTGGGAGTGTTGGGTATGTGGTGCCACGGCGGTGGGATGTTTTGATACATATTAAGAGCCTGAAGCCTATGCCGCAGCAATAGCAGTGCCGTTTGCACATTGTGCACTGTGTACCATGTACCATGACATGCATGGCACAAAGTGCATGAACAACAGTGCATGCAGAAGGAGGTGTTAAAATCTAGTTTGCGCCATCAACATTATCGGCGCCATCTTGTCCCTTTTCAGGCTCATATGTGCGCGTAAGTAGCAGCCCTTTTGAATGCCATGGCCTCTCTGCCCACTGCCGATAGCCAGCGCGTCTCTCTCTCTCCCTCTAACCTCGCAAGCATCCCCCCCGCACGCTGACAGCCCCCGCTCCCACATGTTTGGGCCATGAACCTCCCCTTCAGCGCAACCCTGCCTCGGAGCCACATCCCGTTCCCAGCTAAACACCTCCCTCCATCCCTTTCATGATCTCGGATCCTTTAATAAACCCCCTTTCCTCTGTGCCCGATTGTCTTGCTCATTCCCAGGCCGCCACCTGGCCCTGCGGATGCAGTTTATTGCCCCCATACAGTAGGAAGCTTCTCTCATCAAAGGATCTACAACTGATCAAAGCCCCCACCCCATGAGATCCGATCAGCCGCACACATTCCGGGAATCGGCGGAATGTCCAGCTGCGCGACAGTCATCACCTCTTGAACCCGGGGTGGGGTCTTCTACTGTAAATGTGTGTGGGAATGGGCATGGAGTGGGGATTCCGAGGATGTCTTTCCGTACATCAAATTATTTGCAAGAATGTGCCACATGTAATAAACTGCAATAAAGACCATAAACATGTGTATAAGAGGCCAGGCCTCAGAGATGCAGGGAGAGCACCTCGAGAAGATACCCTGTTGTCTGATTTGATGTGTTCTGCTCCGTCGGAATCAACTCCTGTTTCCTGCCTTCCAGTCTCCAGCGCCTGCCTCTTTGTTTGATAGATTCAAGTGGTATGAGAGGCGGTTAACGCCGGGCAATACTTAAAGGTTCTTGGTCGACATCAGCCCTACCCTTTTTCTACAATTGGCGACCCAAACGTGGGGCCCATCAGTGACACGTGGATCCAGTGGAAGAGGTCCTTACGACAGAGTGAACAACTGCAACGATCGGGAGAGCTCCTGCCTGATAGACACTCGTCTGGCAGCCGATCATCCGAACTTCACCGGTTCCGAGCAGACCTCTCTCGAGTGATCTACCGTCCTGACTGGGAACCATCAGGAGTGCCGCGACAGTTACGGAGAATAGAGGACGATCGGGCGCTGGATGCGGAAGATGAGAAACTGTCCATGCGGTCTGGGTAAGGTCGTGTAACACGACAAATTGCGAAACGATTGTTTGATTGTCTGGAAAATACTAGTATTACTCTCCGATTGTTTGTTCTTTTGAGATATTCTCTGCCTGCAAACGGGGAAGAGTAGAAATATTCTCTATTCCTTTGCAGATAGTGAAGGGTAGGTAACGCGGACTTTTGTCCCCCGTTGTAATCTGTCATGCCTATTTTTCTCCCCACTGATTGATTGATTTTCCGAACATTGATTGTTCGAAGTTGGTTCTTTGAGATATTCTCTGTTTGCAAATAACGTAGAATAGAAATATTCTGTCTAGTCTTTGCAAGTAGTGAAGGATAGGTAGTGCGGACCTTTGTTCCCCGTTGTAATCTATCATGCCTATCTTCTCCCCACTGATTGGTAGTTGGTTCAGCCCGGACCGCTTATTAGAGATGAACCATCCAGCTCCACTGGAAGGCACCCCTAATAAGGACATGTTAATGAAGCATGGACTAATCGCGATAGCCTATAGCAAGCTATGGCATAAATTTACAAAAAGGGATCGGGAGAGTCAGTGGCCACTGATAGGATCCTTCGATGACGATAAAATGAACGCGCTGGAAACAGCCCTTCGTAACAATAAAACAACGCCCACTATGCTTGATAGTCTCGGCATGTGGCGCAAAGAAACAGAACAACACAAAAAGAGAAACGAAGTCAGGTTAGAGAAAGAACTATGAAAAGCAGCTCACCTAGCTGCCAGAATGTTAGAGGTAGAGATAAAGGAGAGGGAGGAAGCCAAACAGAAGCAAGAGTCCGAAACATCGAGTCAGTGTCCTGTCAGAACACCCTCTATGCTCTACCCCGAGTTACCCTCGAAACAACGAACAAACGATGATCTATTACTAGGTCCTCCAATCATCTACATGCACCCTCCATATGCCCCTCCCCGACCCTTAGTACAGCACCTGCAACCCCCAAGCACAGATGAGAATAGTACCAGGGCCTCGGTCCTCATGGCCTCCGCGCCGGCCGAACCCCTTGTACTCGATGCAACGCAAGCAGCAGTATTAGACTACCCTGAGGCCCGAAAGAAAGATCCCACTAGAATAAACAGGTTGAGCAAGGATGAGCAAGCAGGGATCGACAAGATAGTAAAGACACTAGTGTAACGGAAGGAGAGTGAGGAGTACGTAATGGATATGTACAATTCATATGCTGAGAGCCACAGACGACACTTTGTCGTACGATTTTGTTACCATACCCTAAATGCTTACGAGGACCGATACCGAGACAAAGGTCCCAAGAGTCTAACGACTCTGTATAGAAAGGTCGACATCGGGGATGAGAGCGAGTGTGACGTGACGGACCTCCTCACGCGTACACTTGAAGTTTTCCGCCACCTCACTGAACAGGGATTGGAAGCTAAAACTACAACTCCTGTAGCGACCGAACCTCGAATAGAACAAGCTAGTGCCATGATGCCTACAAGGGAGGCCGCTCCCTACTGGATTCCCCCACGAGGTCTGGGAACGCACGATGATGTTAACCATCAAGATGCGAAAGGGAGGGTAGTTTATAACTGGGTCTACCAACCATGGGATCGGCAAGATATTCTGACGTTCTGAAAATCCCTGCCCAATTTACGGAAAAACCCCACTGCCTTTTACACTGAATTAGGTACAGCCTTAGGTTCAACGATTATGACCCTAGCTGACATCGATTTGTTTTTCGGGTTATGTCTGCCAGCTGATGTGTGGAAGCAAATCCGGAAAGTCAACCACCTTGAGCTGTTCGGATATACCTGGTCACAACTCGATGGCATAGACAGACAACGAGAGCCAGGACAGAAACCTTTGAAATCCATTTTAGAACTCCCAGACAAAATCGTACAGAAACTGAAAACCCTGATCCCAGAATAGAAGGTGGACTGGTCGATAGTAAAGGCCTACCGCCAGAAACCCCAGGAAGACGTGTCAGAATACTTCTCCCGGTTCGAGATGGTGTTTTCCGATTACAGCGGCCAGGACATGACCACTGCAACCGGACATCATCTGTTTGTCCAGAACTATGTTAAAGGTCTGTCACAGGAGGTCTCTCAGAAACTACAGGCTAGTGAGAGTAGTTGGGCGGCCTCCAAACCTGCGGCTATCCTCCAGATGGCCCAGTATTATGAGCATCAGAAAAATGAAAACGATAGGGCGACCGAGAAAAAGAAGAAGGACTTGAAGGAGAGGGTGATGATCGCACAGTTGCAGGGGGTGACTATAAGACGAGAGCAGTACAAGGGAAATTACCAGTCGAATGCTCCTAGAAACCCACCCCCTAAAGACCGTACACCCGCACCCTATGTTGGACGAAAAGACATAGACGAGAACCAGTGTGCATTCTGCAAGGGATTCGGCCACTGGAAATCACAGTGTCTAGTTCTGTTAGAAATGAATAAGAATAGGGACACAAGAGATGTAGCGGGTGGGCCAAGAAATAGAGGACAGGGACGAGGGTCCACGAATGACACCAACAACGACAGGCCAGGCAGACCGAACACATTTGACCGTCCCTGACAGAACCAGTACCAGCAGTCTGACTGCGACGACACCCACAACTTTGCATAGGACTGCCAAGGGCAAGGGAGGGATCCAGTCGAGCTCTATGTTGACCAGCAAGGTCCTTATGTCACCGCTAAGGTCCTGGGTACAAAGTCTTCATTTCTGGTAGACACTGGCGCAACACGTAGTGCGTTATCTAAACGACTGATTCCAAGGGCACCCTTGTCTGGCTCACTTGTAACATCGATAGGTTTCGATGGAACGCCCTCCACTAATCCCTTGTCCACACCGATCTCCTTTGACTTAGAAAATAACACCACTGACACGACGTTTTTACTCTCATCCAACACCCCTGATGCCATTATGGGACTTGACTTACTGAAGCATTTCCGAGCCACCATTAGGTGTTCGCAAGATGGAGTTCGGGTCTTTCTGTACGATAACCCAGCTCTGCTCAGACTTTGTCCCTCCCGACGCATGTTTTCGATCTCTTATGCTGACTCGTCACTACTTGACACTCTACCTCCATATCTGTGGGCCAAGACTGACTCAGACGTAGGACGCATGATGATCGACCGAGTGCACATAACTGTTCGACAGGACGCAATACTCCCGAAACTTCAACAATATCGGATATCGCCCGAGGGCGAGAAGGCATTGGTAAAAATTATCCAGTCCCTGATAGTTGCAGGAGTGGTAGAGGAAGTAGTTAGCAATGTTTGCAGCAGCCCGATCCTACCCATTATAAAGAAGCAAGGTGAAGGAGATGAGAAAGCGTACCGCTTCATCATCGACCTACGAGAGGTCAACAAAGTAGTTGTACCTCAGACATCACCACTATTCTGACTCTGATCCCTTCCACTGCCACCACCTTCACTGTCATTGATCTCAAGAACGCTTTCTTCTCTTTCCCCATCCACCCAGACAGCCGATACCTCTTCGGCTTCACCCTAAAAGCCCGCTCGTACAGATTCTGTCGAGCACCCCAAGGCTACACTGAAAGTCCCAGCATCTACAGCCAGGCCCTCAAGAGACAACTGGACGCAGTCCAGTTACCCGATGGAGTGGTGTTGATACAGTACGTTGATGATATCCTTTTGGCGGCCGACACTGCTCCACTTGCAGTCACAGCCACCATCCAATTCCTGCACTTCCTGGCAGAAAATGGCCACAAGGTCTGCAAGAAGAAGTTGCAATTCTGCCAACCCCAGGTCACTTACCTAGGCCACCTCTTGTCCAAAGACGGGAGAAAGCTTACACCTGATCGAATTCAGACAATTCTAGAGACCCCTGTCCCTAAAACCCAGAAACAAGTCCGCTCCCTGCTAGGCCTCACTTCCTTCTGCCGACAGTGGTTGCCAAATTTCAGCCTCATTGTGAAACCAGTGCTTTCCCTGCTGGCTGAAGATGTCCCCTTCCTGCTCCCTTGGACCCCTGAGTGCCAATCCTCCTTCATAGAACTACGAAATGCCCTCTGCTCAGCCCCCGTCCTAGGAACCCCCGATTACACGAAACCCTTCTCCCTCTACACTCACGAAAGGGAGGGATGCGCTTTGTCTGTCTTGACCCAGTCCATTGGCCCAAAACAACGCCCATGCGCTTACTTCTCTGCCACTCTTGACCCCGTAGCCAGAGCTTTGCCTGCCTGCCTTCGAGCCGTAGCTGCCGCTGCTATCTCTATCCGACAAAGTGAGGGGATCGTACTCTCGAACTCCCTCACGGTGCTAGTACCCCATGCGGTCGACACCCTCCTGAACCAGACTAAGATGCAACATCGGACTAGCGCACGACTGACTGGGTACGAACTGACTCTGCTTGCACCCCACATCACCCTGAAAAGATGCACCACGCTGAATCCGATTCAGAAAAGGGGGGTGGTGATGGACAGAGTATCTGAATTAAACAGAACACTCGTACCCAGTCAACAGATCAGGGCTTGATCCATCACCGTCTTTTAGCTCACTGCACTATCCCAACTCAGAACCTGGCTACATGCAAATTAGTCTGTCCCTGGCCCAGTGCATCATGGGAACAAGGCGGACCAAACTACCAAGCCAATTCTTATACTGGAAAGGAAACAAGCTTCCGGGGACCGGTTTCTGGCATTACAGCCATCTTCGGCCCGGCTTGCTTGAATCCTGATGGTGCAGTGAGCAAGGGACTCACATCTGAGTATACCCTTCCACGCTTATGGTGGACAAAACAATTCAGAAAAGGGGGTGGTGATGGACAGATTATCTGAATTAAACAGAACACTCGTACCCAGTCAACAGATCAGGGCTTGATCCATCACCGTTTTTTAGCTCACTGCACCATCCCAGCTCAGAACCTGGCTACATGCAAATTAGTCTGTCCCTGGCCCAGTGCATCATGGGAACAGGGCAGACCAAACTACCAAGCCAATTCTTATACTGGAAAGGAAACAAGCTTCCGGGGACAGGTTTCTGGCATTACAGCCGTCTTCGGTCCGGCTTGCTTGAATCCTGATGGTGCAGGGACTCACATCTGAGTATACCCTTCCACGCTGAATCCGGCCACTTTGCTGCCCCTACCTGAGAACGACCCCAATGTGTCCCCTATACATGACTGTGTGACCCTCACGGACGAGCAAACTAGGAGTAGGGTTGACCTCAGAGACACAGCCTTCCCAAACCCTGATGGAGAGCTGTGGGTGGACGGCTCTTGCATCAAACTCCCCGATGGCACCACCTCAGCTGCTTATGCAGTTACCACAGCCCGAACTGTAGTAGAGACAGCCCGCATCACACAACGATCTGCACAGGCAGCAGAACTGAGCATGTATCTTAGCAGCAGGAACCACAGCAAACATTTACACCGACAGCCCGTATGCCTTCGGGGTGGTTCATCATTTTGGGCTCCTATGGATGGAGAGGGGATTCCTGACTTCACATGGGACACCCATCTTACACAGAGATCTAGTCTCTGCTCTGACTGAAGGGGTCCTCCTTCCCAAGCAACTTGCAGTAATCAAATGCCAGGCACACAAAAGGGTGGCAGACATCACTGGGCAGGGGAATGCACTGCCTGACATCACTGCCCGAACCACGGCTGAGAATAGGACAACGACACACATGTATGTGACCAGGTCACAAGCAGAAAAATGGACGGAAACTAGGGAGACTATTAGAGACATCCAAATGGCCAGCTCACCACACGAGTTGACTGAATGGGCATGGGTGGGACTGAAAGACGATGAAGGCTGCTGGCGGACAAAAGACACGAACAAATGGCTGCTACCCAATTCATACCTGATCCCCATACTGACCATGGCACACTCTCCTGCACACATAGGATCTGCCCCCATGACCGAACTTGTCTCCAAAGTTTGGCACAATGACAAGATTGCAGACTCTGCTAATCGTCTGGTCCAACAATGTCTGATATGCCTGCAACACAACCCTGGGAAAGGAACTGTAGTACCCCGGGGAGGGTTTGGGGTTCCCAATCACCCATTCGAAGTCCTGCAGATGGACTATATCCAATTAGAAAGATACCAAGGCCTGAAATATGTACTTGTTGTCGTGTGCGCCTTTAGCAAGTGGGTGGAAGCCTATCCAACTCGCGACAACACTGCCATTGCCACTGCAAAAGTACTACTGAAAGAATTCTTCCCACGTTACGGCCTTTGTCAAATTTTGTGGAGCGACAATGTCCCCCACTTCGTAGCCGAAGTTATTCAACTCATCTTGAAGGGGTTGGGTGTAAAACAAAAATTTCATGCAGTCTTCCACCCCCAATCTGCTGGACTAGTTGAGCGACACAATGCCACACTGAAGATCAAACTAGCTAAGATAGTGGCTACCACAGGACTGAAATGGCCAGACGCTCTCCCACTGGCATTGCTATCAATGCGTTCTACCCCCACCAAACACCATTTGACACCTTACGAGGTCGTTTTCGGCTGGCCCATGAGCGTCTGGTCTGCACCAAAACCAACTTCCATTCACGACGTCCCGTACGTCCTAATGTCTGATTATTTGTACAACCTGACTAAGACACTATCTGTTATCCATCAACAGGTGTTGCATGCCATTCCTGATGCTTCCAGGGGCCCCGGACATGACATCCAACCCGGTGATTTCGTCTTGGTCCGGAATTTCCAGCGTGGAGAGAGTCTGGAACCTCGGTGGACGGGCCCCTGGAAAGTTTTGATCACCACCCGAAAAGCTCTTCGAGTGGAAGGGAAGCGTAATTGGCTGCATGCGCACCACTGTAAAAAGATCTCCTCAACCCTGACGACGACCGAAGACGTGGCCACCCAAGAAGAGCTGCTGGACAAAGATCGACCATCCCTGAGCTGTTACCCTGATAAAGAGACACTTGAACCGACAGAATTCCTCGATCCCACTGTGCCATCCAGAGAAGGGTATAACCTGCGACGAAAGGAGGGAGCTTCGGCTAAGCAGACCACTGACTAAGTTACCATTCTCAGAGAGGTGGCCTAACACTACTAAGGCTGCCAGGAGAGAAGCCAAACGAAGTTTGTGGTTCTGCCCGCTACCGAGCCCCATGAAGATGATGAAAGCGCCCGATATGAAGATGATGGAAGCCCCCGACACGAAGATGATGGAAGCAACCGGATATCCGAAGACTCACTACAGAAACCCAAAGACTGACAAAATCCACAGCTCAAAGACTATTGCTCTCTTTATCACCCTTCTCTTTTGCCTCCTCCTCATGACCACCCTCTGGATCGTGGAAGAGAGCGCACCAGCTCATAAGACATTCCTGACCACTGCACAGCCTACCACAATGAAAGAACATTACATGGTCTCTCTTTCACCTCAACTCCGAGAAAGACGTAAGGAGTTTTGGAACAACTCTTTTGTGCAATTGCTGCACCAGTACAATCTTGCCACCAATGCCACCAACTGCTGGATCTGTGGGTTATTACCCCACGCCACTGGACATTCCATCCCCTTCATCCCTTCACCTTTCTCCGTTCACGGCACCTGCCTTGCTTGGCTGATCCTCTTGCAAGAAAGCTACAGGGATATTGCCACTTCCAGCAGAGCTATGACACATTTCTTTCATGGGGTCTGGCAGAACAAAACAGGGAGAACTGCTGCACACTTTTTCCCTCTGACATCCAACGACTCTGTTCATATGGACATCCCTGTCAAAGAACAGATTGAAATGCAGGTGTTCAAAAACCCAACCAGACCCACCTTCTCCTACCTCCGGAAACGAACAGCTGCCACCCTGACTGTGGCCCTATCTGTCGTCAATGTCTCAGGCCTTATGTGCATCGAAGGGCTTGGGACACAGCTGGTAGGCCACAGCGCTTGCCGCATCACCAGAACTTTGGACTCAACAGATCCACCCTCCTTTGTCACTTCTCCGAATATGTACTTTGTTTGCGGTACAAAAGCTTACACTTGGCTCCCCAAAGGCTGGGGGGGTACCTGTTACATTGCTTTCATTCTTCCTCCGACCTATGTGACCCCAGCAAACCATCACCGACAAAAGCGCGCAAAAGACATTGAGCAAGCCGGCTCCACCGGAACACAGTTCCTGGACGCTTTGAAGGGACTTGTTCCACTCTGGGGTCCGATGGCGAACAGCCGTGCCATCCGACATTTGACCCAGGCAGTTGAAACGACAATGAACATTACAGCTGGCATCCTCACAAACAATACAGCTGAGCTTCAAGCGGTCCGCCTGGTGGCTCTTTAGAACCGCCTTGTTCTAGATGTGGTTCTAGCGGATCGTGGAGGAGCATGCCGTATCATTGGGTCCAGCTGTTGCACCTACATACCGGACAATTCACCCTCAGTGTACAAAGCCATTGAACACCTCCACAGACTTTCCTCGGAAGTTCACCAAGAACAAGAAGAATGGTCGCTTGGGGGTTGGTTCTGGAGTACAGTGAAGAACTGGGGGTGGAGGTTATTTATGATCATACTGATACCGTTTGTCATATTATGTGGATTCTGCCTGGGTATTTAATGCTTGCCGCCCCTGTGTTCACTATGTGCAAATTGTATCTGCCCTAAGACTCTGGACTTTGAAAAAGAACGCATGAAAGCATTGTACGATATCGAGGTTAGGAATATAATGGGGATAGACATGGACTGACAGGCTGGCTAGATATGTTGAAAAGGGAGGACTGTTAAAATCTAGTTTGCGACATCAACATTATCGGCTCCATCTTGTCCCTTTTCAGGCTCATATGTGCGCGTAAGTAGCAGCCATTTTGAATGCCATGGCCTCTCTGCCCACTGCCGATAGCCAGCGCGTCTTTCTCTCTCCCTCTAACCACGCAAGCATCCCCCCGCACGCTGACAGCCCCCGCTCCCACATGCTTGGGCCATAAACCTCCCCTTCAGCGCAACCCTGCCTCGGAGCCACATCCCGTTCCCAGCTAAACACCTCCATCCCTTTCATGATCTTGTATCCTTTGATAAACCCCCTTTCCTCTGTGCCCGATTGTCTTGCTCGTTCCCAGGCCGCCACCTGGCCCTGCGGATGCAGTTTATTGCCCCCATACAGTAGGAAGCTTCTCTCATCAAAGGATCTAAAACTGATCAAAGCCCCCACCCCATGAGATCCGATCAGCCGCACACATTCCGGGAATCGGCAGAATGTCCAGCTGCGCGACAGTCATCACCTCTTGAGACCGGGGTGGGGACTTCTACTGTAAATGCGTGTGGGAACGGGCATGGAGTGGGGATTCCGAGGATGTCTTTCCGTACATCAAAGTATTTGCAAGAATGTGCCACATGTAATAAACTGCAATAAAGACCATAAACATGTGTATAAGAGGCCAGGCCTCAGAGTTGCAGGGAGAGCACCTCGAGAAGATACCCTGTTGTCTGATTTGATGTGTTCTGCTCTGTCGGAATAAACTCCTGTTTCCTGCCTTCCTGTCTCCAGCGCCTGCCTTTTTGTTTGATAGATTCGAGTGGTATGAGAGGCGGTTAACGCCGGGCAATACTTAAAGGTTCTTGGTCGACATCAGCCCTACCCTTTTTCTACAGAGGCGTAATATGGGATCCCATGTGTATCCCCCATGGGCAAATTCACCCTGGGGCCTGTTCGGGCCCCTTCACTGCCTTTCTGCTGACCTTTACATGGCGGGGTCCCCGCCATGAAAGGGTTGGCAGAAAGGCAGGTCGGAATAGGCATGCCTTTGCCAGAATTGGTGCCGCCTCCATTCCCTGCCACTTTCCACCTCCCCACCACCTCAGTGGGATCCAGGATCCTGGTGGTGGAGGCGGTCTAGCATCGGGCTTGCAACGGTTTGACCTTCTACCTCTTAATCAGGAGTTTGTATGAGGAGGCAGTGGTCAGACCGCCATCATGGTCTTGGTTGTGTTGGGACCACCATACTCAGAATCGGCCTCTTAGTGAAAATTATAGATGATGTCTTCAAATGCTTTAATTTAAAAGGTAGTAACAGCCATGAATGGCTGTGTGTGGATAACTTTTAAAATGGTTTGAATCATGTTCAAAGTCTATGATTATTATTTGTGGGTAGAAGTTATTTTTGTATGTTTAATGTGGTTTAAGTGTTTGTTGTAAGTGCTACTTTGTTTATTTAGTAGTAGGGCATGTATTAAAGTAATGTTTGGGCAGTAATATTCACCATGTACCGTGTGTATCTGAGTAAAAGGTTTGGGTACATTGTGTAAGTCTCATCCATCATCCAGGTTTGAAAATGGCTTAGGTTTAGTAAGAATTCTACAGAGTTTCTTTTCTTTCAGATTTTGTCATTTTTGGAGTATTAAGTTGATAAAATTTGGGTGCTTTTTATATTGTTTGTTTAATTGTTTGTGTGGTTTCATTGATTAAGTTTGTTTATAGTTTAATTTAATTGGTTAGATCTGTTTTGGTTTGAATTAATTTTTTAGATATGTCCTTCTATGATAAATGCTAATTTATGTTTTATTTATAATGGTTTATATGCAGTTCAACACTTTGGAATTTTATTTTTACATGTAAATATTTATTAATAGTTCGGTTGTCTCTTCCTGTGGTGATTTAACTACCAAACTTGGAATGCAAACCACATGCTTATCAGAATAATTATGTTTAAACTCTACTTAAAAAAACCCAGGAGGTATTCATTTCAAATATGTTGTTTTAAATGTTTAATTTTGGTCATTTTTCTGGTAGATCATACATCTAACACTCGAGTTCTTCCATTGTTTTGTTAGTATCAAAGTATAACATATTCAAGTTAGTGAGTATGTCAAGTGCCTCTACTTGTTTTATGTTCTGATGATTCTATGAAGTACTTTACTCCTGCCATACTGAGGGCTCTCTGCCCACCAAAATGAAAGATGTCTGCCGGCATAGAGGGCATCTGTTAACATTGGCAGGAACTGCCATCATGGTGTCATAGTTGATTAAAATAATTAATTATTCACATAATTAGTACTCTAATTAATCTGCAGGGAAACATTTTAACGATCGGTGTTTAAAAATCTATTAAATTATTTAGAATTAAAAAAATCTATATAATTACAAAACAAATTAACACAATTAAATTTAAAAAGATAACTGTTTATAAAGAATTATAAATTATATAATATATGACAAAAACACTTACCACCGTACTCCCCTACAGAGTGAAAAACCTGCAAAAATTAATCAAAATATTACTAATAACAAAACAAATGATTCAATAAATAAAAAAAACAAATAGATACTAATGATATTCAAAAAAATCATGATACATTAAATTATTTTAATCAATGATTAAAACAAAAATATAATTTATATAACTAATAATCTAATAACAAATAAAAATAAAAAATAAATGCATTTTTTAAAACTCATAAAAAATATATATCAAAACCTTCCTACCCTACTTCCCTGCAAACCCAACAATAAATATAGAACACTAGAATGCAATTCTTAAAATATTTTAACAAAGCAAAAATAAAATAAACAGTATTATAAACTAGTTACAGATAATTAACATTAAAATAATAATACCATAAGACATAAAGTACTAAAACATCAAAGGATAATTAAAAACTATATATACAACAATGCTTCAAAAATAATAAACGCTTAATAAACAATATTCTTGACATTATGAAGGGTTGCGCATCTGTAGCACAGTAGCAGGTGCACAAGAGCATGGATCTTTTATCCCCCACAAGGCAAGCAGCATGGAGGCTGCCATGGCTTTAGTAGTAAGCTCTGCTGAATATGGCAACAGTTTGCCACCATTCCTAGGAGATCCAATATGTTCGCAGGATCTGTGTTTCGTTCTTGAGATCCACAGACCAAGCATTTGCAAGATCCACAGAGTGTCTGCTCCTGGCTCTCTCCTGGGCTGCACACTCTGGGTCTGAAGTAGTTACTAGGGCTATGGTGGGGCATGCCATGGTTGAGGACCACTGGAGAGTGGGGTCAGGCATGCATCAAGACAGACACCTCTAGTAAGAGCACCAGCACTGGGTTAGTGGTTTTCACAAAAATTCAACTGCACCTTGGCTGGTGATAGACTATCACTGGTCCATACAAAGGTGAAAAAGGCCACATGTTCCTGGGAGAAGAGCTTTACCTTGCTCATGAGACTTAGGGCCTGATTACAGCTTTGGGGGTGTGGGAGCGGGCCGCCACACCAGAGCCCTGCACCCACACCGCCCTACTTGACTGCCGCCTGCCAGCTTACGAGTCATTTCATAATCTGGCAAGCAGGTGGTGCTGAGGTCTTGTGGTGGTGCAGTTCAAAGGCTCATATGGGAGCCTTTGAACTGTAGTACCAAAGGAGCACCAAAGCAAGTTCCTTTGCAGTCCATGCCTTGCAGGAAGTGGGGTGCATGCACACAGGGGTACATGTGCCCCCCCTGCATGTATTCCCAGGCCCTGAGGCCACAGGGGGCCTAAGGGGTCCCCCTACTTTCCTCACCACCAGCATTTTCATGTTGTGAGCCCTGCCTTGAGGCCGCTGGGACTGAGGAAACTTGTAATATGGTTGGCGGTGCAGCACCCGCACTGGCAAGCTGTCTCAGACAGCCGCGCCATCACCAGGGATCGTGGATCCCTGGTGGTTGCAGTAGTCCTATGGTGGTCTGACCACTGTAGTCGTAATATGGTGGTTAGTCCACTGGTGCAGTGGTCACTGAATGCCACCGCACATCCGCCGCTGATTTGGCAGTCCAATTGACTTGCATATAGGCTCTTAGACCTTGGTCATTGCTGACAGTAAGGCTATTTTGCAGCTGTCACAGCCAAAATATTCATCACTTCCCACAATACAAACAGCTATTGCTTACTTCCCGCAGACAGCAGTGCTGTCCATCACCTTCTGGCTTACCATTTATTTGCTCAGCTGACTAATAAATCATCTGCAGACACCTCACCTTTGTCTTGTTTATTACAAATATAAGAGCTACCCCATACTTGCCACAGTCAAGATAGCAACCACTCACTGCTGCAACTGCGAAGCTAACTCAACACCCAGAAGCTATCTCTAAACAATCTTGCAGAGCTACCAATCACATATAATAGCTGTGCAATCCCTAATTGATTACAGACAGGAGAGTTGTTTGGTGCTCTGCCAACATATTCTTTGTTTAGTGTAGCCAGTTGAGTTTCCTTCCAATTGCAACAGATAGCAGAACTGTCCATACATGACACACTCAGTATAGATAGGACTTACTTGTCACAGGCAGTAAAGCTACTGCTCGTACTTTTTAGCAAATCAGTGCCTTGCTCAGCTTAAAGATGTCAAGCTCATTGTAGACAGCAAAGATATGTATAAGCTCTCTCAGATAACTGAGCTACATATCTACATGGTAACTGTGTACCCGTTTATCTGATTACATGGGTATCTCTCCTGTCCTTGTCTTTCTGTTTGTTTCTCTGTCTCTGTCCATCTTGCCAAGGGAGCTTGAGAATAAAGCCTCCAGAACAAGGAATCTTTTTGAACAGAAAGCCAAGGAATGTGGGTTTTGGGGAAAAGGAACACCAGAGATGACTTTGATAGGTCAGGGAAAACACAGAGACAGGAATACATGGGTACAAGTCACAGGTATAGAAGGACTCTGACACTAAACAGAATTAGGAGTGGAGCGTGGAATCTGCGCTCCCCATCTTTGTACGTTAAATGAAGTGCATTTGGGCATGGCACTTCCTAGTTTGCACGCAAAGAGGATAAAAGACAAATAATGGATTAACTTTGGATAAAGAGGGAGTGCATACCACCCCCTTGTATGATATAAATTTAAATGCCCTTTGCTGGTGTTGCACAAAAAATAAAGTGAATAAGGAGTAAGAGTCACAGTAGTTTCCACATTCTGAAGAGATCGAGGTTCTATGCAGCAACACGAAACTAAGACGTTTGAAAATGGGGAATCCACTAAAAAGAGAATATGAAGAGCGTTTCCGGACATTGTATGATTACTTGTAAAAAAGAAAAGGGGTTAGATTTTGTGTACGAGTGAAGTGGCTGACTATACACTAGAGGATCATGGATATTGTAGTCCCTAGGGACGCACAAGCAGGTGTTTTGAGTTAGTGAGGACACAGGGGGGCGGAGCTAACACATTGATAGTGAGTCAGAATGGAGGTCATGGCTCAGGAGTAATCTTTCAGTTACCGATGGCAGACTCTGCTCGGTAAATCATAAACAGAGCAAGGAGGTAAGCGCCATATTATGTAATTTTAGAGAAACGTCTGTGTGCATAAAGAAAGCAGGGTGATAAAACAGCTAGGGAAGGTGGATTCTTTCCTCATTAGTGGAGAGTGGGATACATAGATGGGAAAAATAGAGTAGAAAGAGGCAGTTAATCTATATGCGCTTTGAACGGAATCTGAGAGAACTATTTATTTGTAATACAATGGAAAGAGGAATAGAAAGTGATTGTGGGGCACAGCGCAAGTGACATCCTGATAAAAGAAAGAACACGGGTTGTTTAAAGGGGAGGTTATGCTTACTAGAATTGTAGTAGCTTCGAATTGGCTGTGAAAGATGGCATTTATGGTGAACATGGGGATTTGGAATGTTAGTTTAAACACATAAATGATTTACATAATGTATATAAAAAGTGTATGCTCAGCGAAAATCATGCGAAATGTATACTAATGCTTTGTTCTTGAAACTTTTGATTTTACAGTGACCCCCAACGAAGGGTTTAAAACCCGAAATGCATTGGGTCTAAAATAAAAGAGATGCTGCTCTGAACCACCTGTTGTTTTTGGATTATATTTTCGATGAAGTCCGGATGGACACGCGCAAATGTGAAAAGTTTCCAAAATTCAAGACGTTACTAATGTGGAGAAGTGGATAAAACGATTGGCATGATTCTTGAAGCGAATGGAAAGAACTTTGAATAATGCTTAGTACTGATGAGTTGGTTGGATGGAGTTTCAAAGAAAGCAGTGCAATTAGGAGTGGAGCGTGGAATCTGAGCTCCCCATCTTTGTACGTTAAATGTAGTGCATTTGGGCATAGCACTTCCTAGTTTGCACACAAAGAGGATAAAAGACAAATAATGGATTAACTTTGGATAAAGAAGGAGTGCATACCACCCCCTTGTATGACTAAACAAAATTTGACACCACAGCACAGAAATGTAGCCTCCAAATACAACAGAAAGAGTAAGGCAGCACAGGTATAACTGTTCAAACTACAAGGAGAAAGGAAAACAGAAACTCAGGTGTACATGCTTTCATTAGGACTAAGCCTAGATCAAGAATACTACACCCCAGATGAAACACAGATGATCCTCAAACGTTGCACTAGAAATATTTTGACATGCCCCAACCTAGGCCATTTGCAATGGGCACAACCCTTATTGCCTAGAGACACCAACACTGCCATAGCTTACGTAGGTTAGAAGGAGGGCCTCAAGACTTGAACACCTACTGTGAACCACCAGATAAAATCCACTACACACTCAGCATTCACAGGTTTTAGGCAGGAAGGTCAACATTTCCACCCTCCTAATGGAACAACCCTGAATAACCACTCACACTCTCCAAGGTCCCCACTTACATCAAAAAAGTGCATTGGAACTGAAATCCTCTAGTGGAGAACCTGTGCCACATGAACCACAACCACAGGATGATGTCTACAGAAGGTGTCCAACAGACCCATAATTGGCAATCTCTATAGAATAAACAAACCATGAACATTTACATAAAAAAAACAACCAACTAAAATAAAAACTGAGTAACACCTTGCCCAATCTCATGCTCATGCTCATGTTCTGCAGCTCTGGGCCCAACATCCTTTTAGTGTATCACAGCAGCTACATTTCTAACTGATATGTCTACTTTAACATATATGCAAACTGTGATGCTGCTACATTCCATGTTAGAACATGGAGTGTTTTAGCCCGTGGATTCCAATGCGGGGCAGTTGGCTGTTGTCCTCCATGGATGGGGTCTTGCTAATAAAGACTCTTCAACAATACTTATTTCCAGTGTATTTTACTTTATTTTACGCTGGCGACGATCGCGTGCATAAAGAAAAGCAGACCCTAACTCATAGAAGGAAGGAGTAAGAGGTGTTATTAAAACTGAATCTGCGTTTAAAGGAATACGAAGAAACCGCCAGAAGGAGATCGCGAAGAAACCAGCAGAAGGAGATCGTGTTGACTGTTACCTGACTGGCGATCCCAAGCGGGTGTCGACTTCGCAGTAATTTAAGTATTATTTCAGCCTGAAGGTAGCAGCCTGAGCATTGGAAAACTGAAGATCGCACATGCGCCACAAAAGAGGTTGGTGAGTCATCTTCATCTTCCAGTTACAGTGACGTAAGCTTGGGAGAGAAATACACCCTAAGAAAATGAACAAAATGTAAGTCTGACGCCGGTGGCGGCCATATTAAGTTGGGAAAGTATTTTAAAAAAACAAGCCCAATCTAATAAAGAAAAGAAACTGAATGCATTCAAGTCGACGGTGGCAGCCATTTGAAGTCGGGAAGAAGCTTGTCACTTATGTTTTTTTTTTGTTTTGGCTGATACATACGGTGACACGCACACCTCAAAGTACTGTAGTAGTTTGGACTGTTTTGTAAACTTAACCAAACTAATTAACACAGTGATTCACACACCTCTTATTATATTTTAATTTTTCTTTTTTTATATGTGTGCAAATAATGTGAAAGCTTGATACATGTTTATAATAGTGTACTTCCTGTTTTAAAAATAAAGATTCAAAATAAGAAAAAGAAACAAGTTAAAAGTACATTTTATTTATGAAATTAGAGAATGCAAAATGTAACGTCACCACCGTTTTTCATGACTAGTCCAGGCGAACCACCAGTGAAATGGAAGAAATGGAAAAAAATATTTGAGAATTATGCAAGGGTGTGTGGTGCAAATTTAAGTGCTGAGAGAAAACAAGCACTTTTATTACACTGTTTAGGAGGTGAGGGTCAAGAAGGTTTGGAAAATTTACCTCCCTTAAGTCAAGTGTGTCAAAGAGGTTTAAATGAATATGAGATATGTGTGAAACAGCTAGATCTACATTATCTACCCAAAGTGAGCTCTATTATGGAGCGTTACTATTTTGGAATGAGAGAACAGGGCAAAGATGAGAGTGTGGAAGAATTTGTAACAGCACTTAGGAAATTGGCTTCGAGTTGCAAATTTGGTGAACTAGTTGAAGAAAGAATTTGTGATCAGTTTGTGTTAAAGTGTGGAAGCAAACACATTAGAGAAGAACTTTGGTTAAAAGACGAGCCACCACTGGATGAAGTAATGATCATTGCAAAAAGGGTTGAACACATGTTAAAGTGTGTTAACGAGCTGAGTAAAGTAAACAAGTCTACGGTTGTGCAAGAAAAAGTTGAAGAAGTTGTGTGTCAATCGGTACAATTTTTTTTAATGACAATAAGAAGAGTGGTGAAGATGAAAAGACAAACAAATTTGAGAATGAGGGTAAAAGTAGTGTCATGCCCTTCCAAGGAGTTTGTTTTAGATGTGGGAGAAATGGGCATAAAGCTAAGGTTTTTGTCATGCTCTCAATGTAATTTGTAATTATTGTAAGAAAAAAGGGCATTCCTCCCAAAATTTTCGGGTCCGCAACAGAGGAAGTGTGAAGACTGATGTGAAAGAGGTCAGATTTCAAGTTAATGAAGTGATGTTCCATCCATCTGAATGGGTTAAGATAGAAAATATAGATATTAAAATAACATTTGATTCTTGTTCACATTTAACTTTCATCTCAAAAGATATTTGTAATCAAAGTTTTAAAGACAAAATTAAGTTATTGAAGACTGATGTTAGACCAACAGACTATGGAGGAACTCCAATTAAGATGATAGGTTATTTTGTGTCTTGCTTGGAATGCAAAGAAAGACTTACAGAGGTGGAGATATATGTAGCGGAAAAAGGGGATAACCTACTGAGTGGGTCACATCAGGCAAGACTTGGAATTATTCTTCATCCAAATAGTAATCCTGCTGTTAAAGTGCAATCTGTTGAGAATAATAGTGAAAAATAGTGAAATATATATAAAGAAATTTGGTGACCTATTCAAAAACAAACTTGGACGTTTGAAGGAATACAATCATTGTATTAAGTTGAAGTTAGGTGCTAAGCCCATTGCAGCTAAAGTGAGAAGAATCCCCCTCAATGTACAAGAACCAGTACAGAAAGAAATTGGCAGACTGTTGGAAGCAGGTGTGATTGAGCCTGTGGAGGCGACAGAATGGTTGGCTCCCAACGTGGTAGCTAAAAAAGGGAATAACGAAATTAGGCTCTGTGTGGATCTTAGGGCGTTAAACAAAGAGGTAATTATTCACAAATTTCCGTTACCAAATATAGATGAGATGGTTTCGACCTTAGATGGTGCTTGCTTTTTTAGTACACTTGATCTAGCATCGGCGTATCATCAGGTACCTCTAGACAAAAGTTCACAGGATTTAACTGCGTTTATTACACCTATGGGTGCATTCAAATTTTTAAGGATGCCTTTCGGTCTTGTATGGGCCGCCTCCGTATTTCAGAGAACAATGAATGATATAGTCAAAGGTATCAAAGGGGTCAGGTGTTATCAGGATGACTTGTTGATTTACGGTAACACCATGGAGGAACATGATACAAGAGTTGAAAACGTGTTGAAAAGATTGATGGAAGCTGGATTGACTCTTCGTTTTAACAAGTGTAGGTTTGGGGTGACAGAGGTGGACTATTTAGGCCATCACATTTCAGGAAAGGGAGTTAGACCAAAAAAAGGTTAGTGGATACCATTATTGGTCTTAAAGAACCATGTTCAAAAGAAGAGTCGGCATCTTTTTTAGGAATGGCTGAGTTTTATGGGAAATTTATAAAGAATTTTGCAAATAAAACATGTCATTTAAGAGGTTTACTTAGTAAGAAAACAGAATTTGTGTGGGATACCATGTGTAAAAATGAATTTGAGAATGTCAAAATGGATCCTAAAAGTGCACCTAATCTCCCAAGCTTTCACTCCAGGAGATATGACTTATGTGGTAACTGATGCGAGTAATAAAGGATTAGGCGCATTGTTAATTAGTGTAAGAGAGAACAAGGAGTGTTTGATTGCCTGTGCGTCAAGGTGTTTAAGAGGGGCTGAAATTAATTATTCAGTCATCGAGAAGGAGGCCTTAGCTATTTTTTGGGCATTGAAGAAGTATATAAAATGTATTTGGAGTACAACATTTGTGGTAAGATCTGATCACAAACCGTTGAAAGGGATTTTTGAGAAAAAGGGTTTGGACTCAATCTCTTCTAGAATCTAGAATCAGGAGATGGGTGATTTCGCTACAAGAGTTTGATATTTGTATGGCATACATCCCAGGAGCAAGTAATGTGTCTGCAGATTGTCTCTCACGTCTTGTAGATACAGTTGATTACTTATTTGATGATTCAGAAATGAGTGTTTGTGAAATAACTTCAGGAGTTATCATAGAAGATGTTTGGAGAGATGAAGTGAGGAAAGATAAGGAATTGCAGAGTGTTATGGAAAGGATAAAGCAATGCAAAGGTAATAAATTAGAAAAACCTTGGTCAATGGTGTGGGATGAGTTGGGCATCTGTAATGATATGCTAACCAGAGGCTCAAGAATGATTCCCCCAGTAAGTTTGAGAGATAACATCATAGACATGGTTCATGAGGGTCACATGGCTATTTGTAAAACTAAAGAACGCATTAGGCAGGATTTTTGGTGGCCTGGGTTTAATTTGATTGGGAGGTCAAAGTACGTGACTGTGTTCCGTGTTCTATCAGTGACAAAATACTTAAACCAAGACATTTTTCCATGGTTTGTAGGGAACTACCAAAATGTCCTTGGGATGACATAGCAATAGACATTGTTGGTCCACTACATGGTGAGCATCAGACTCCATATTTGATTGTTTTAATTGATTTGTACTCACGCTGGATTGAAGTAAGTTGTGTACATGACATTTGTTCTCAAGCTGTGATTACATTTTTAGATAACATTTTTAAAAGGGAAAGTTTTCCAGGTTCTTTGTTGTCAGATAATGGTCCACAATTTTGTTCTAATGTAATGGAGGAGTATTTAACTAATTGTGGCATTGTTCATAAAAAAAGATTCGCTCTATCATCCAGAAACTAATGGGGCAGTTGAGAGATTGAATAAAACTCTGAAAGAAAGTATTCAAGTAGCACGAGTCAACAATTTGGATTGGAGAGAAGAGCTGCAAAGAAGAATTTCAGCTTACAGGTTCACTCCTCATTGATCAACTGGGAAAACTTCTTTTGAATTGTTCAAAGGTAGATCTGCAAATACCATCATATGCCCAGGTTGGATGCCTCCAGATAAAGGAATGAAGGATAATGACATTGGTCAGTGGAGAGACGAAGAATTAAATTTACAAAAGAAAAGAAAATTATATGTTGATGCTCGAAAGTCAGGTGTGGAAGTAAATTTCAAAGTAGGAGACAGAGTCAGAATTAAACCACCGGTTGGATGTCTCAAGTGGTCTAAATTCACTGAAGAAAAGACAGTGGTAAAGATTTTCAAGAATGCTGCAAAAACACATGATGGTCGTATCTGGAATTGTAATAAAGTTGTTCATGGAAAAACTAATGTAAAACCTAAATTTAACTGTGCAGGTTATGGTTTTAGTTCTAGTGAATTTTCGAAGCAAAAACAAGGTCAGAATTACATTTGTAAGAGTGTAAGAAATTGTAGAAGTCCTGTGTATCTTAAAGATTTCATAAGAAAATAGTTTCATATCTCATATTAATATTATTTTATTTTTTTGTTGCTTGTTCAAATAATTGAGAGAGGGATGTGCTAGAAATGTATTCTAAGTTTTAGTTCAATGCACTTATATTGTGATATTAATTATTTAATTGTTTTTATCTTGTTTAATTGTCAAGAGGAAGTAGTGTGATGTTGCAACATTCCATGTTAGAACATGGAGTGTTTTATCCCATGGATTCTAATACGGGGCAGTTGGCTGTTGTCCTCCGTGGATGGGGTCTTGCTAATAAAGACTCTTCAACGATCCTTATTTCCAGTGTACTTTACTTTATTTTACACAAACCAGCATAATACGTATTTGTCTCTAGCTTAATGGTCACTAAAGCTACAGACCGAAGACTAAAAGACGAAGCAGCAAACACAACCTTATTGATCTCTGTATGCTGAACTACTTTGACAGGAATGACCCTCATCACTTGCATTTTTAAAAACAATTTACTTAAGGCATGAAAACACCACCATCTAAACCACATGGTTAGCATCAGTTAGTGGTTAAATGTTTGATGTGTCAACCAGGGAGAGATGTGGCCTAGCAGATAGAGTTGTAGACCTTAAAACTTGAGACCTATCCTTGAATCCCTTCTATGACTCAACAGCCTGTAATTTTAGGCGAATCGTCTGATCTGCTCATACCTAAAAAATGTGTAAATACTCTAGTAAAGTGCGCTAATACCCTCAGCCAATTTCGCACTATGTATCATGACAAAGAATGTGTCTTTTAATTCGGGGGAAAATGTCCTTTTGGTTGCTTCTCAAAGCAGAATACTTCCTCACTGCCAAGCTGATACAGCATAGGCCTCTTTGACACTAAAGCTGCACAATTCATGTCAACTACTTGCAATGAACTGATCTTGCCTTTTTGCCTTAAATATGCTTGTCACTGTGCCCTGTTGTTTTGGTATCAGCTACAGAAAGTTAGGAGGTATTCTTCTCTCCATCAGTCATGTTACTCCAGCCCCAGCATTTCCTTTGTAATTTCAGGTAGTGTTTTTTTTACCTCTGCACTCTGTTTGTCTCTGGGCAGTTTTATCTCAGCAAAAGTAAATTTCTCTAAATGTGATACTTCTCACCCTTCTCTAATGTCAGAGGGTTGGGACGACACAACTTAGACAAAGCTATTACAGGGGACATCTACAGTAGCAAAGATCCCAAAAGCTGGCACAGACCCCCTGATGGCATTTTCAGCAGAAATGGTGCATTTATGGTGAAAACCTATCAGTAGGGCAACTGTGAATGGAACACATCATTATCCAGGTCAGTGATTGAAAAAAATATAGAGGAAAGATTTTGTGAGGACAAAATATTGTGTCAAGAAAATCAAAATCAAAAACATAATGTAGGTAAGTTTCTATGAGAAAGTAAGGTTTAACTACACTATAATATATATATATTTACTGAAAAAATCATAGGTTTCAGGCCTTATATAGTTAGGAATTAGCATTTAAAAAACCTTTAAAATTCACTCAAAAAACTATGGGGCATATTATCAAGGACAGGCGATACATTATCGCTGCTTTTATCGGCAGGAAACTGTTCACATCTAACATAGGCTTCAATTGGAATTCTTAGAGCATATTATCAAGGCCATTATCGCCGCTTTATCAGCAGTTTTCTGCCGATAAAAGCAGCGATAATGTATCGCCTGTTCTTGATAATATGCCCCTATAAGTTTATGGGGTGTTATAGTTAGCTGGACATTTCACCCATACAAAACCATTGAAATTGCTCCTATATAGTTAGTTGTACTAACTATATTTCGCGCACCCGCAATCCACTGCTGATGATGTCACATATTACATCATTCATGACATGGTCAGTGACATCACTGATGACATCTCAAATGACATCACTGATGACATCACTGATGACATCATCCAGTGAATGTGGTTTGCTTCCTTATTTAAATATGCATTTTATATATAGCAATTTGCATTGAAGAATGAGTGGATATATAAAAATAAATATTTGGATGGAGGATTTAGTAGCAGTGTAATTGACTGTTTACTTGACCAATTTATAGTGTCTCACTAAATATAGTGGATAGTAACTAAACTGTGTGAATATCTGTATCACTATGTCAGTTGTTGTGTAAACTGGTTCTCCAGTTGGTTACTAGCTATGTGAAAGTCTATATTAGTTATTGATTAGTTAACTGAGTATTTGTATGGGAGAGTGAATGTGTGTGTGGTTCGGTGGGGGGTGTGTGACTGCCCAAAGATGTGTGAATAGTTAATTCACTAGATATATGAAGTTAAAACTACATGTTCTAACACTTGTTTAAGTGAGTGAATATCTTTATGGGTGTGGTGATGAGAAAATATATTTCTCAATGGTACATGTCCAACAAACTAGAAAAATAAAAGGCAGTGTATGTGTCAGTTGTTGTATATAAATAAGTATACATAAGACTCAATGATTGTGTGTGACTGTATGGATAACTGTATACTTGTAATAATAATGATATGACACTATCTAAATGAATAGAGGAAGTTGTGTTTATATAAGTGTGTAGCTAAGTAAATATGTAAGTATGATCCATTGTTTGCATAAGTGAGTAGGATGACTTCATATGTGAATAGGATGTGTGCTGGTGTGTAATGTCGATATAGGTGTATAAGTATTTTTGATAGTGTTCTATTGTTCATTGACGGCATGTATGAGTGAATCTACAGGTAAGTGATTAGATGTGTGTATACATCTATGAATCACTGAGTGGGTTTTTAGATACTTGTTTTGCTGTGACAATGGATTCAAATATGATACACCGTATTTTACAAAGAATGATGAAAGATTTTGCTAGTGTATGAAAAGGTGTATGTGATTGTCACGTGGATGATGTCATCAGTGATGTCATCAGTGATGTCATTTGAGATGTCATCAGTGATGTTACTGACCATGTCATGAATGATGTAATATGTGACATCATCAGCAGTGGATTGCGGGTGCGCGAAATATAGTTAGTACAACTAACTATATAGGAGCAATTTCAATGGTTTTGCATGAGTGAAATGTCCAGCTAACTATAACACCCCTAAAACTTATAGTTTTTTTGAGTGAATTTTAAAAGTTTTTTAAATGCTAATTCCTAACTATATAAGGCCTGAAACCTATGTTTTTTTCAGTGAATTTCAAAGGTTTTTTAAATGCTAATTCCTAACGATATAAGGCCTGAAACCTATGGTTTTTTCAGTGAATTTCCAAGGTTTTTTAAATGCTAATTCCTAACTATATATGGCCTGAAACCTATGGTTTTTTCAGTGAATTTCAAAGTTTTTTTTAATGCTAATTCCTAACTATATAAGACCTGAAAGCCCACCAGGAATCTCCAGTATACGCCTGGGGACTGCATTGCAGAGAGGTGTAATGAAGCCACGCCCCTTTTTACACCTCTCTTCAACGCAGCCCCCGGGGTGTGTCTGCAGAGGGGGAACTAATTCCCCTTGCATACTGGGGGTCCCTGGGGGCCAAATAGCCCATCTTGAACCTGCAGTATGCGCCAGGGGGCTGCATTGCAGAGAGGTGTAATGAGGCCACACCCTTTTTTACACCTCTCTGCATCGCAGCCCCCGTGCATGTTTGAAGAGGGGGAGCTAATTCCCCTTGCATACTGGGGGCCCCTGGGGGCCAACTAGCCCACCTGGAACCTCCAGTATGCACCAGGGGGCTGCATTGCACAGAGGTCTAATGAGGCTATGCACTTGTTACACCTCTCTGCAACGCAGCCCCCTGGTGCGTTTGCAGAGGGGGAACTAATTCCCCTTGCATACTGGGGGTCCCTGGGGGCCAACTAGCCCACCAGGAGCCTTCAGTATGCGCCAGGGGGCTGTGTTGCTTTGCCCCAGAGGGCGGCGGTCCCCGGGGCAGTGTGGGGGGGATTGGGCATCCCCCACACTTCTTTATCACTATGCCCCCGCGATTTGGTCCCCCTGGGGGGTAATTTTTAAAAAAACATACTGGGTTAAAAAAAAAAAACTTTGGGCCTTGGGGGTCCTTGTGGGCCCACCTTAGCAGGCCTAGGGGGTCAGGGTGTTTCTACCCTGCCCCCTTTTTTGTTCTACACGTTTGTTTTTCTGCTTTCTTGTGCCTCAGTCTAATGAGCACAAGATGGCTGCCAACACTTCCTGGTTTGGAGTGTTGACAGCCAATAAGCATGCAGCTTTCTCGGAAAGGTACGCGCACCATCCGCGTAACGTACGCGTACGTACGCAGAGCCGTGCGCGCACGGTACGTGCACCCCGCGATTTTTAAATTTTTTTAAAAATGTTTTGCCTTGGGGGGTACTAGTGGGACCCCCTGAGCAGGCCTAGGGGGTCAGGGTGCTTCTACCCTGCCCCCTTTTTGAGTTCTACACGTTATTTTTCTACTTTCTTGTGCCTCAGTCTACCGAGGCACAATATGGCTGCCAACAATTTCTGTTTTGGAGTGTTGACAGACATTGGCAGCCAATCAGCATGCAGCTTGCGCACGCAAAGGTCCGCGCACGTCCGTGCACGTATATATAAATATATATATATTATAGTTAGCTGGACATTTTTCTCATACAAAACCATTGAACTTCCCCCGTTATAGTTAGTTGTACTCACTATAACTCGCGCGCCCGCAATCCACTGCTGATGATGTCACATATTACATCAATCATGACATGGTCAGTGACATCACTGATGACATCTCAAATGACATCACTGATGACATCATCCAGTGAATGTGGTTTGCTTTGATATTTAAATATGTATTATAAATACACTACTTTGCATTGAAGAATGAGTGGATATATACATATAAATGTGTGGATGGTGGATTTAGTAACAGTGTCATTGATTATTTCCTTGACTAATTTGTAGAGTCTCACTATGTATAATGTGTAGTTACTTAACTGTGTGAAAGTCTTTATTGCTTTGTCTTAATTGCTATGTTAAAGACTATATTTGTTATTGGTTTCTTAACTGAGTATGTGTATGGGTAAATGAATGTTTATGTGGTTTGGTGGGGGGGGGTGATTACCAAAAAATGTGTGAATAGTTCATTCAGTAGGTATGTGAAGTTAAGACTACATGTTATAACAGTTGTTTCAGTGGGTGTATATGTTTATGGGTGTGGTGGTGATGAAATATTTCTCTCAATGGTGCATCTCCATTAAACTTGAAAAATAAAGGCAGTGTATGTGACAGTTATATCTAATTAAGTGTGCCTAAGACTTAGTGATTGCATGAGTCACTATATGGATAACTGTATACTTGTAATAGTGATTTTATAACACACTAAGTGCGAGTTACTATCTATATAAATAGATGAAGTGGTGTTTGTATAAGTGTGTAGGTGAGTAAATGTAAGTATAATCAATTGTTTGCATAAGTCAGAAGGATGTCTTTATAAGTGAATACAATGTGTGCTGGTGTGTAATGTTGAAATAGGCGTATAAGTATATTTGATAGTGTTCTGTTGATTATTCACTGCATATAACACTGAATCTATAGGTAAGTGATTAGATGTGTGTATAGTTCTATGAATAACTGAGTGGGTGTTTAGAAATTTCTATTGGTGTGTCAATGGTTTCAAATATGGCACTTTCTATTTTACAGTGAGTGATGAAAGATTATACTAGTGTGCGAAGAGGTGTATTTGATTGTCACATGGATGATGTCATCAGCGATGTCATCAGTGATGTCATTTGAGATGTCATTAGTGATGTCACTGACCATGTCATGAATGATGCACTTTTTGTGACATTTCGGTGGCGCAGAAGACTGAGTGATATTTATCAGGCAGGACTAAGCCACTTTTTGTGGCGTAATCCTGCCTGATAAATATCAGTCTCTTTAACGCAGTGTCCTGCATTAAAGGGGCGTGCAATGGGTGTTGCTGGGGGTGTTCCCAGCAGCATCCATGGACTTGAGTAATTTATAGCATCCTCAAAGTCAGTCTTTCAAAAATTCCAAAGTATGGACATGATAATCCAAATCCAAATGTTTCTCAGGAAAACTCATAAACCGTGTCCGTGGGTCATATCTGCCCAAACGCCGATTTTCCGAATGATTGAAAATGACTTTTATATATATAAACAGATGTGGAGGTGACAGGGAGACAAAATTAAGAAAGCTGGAAACTAAATATATCCTCCTACTTAACACCAAAGCACCGACAGGATTAAACGTTACGGAAGATATGTCCACGTGCCTGTTATAATTTAATTATGAATCTTGCTCTATATGAAATAACAACATCATACATACTTGATATCACTCCCGGCTGGGACAAATCAGGGTGTACACTTATGAGCAATGATAGATTACTTTGGCATGGAGTCTCTGAAGCATAGTTGTGGCTGCTAACTGATCGGATTTTTTATGTTAATATAGGGGCATGGTGTTGCTGGTCCAACTCAGAGGGTCCTTATACCCCAGTCGTTCACTTACAGAACACCAATCATAAACCCATTAATTTTGTTTTAACTCACAATAACACTTGATATATGGACTAATTATAGTCTTCTATATGAAAATGTATAAAAACCTCAGGCAATGATTTGTTTTAAGAAAAGACAAAGAAGTGGAATGTATAATGCACAAATTGTCGATTTTGCAAGTGACATTATTGGATGGTCCGACTCACTTTGGTGGAAAGAAAGAACTTCCTAAAATTTTGTTTACATTCATGCGTTTGTTTGCACAATTAACAGTACAAGGAATTCCGGATACTGATAATATAGCATTTTTGCACATTTGCGTAATTTGCACATTACATTAGGCATTAGCACTTTAGCACTAGCACTTTAACTAGAACTTGGTGCAATATATCTTTCCCAAAAACCATCCCATTGTTTACATTTAAAATATATGTATAGGATGATGAATTACTCAACAATTATATGTATATATATTAAGTCGACCCTATGTTTAGCTATAATTTTGCATTTGACAAAATAATGAAATGAAACTGCATTGAATACATTCATTTTTGTGCAACTTTAACAGGTATTTAACCGTAATTAGCAAATTCCACGATTGTCTAAAAAATCTAAAAAAGTACTTATGTCATTTCCTTGAAATTCATTATGTGTAAATGAACTACAGTATGAGGAAAATGTTTTGGACATTATCGCTATATGAATCTTGCCTTGGTAATTGACCGCTATTAGAAGTATTTTGTCTATGTCCATACCCAGCCCTAGCATGTGACCCAATTAACATCTGACACTGGCACTTTAAAAGAACGACTCATAGAAGTGAACACTGTCATGTGAACAAGGCTCCTCGGAGCCGAAACATCATGCGGCGTGCTTGCACCTAAATAAAAGAAAATTGCACTCGAACCTGGTCCGTGTCTGCGTGTTCTGTGGTGTGGAGTACTCCTGACCCACCGAGGAAAGCGCTGCTCTCTGGATATATATATATATATATATATATATATATATATATATATAAATCCAACGAAGTTCGCCAGTCCTCCAGCCGTCTTGCGGCGGCTGGCTCAAGCGAGGAGGCGACCCTTTAATATTCCAAAGCAGCAACTTTACCATTCGAAAGAAGTCAGTTCGAGCCCAGATTCGTTAGCGTGAAGTTTTTATTCAACACACAGGATGCCAAAAACACCCGACGCGTTTCAGTGCAGCCGCACCTTGGTCACGGGACGAATCTGGGCTCGAGCTGACTTCTTTCGAATGGTAAAGTTGCTGCTTTGGAATATATATATATATATATATATATATATATATATATATATATATATATATATATATATATATATATATATACACATATATATATATCGTCAAGGTACGCAGATGTGGAGTTAAGATTTATAAATATATGCTTACCTATTTGCACTTACATTCTCTATATTTTGGTCCTCGATAATTTTGACACAATATTCTATCAGTCATGTCACACTTCAGAAGGACCTGGAATAGTCACAGATCAGTCTCTGGCTCTCACAGTGCACAACTGCCAACAAATACCGGGCACTCTAATAACTCATTCTCAATCTCAACAAATTGCACAGCATCACAGCTCACTACTACATGATTCATATGGGCGTCAATTAGGGGAAACCAGAGGCTAAATAGGGCATTGATTGCAAAGTTTAGAATCTACAGTTTTCACTTCCTGCAATTAAAATGGAATATGATTGCTTTGACCTTCTGATGTCATCTGGAGTCTAAGGGTATGTGATGTCACTTTTGTTGGCTCAGGCATTTTGGTTATTTTGCATCCAAAATCAGACAAATGAGAACAGGAAATCGTACATGAGATACAGTTCAAGAGGCTTTATTCGAGAATTCTCATAAAAGCATGTACATACATAAATAATTTAAAACATTATTAAATTCATACCTCATGAAATATACAGGCAGTTAAAAATCCAGAAGAGATAAATAAAAACACAAAACCCAATACATTGGTGTAAAACAATTCTAAAATTCTTGTGGTTAGATGTATCCTTAACAAGCATTTACAATGCAATGGTCTCGGCATCATTAAAGGAAGAGCTATTGGCATTGCTCATGACATTTCTTTTTTTCTCTTTAAATCATAAACAAATGACATTGTCATTTACATTGCCAATACACAGCACTCTGCACTCAACAGCACACAGCACTCTGCACTCAACAGCACACAGCACTCTGCACTCACTGCTCTGCACCTGCACTCACTACTCTGCACTCACAACTCTGCACCTGCACTCACTACTCTGCACTCACAACTCTGCATTCTGCACTCACTACTCTGCACTCACAACTCTGCATTCTGCACTCACTACTCTGCACTCACTACTCTGCACTCACTACTCTGCACTCACTACTCTGCACTCACTACTCTGCACTCACTACTCTGCACTCACTACTCACTACTCTGCACTCACTACTCTGCACTCACTACTCTGCACTCACTACTCACTACTCTGCACTCACTACTCACTACTCTGCACTCACTACTCACTACTCTGCACTCACTACTCACTACTCTGCACTCACTACTCACTACTCTGCACTCACTACTCTGCACTCACTACTCTGCACTCACTACTCTGCACTCACTACTCTGCACTCACTACTCACTACTCTGCACTCACTACTCACTACTCTACACTCACTACTCTACACTCACTACTCTGCACTCACTACTCTGCACTCACTACTCTGCACTCACTACTCTGCACTCACTACTCTGCACTCACTACTCTGCACTCACTACTCTGCACTCACTACTCTGCACTCACTACTCACTACTCTGCACTCACTACTCACTACTCTGCACTCACTACTCTGCACTCACTACTCTGCACTCACTACTCTGCACTCACTACTCTGCACTCACTACTCTGCACTCACTACTCTGCACTCACTACTCTGCACTCACTACTCTGCACTCACTACTCACTACTCTGCACTCACTGCTCACTACTCTGCACTCACTACTCTGCACTCACTACTCACTACTCTGCACTCACTACTCTGCACTCACTACTCACTACTCTGCACTCACTACTCTGCACTCACTACTCTGCACTCACTACTCTGCACTCACTACTCTGCACTCACTACTCTGCGCTCACTACTCTGCGCTCTGCACTCACTACTCTGCACTCACTACTCTGCACTCACTACTCTGCACTCACTACTCTGCACTCACTACTCTGCACTCACTACTCTGCACTCACTACTCTGCACTCACTACTCACTACTCACTACTCTGCACTCACTACTCACTACTCTGCACTCACTACTCTGCACTCACTACTCTGCACTCACTACTCTGCACTCACTACTCTGCACTCACTACTCTGCACTCACTACTCTGCACTCACTACTCTGCACTCACTACTCTGCACTCACTACTGTGCGCTCACTACTCTGCGCTCACTACTCTGCACTCACTACTCTGCACTCACTACTCTGCACTCACTACTCTGCTCTCACTACTCTGCTCTCACTACTCTGCTCTCACTACTCTGCTCTCACTACTCTGCTCTCATGCACTCACTACTCTGCACTCATGCACTCACTACTCTGCACTCATGCACTCACTACTCTGCGCTCTGCACTCACTACTCTGCACTCACTACTCTGCACTCACTACTCTGCACTCACTACTCTGCACTCACTACTCTGCACTCACTACTCTGCACTCACTACTCTGCACTCACTACTCTGCACTCTGCACTCACTACTCTGCACTCTGCACTCACTACTCTGCGCTCTGCACTCACTACTCTGCACTCACTACTCTGCACTCACTACTCTGCACTCACTACTCTGCACTCACTACTCTGCACTCACTACTCTGCACTCACTACTCACTACTCTGCACTCACTACTCACTACTCTGCACTCACTACTCTGCACTCACTACTCACTACTCTGCACTCACTACTCTGCACTCACTACTCACTACTCTGCACTCACTACTCTGCACTCACTACTCTGCACTCACTACTCTGCACTCACTACTCTGCACTCACTACTCTGCACTCACTACTCTGCGCTCTGCACTCACTACTCTGCACTCACTACTCTGCACTCACTACTCTGCACTCACTACTCTGCACTCACTACTCTGCACTCACTACTCTGCACTCACTACTCTGCGCTCTGCACTCACTACTCTGCACTCACTACTCTGCACTCACTACTCTGCACTCACTACTCTGCACTCACTACTCTGCACTCACTACTCACTACTCTGCACTCACTACTCTGCACTCACTACTCACTACTCTGCACTCACTACTCTGCACTCACTACTCTGCACTCACTACTCTGCACTCACTACTCTGCACTCACTACTCTGCACTCACTACTCACTACTCACTACTCTGCACTCACTACTCTGCACTCTGCACTCACTACTCTGCGCTCTGCACTCACTACTCTGCACTCACTACTCTGCACTCACTACTCTGCACTCACTACTCACTACTCACTACTCTGCACTCACTACTCTGCACTCTGCACTCACTACTCTGCGCTCTGCACTCACTACTCACTACTCACTACTCTGCACTCACTACTCACTACTCACTACTCTGCACTCACTACTCACTACTCTGCACTCACTACTCTGCACTCACTACTCTGCACTCACTACCCTGCACTCACTACTCTGCACTCACTACTCTACACACTCACAACTCTGCAATCACTAGTGTGCACTCACTACTCTGCACTCACTACTTTGCACTCACTACTCACTACTCTGCACTCACTACTCTGCACTCACTACTCTGCACTCACTACTCTGCACTCACTACTCGGCACTCACTACTCGGCACTCACTACTCGGCACTCACTACTCGGCACTCACTACTCACTACTCTGCACTCACTAGTGTGCACTCACTACTCTGCACTCACTACTTTGCACTCACTACTCACTACTCTGCACTCACTACTCTGCACTCACTACTCTGCACTCACTACTCTGCACTCACTACTTTGCACTCACTACTCTGCACTCACTACTCTGCACTCACTACCCTGCACTCACTACTCTGCACTCACTACTCTACACACTCACAACTCTGCACTCACTAGTGTGCACTCACTACTCTGCACTCACTACTTTGCACTCACTACTCACTACTCTGCACTCACTACTCTGCACTCACTACTCTGCACTCACTACTCTGCACTCACTACTCGGCACTCACTACTCTGCACTCACTACTCTGCACTCACTACTCTGCACTCACTACTCTGCACTCACTACTCTGCACTCACTACTCTGCACTCACTACTCACTACTCTGCACTCACTACTCACTACTCTGCACTCACTACTCACTACTCTGCACTCACTACTCACTACTCTGCACTCACTACTCACTACTCTGCACTCACTACTCTGCACTCACTACTCTGCACTCACTACTCTGCACTCACTACTCTGCACTCACTACTCTGCACTCACTACTCTGCGCTCTGCACTCACTACTCTGCACTCACTACTCTGCACTCACTACTCTGCACTCATGCACTCACTACTCTGCACTCATGCACTCACTACTCTGCACTCATGCACTCACTACTCTGCGCTCTGCACTCACTACTCTGCACTCACTACTCTGCACTCACTACTCTGCACTCACTACTCTGCACTCACTACTCTGCACTCACTACTCTGCACTCACTACTCGGCACTCACTACTCGGCACTCACTACTCGGCACTCACTACTCACTACTCTGCACTCACTAGTGTGCACTCACTACTCTGCACTCACTACTTTGCACTCACTACTCACTACTCTGCACTCACTACTCTGCACTCACTACTCTGCACTCACTACTCTGCACTCACTACTCTGCACTCACTACTTTGCACTCACTACTCACTACTCTGCACTCACTACTCTGCACTCACTACCCTGCACTCACTACTCTGCACTCACTACTCTACACACTCACAACTCTGCACTCACTAGTGTGCACTCACTACTCTGCACTCACTACTTTGCACTCACTACTCACTACTCTGCACTCACTACTCTGCACTCACTACTCTGCACTCACTACTCTGCACTCACTACTCGGCACTCACTACTCTGCACTCACTACTCTGCACTCACTACTCTGCACTCACTACTCTGCACTCACTACTCTGCACTCACTACTCTGCACTCACTACTCACTACTCTGCACTCACTACTCACTACTCTGCACTCACTACTCACTACTCTGCACTCACTACTCTGCACTCACTACTCTGCACTCACTACTCTGCACTCACTACTCTGCACTCACTACTCTGCACTCACTACTCTGCGCTCTGCACTCACTACTCTGCACTCACTACTCTGCACTCACTACTCTGCACTCACTACTCTGCACTCACTACTCTGCACTCATGCACTCACTACTCTGCACTCATGCACTCACTACTCTGCACTCATGCACTCACTACTCTGCGCTCTGCACTCACTACTCTGCACTCACTACTCTGCACTCACTACTCTGCACTCACTACTCTGCACTCACTACTCACTACTCTGCACTCACTACTCACTACTCTGCACTCACTACTCACTACTCTGCACTCACTACTCACTACTCTGCACTCACTACTCTGCACTCACTACTCACTACTCTGCACTCACTACTCTGCGCTCTGCACTCACTACTCTGCACTCACTACTCTGCACTCACTACTCTGCACTCACTACTCACTACTCACTACTCTGCACTCACTACTCTGCACTCTGCACTCACTACTCTGCGCTCTGCACTCACTACTCACTACTCACTACTCTGCACTCACTACTCACTACTCACTACTCTGCACTCACTACTCACTACTCTGCACTCACTACTCTGCACTCACTACTCTGCACTCACTACTCTGCACTCACTACCCTGCACTCACTACTCTGCACTCACTACTCTACACACTCACAACTCTGCACTCACTAGTGTGCACTCACTACTCTGCACTCACTACTTTGCACTCACTACTCACTACTCTGCACTCACTACTCTGCACTCACTACTCTGCACTCACTACTCTGCACTCACTACTCTGCACTCACTACTCGGCACTCACTACTCGGCACTCACTACTCGGCACTCACTACTCACTCCTCTGCACTCACTAGTGTGCACTCACTACTCTGCACTCACTACTTTGCACTCACTACTCACTACTCTGCACTCACTACTCTGCACTCACTACTCTGCACTCACTACTCTGCACTCACTACTCTGCACTCACTACTTTGCACTCACTACTCACTACTCTGCACTCACTACCCTGCACTCACTACCCTGCACTCACTACTCTGCACTCACTACTCTACACACTCACAACTCTGCACTCACTAGTGTGCACTCACTACTCTGCACTCACTACTTTGCACTCACTACTCACTACTCTGCACTCACTACTCTGCACTCACTACTCTGCACTCACTACTCTGCACTCACTACTCGGCACTCACTACTCGGCACTCACTACTCTGCACTCACTACTCTGCACTCACTACTCTGCACTCACTACTCTGCACTCACTACTCTGCACTCACTACTCACTACTCTGCACTCACTACTCACTACTCTGCACTCACTACTCACTACTCTGCACTCACTACTCTGCACTCACTACTCTGCACTCACTACTCTGCACTCACTACTCTGCACTCACTACTCTGCGCTCTGCACTCACTACTCTGCACTCACTACTCTGCACTCACTACTCTGCACTCACTACTCTGCACTCATGCACTCACTACTCTGCACTCATGCACTCACTACTCTGCACTCATGCACTCACTACTCTGCACTCATGCACTCACTACTCTGCACTCACTACTCTGCACTCACTACTCTGCACTCACTACTCTGCACTCACTACTCTGCACTCACTACTTTGCACTCACTACTCTGCACTCTGCACTCACTACTCTGCACTCTGCACTCACTACTCTGCACTCTGCACTCACTACTCTGCGCTCTGCACTCTCTACTCTGCACTCACTACTCTGCACTCACTACTCTGAACTCACTACTCTGCACTCACTACTCTGCACTCACTACTCTGCACTCACTACTCTGCACTCACTACTCACTACTCTGCACTCACTACTCTGCACTCACTACTCTGCACTCACTACTCTGCGCTCACTACTCTGCGCTCTGCACTCACTACTCTGCACTCACTACTCTGCACTCACTACTCTGCACTCACTACTCTGCACTCACTACTCTGCACTCACTACTCTGCGCTCTGCACTCACTACTCTGCACTCACTACTCTGCACTCACTACTCTGCACTCACTACTCTGCACTCACTACTCTGCACTCACTACTCTGCACTCACTACTCACTACTCTGCACTCACTACTCTGCACTCACTACTCACTACTCTGCACTCACTACTCTGCACTCACTACTCTGCACTCACTACTCTGCACTCACTACTCACTACTCACTACTCTGCACTCACTACTCTGCACTCTGCACTCACTACTCTGCGCTCTGCACTCACTACTCTGCACTCACTACTCTGCACTCACTACTCTGCACTCACTACTCACTACTCTGCACTCACTACTCTGCACTCTGCACTCACTACTCTGCGCTCTGCACTCACTACTCACTACTCACTACTCACTACTCTGCACTCACTACTCACTACTCTGCACTCACTACTCACTACTCTGCACTCACTACTCTGCACTCACTACTCTGCATTCACTACTCTGCACTCACTACCCTGCACTCACTACTCTGCACTCACTACTCTACACACTCACAACTCTGCACTCACTAGTGTGCACTCACTACTCTGCACTCACTACTTTGCACTCACTACTCACTACTCTGCACTCACTACTCTGCACTCACTACTCTGCACTCACTACTCTGCACTCACTACTCGGCACTCACTACTCGGCACTCACTACTCTGCACTCACTACTCTGCACTCACTACTCACTACTCGGCACTCACTACTCACTACTCTGCACTCACTAGTGTGCACTCACTACTCTGCACTCACTACTTTGCACTCACTACTCACTACTCTGCACTCACTACTCTGCACTCACTACTCTGCACTCACTACTCTGCACTCACTACTTTGCACTCACTACTCACTACTCTGCACTCACTACTCTGCACTCACTACCCTGCACTCACTACTCTGCACTCACTACTCTACACACTCACAACTCTGCACTCACTAGTGTGCACTCACTACTCTGCACTCACTACTTTGCACTCACTACTCACTACTCTGCACTCACTACTCTGCACTCACTACTCTGCACTCACTACTCTGCACTCACTACTCTGCACTCACTACTCTGCACTCACTACTCTGCACTCACTACTCGGCACTCACTACTCTGCACTCACTACTCTGCACTCACTACTCTGCACTCACTACTCTGCCCTCACTACTCTGCACTCACTACTCTGCACTCACTACTTTGCACTCACTACTCACTACTCTGCACTCACTACTCACTACTCTGCACTCACTACTCACTACTCTGCACTCACTACTCTGCACTCACTACTCTGCACTCACTACTCTGCACTCACTACTCTGCACTCACTACTCTGCACTCACTACTCTGCGCTCTGCACTCACTACTCTGCACTCACTACTCTGCACTCACTACTCTGCACTCACTACTCTGCACTCATGCACTCACTACTCTGCACTCATGCACTCACTACTCTGCACTCATGCACTCACTACTCTGCGCTCTGCACTCACTACTCTGCACTCACTACTCTGCACTCACTACTCTGCACTCACTACTCTGCACTCACTACTCTGCACTCTGCACTCACTACTCTGCACTCTGCACTCACTACTCTGCACTCACTACTCTGCACTCACTACTCTGAACTCACTACTCTGAACTCACTACTCTGCACTCACTACTCTGCACTCACTACTCTGCACTCACTACTCACTACTCTGCACTCACTACTCACTACTCTGCACTCACTACTCTGCACTCACTACTCTGCACTCACTACTCACTACTCTGCACTCACTACTCTGCATTCTGCACTCACTACTCTGCACTCACTACTCTGCACTCACTACTCTGCACTCACTACTCTCTGCACTCACTACTCTCTGCACTCACTACTCTCTGCACTCACTACTCTCTGCACTCACTACTCTCTGCACTCACTACTCTCTGCACTCACTACTCTGCACTCACTACTCTGCACTCACTACTCTGCACTCACTACTCACTACTCTGCACTCACTACTCTCTGCACTCACTACTCTCTGCACTCACTACTCTCTGCACTCACTACTCTCTGCACTCACTACTCTCTGCACTCACTACTCTCTGCACTCACTACTCTGCACTCACTACTCTCTGCACTCACTACTCTCTGCACTCACTACTCTCTGCACTCACTACTCTCTGCACTCACTACTCTCTGCACTCACTACTCTGCACTCACTACTCTGCACTCACTACTCTGCACTCACTACTCTGCACTCACTACTCTCTGCACTCACTACTCTGCACTCACTACTCTGCACTCACTACTCTGCACTCACTACTCTGCACTCACTACCCTGCACTCACTACCCTGCACTCACTACTCTACACACTCACTACTCTGCACTCACTACTCTGCACTCACTACTCTACACACTCACAACTCTGCACTCACTAGTGTGCACACTCAGTAGTCTGCACACTCACTACTCTGCACACTCACTACTCTGCACTCACTACTCTGCACTCACTACTCTGCACTCACTACTCTGCACTCACTACTCTGCACTCACTACTCTGCACTCACTACTCTCTGCACTCACTACTCTCTGCACTCACTACCCTGCACTCACTACCCTGCACTCACTACCCTGCACTCACTACCCTGCACACTCACTACCCTGCACACTCACTACCCTGCACACTCACTACCCTGCACACTCACTACTCTGCACTCACTACTCCAGAAATATTTTTCTAAATCAACCGGACAACCACGCAGACTATACCGCACAGAAGATAAACTTCAGTTTGCCGTTATCCCCCCCTCCACCCTACCCCCCCCAATGGCTGATGATTTATCAATACACTGGAAGCTTAAGGTCCAAAGGGTGACCTCTTCTGCTTAGTTTGGTACCTGTATATTGTCCTAACAGAGATGAGCCTGCTATTGTATACACATATTTTGGAAGAGCTGAACTCAGTGGCCTGGTTACCAGTGCATAATCGTATCATCTTTAAATCAACATGTCTAGTTTTTGAATGCATGATCAATAAGTCCATCCATCCTACTTGTTCCTAGATCAAAACTCCAATGCAAGGGATACCAAAGATGTGCAGTTCAAGGCCAAACGACTTGAAACTCTTTGCTTAAGCACTTCT
This sequence comes from Lissotriton vulgaris, assembly GCF_964263255.1. Taxonomy (NCBI): domain Eukaryota; kingdom Metazoa; phylum Chordata; class Amphibia; order Caudata; family Salamandridae; genus Lissotriton; species Lissotriton vulgaris. The sequence goes on along the minus strand of NW_028255773.1, from coordinate 281,348 downwards.
AAGGAAAAAATGTTCTGCTATAATTTAGGGGGGAAAAACAAAACAGTTTTGTTTGAAAATGTACTAGCTACATTTCTCAGTAGCAGTAGCATACTGCTTCCCGAATTTCTTTTTAGTGGTACCTGTTATAGGCTAACACGTTTTTTATTGATCCTGGTGCCTAGCAACAAATTAGTTTGTTGTTCTTGCTCTACGAATAAATAAATAAAAAGTAAATAAATAAATACATTTTCCAAGCTCTTATATGGAGAGATGTGGTGGACATCCTGTGTTAAGCAGGGGCATTTTAAGTCTGTTTACACCCTCTACTTGGCTAAACGTACACTTTTGTGCAAGTTTACGCTTTATTGCAATTCACAAAATAATTTTACCAGTGGTATGTTTACGATTGCTGAGTCTCTGCTCCCGTGGCGAGACTCGGGACAGACAAAGATAGGCAGTCCTAAAGATACTACTTGTAAAATTTCTTTGTGAATTGAAAAAAATCTTAAACTAACACGAAAGTGTAAGTTTATTTTTGTGAATCAGGCTCTAAATAATGACCAGTTCTTAGCTTACTACTTACTACATTCTCGCAACAGTATTGTTGGTGTTGCTACTTTATAGAGTATTTCCTCCTGCCTCGGTCCCTATTGTGGCCGAAGGGTTCTGACATATTGAGGCAAATGTCGAGGTTACTCCATCATGCAAAAGGGCAGCCTGATCTTCGTGCATCATACTTGTATCGCACTCAGGACACAGCACATCAGCATCACTGGTACCAGGCAGTTTGCCACAAGGTGACAAGATGAAAAAACAGATATGTCTGGAAGTGTACGATGCATTTATTGATAGAAGACATGATGATAAACAGTCACACAAGGCGCCCAGTTCACCTGAAAGGCAGAACGGAAAGCTCCATCTCTATGTATTCCGAGAGCAACCCAAGTTTAATGATGGTAAACACCGAGACCACACAGGCCTTCAGAATAAACAACCATTGGACGCTGGGCAACTCCAGAAATAATTTTCTCAAGCAACCGGACAACCACGCAGACTATACCGCACAGAAGATAAACTATGAAATATGGTTCAAAACTGTATTAAATGTCTAGGAATAAATACGATTGCTCAGTCCTCACTCAGGCTTCTTCTGTTGGTTTGCGGCGGCCAGCTGACAGCATCTGCATCACTTGATGTGAAGTTCACTCACACAAGCAGGACTGACAAACAGCCACAGTGAAACAGCGTTTTGTGACTCCTTTCAGAAATAATTGCTTCTCGTGGGTGGGAATCTCTGCACGTATGGTGCTATGCCTAACACGATCACAAAAAAAAACCAAGCCGTAAGCGTGCACACTCCCGAACTTCCGGTTTCGGGATGTGCAAGCTCACTGCTGTAGTGGGGCGGGACTTCCGTCTTTGCGAGAAGCCCGCGCCCATGGAGTGGATGGCCCAGAGACTGGTGGCAGCAGAAATCAGGAGTGGCGGCTGATGCGGTAAGTGGGGCTTGGGGGGCTTGGCACGTGTGTGTGTGTCTGCGCGCGTGTGTCTGCACGTGTGTGGGTGTGTCTGCGTGTGTGTGTGTGAGAGACTGCATGTGTGTGTGTGAGAGACTGCGCGTGCGTGTGTGTGTGTGCCTGCCTTCGGCCGGCCTGCATAAGCGCGTTCACAGACCCTGGTCGGCGCGTTCACAGCTCTAGGTCCCTTCAGAGCGAACTCCATGACAATAGGTCTCGATGCCGAGACCTAAAAATGGAACTCTGTCTAATGGACCATGCCCACCTCAAGAATTTGGCTGTTGCTACACTTAGTTGGAGACAGGAGCTAGTGCAAATAATTCTCATAGCTACAGAGCTGCTGGGAGTGCCTAAGTTTTTGCATGCAGGTGCTAGCCAAATGCGCAGAGGGGCCGCATAGGATTTGCAGGAAAACAAGAAGTGCCCAATAGATTCCTTTGTAGCACCACAGGCAGGGCAGGAAGTGTTGGACAGGCCCCTCCACCTCCCTGTTAATGACCGTAAAGGGAGGGCACCTATCCTCAATTGAAAGAAGAGTTTCCTGTCCCTTGGCTTAGTTATAGTATCCCAGAACAGTTCTAGTGTAGGGAGGGGCTTGACTTCCAGGAAACGACCCGTCATAGAATCAGCATCCGATTTTCTCCATGCCTGCTCAAGCACATAGGCCCAATACAACTCCTTAATTGCTTGTTTGCTTGGGAAGGATGTTTCTGCAGGGGTATCCCATAAGGGCTTCAGCCCAAGCACGCATAGCAATGTTCTAAGTTTACTCAGCCATTGGATCTTATGAAAGACATCAGCATTGATCACTGCTACAAAGCCCGCTACATAGTGCTTTAGTTCTGGCGTAGTCCAAGGCCGCCTCCAGTATAAAATCGGGCGCAACCTGGCTAAATCACTTACTGCCTTCCTTCCCAAATCATATCTAAGGGGGAGTAAGGGTGTGCTTTTGGGGAGGCCTGCTGATGTCCTAAAAAACTTATTCTCAGACATCTGCATTGAGTTAAAGTTACCGAATCCCCACAATTCTGCACCATACAGTGCGGACCCCAGCACTTTTGCTTCATACACCTGTAAAGCTGGTGCAATAGGTTTTGACTGGGATTTTCTGTGCTCAAGCCCAAGGACTCCAGTTACTTGCCTATGCTTGAGAACAGCCAAATCAATGTGCTGAGCCCATCTTAGATCTTCAGTTATATATATGCCAAGATAGGTAAAGGCTCTAACTGTGTCTAAGGGTCTTTGGTTTAAATACAGCTTGGCTCTAACACTACGATGAGGGTTAAAAAAACATAAGTTTCGTCTTTGCTACATTGAATTCCAAGCCATTATTCTTACAGAAGTTGTCAAAAATGCAAAGGGCACTTTGCAGACCACTAGGAGTCTTTGACAAAATCAGTGTATCGTCGGCGAACATCAAGATCGGAATCTTGATGCCCGCCAACGAGGATGCATCCACATTAGCGGATAGCATTCCTGCTACTACCCCATTAATGAGCAAAGGGGCCATCGCACACCCTTGTCTCACAGCCCGTTTAACTGGAAAATCATTAGTAGTCTCACCCTGGTTGCCCCACTGAATTCTGGCGAAATTCGCCTCATGCAACCGCATGGCCATGGTCAACAAGTCATCGGGCAAACCCAGACTCCCAAGTTCAAACCACAGCTTGGACCTAGGCACCAGGTCGAAGGCAGCCCGCACATCTACAAAAGTAGCATACAGGCTGCCACCGCCCAGTACCACAGTCTTCCACCGTACCAGAGTGAATCGAAACACCTGGTCCGTCGTGCTGGTAGTCCTCCGGAACCCTGCTTGAAAGGGTGATAAAGCATTATGCTCATCAACCCATTCCATAAGCCTATTTACCACCATCCTTCCCACGACCTTTTGGGTGGTTGCTATCAGGCTAATTGGCCTATAGTTACAAGGCGATCCCCTATCTCCCTTCTTAAATATGGGAATAATAATTTTACCCCTCCAACTAAGCGGTACCAGTGCACCTTGAGCGACTGCATTAGCAAGGAGAAGGATGTATCTGCCCCATCTATCTCTATCATTAATAAAAAGGTCTGCCGGGACCCCATCCATACCGGGAGCTCTGCCCGAGGACACTACACTTAGCGCCAACAGCACCTCCTTCAAGTTAAAAAATTCTTCTTTGGGGTAGACAGCCTTGAACCCATCCATCTCCCTGCCAGGGTTAGATTCCGCATATTGAGGTTTAAAATATTTAACCCCAGTCCTCTTCCTGGACATTGTTATCCGGGGAATCTGGCTTGCCACCCCTTCCCCATTTAACAATACTCCAAAAGAGCCTGGAGTCCTTAGAGCCACATGCTTCCAGTAGCTCTTTCCAGTGCATCTCATCCCACTCCTTTTTTGCTGATGCTATGCAATCTTTATATTTCCTTCTGGCAACACGAATTGCCGCCAGCTCCCTGGCCTTAATAGCAATGCCCAAAGCGAGCCTTGCCTCCCTGTACTTTGCATTGTACCACTTTGCAGTTCTAACTTGAGCCCTACTGGTATTCCTAACTACCCTCTGGAAATGTGACTTGAAAGTTGCAAAAAGATTGTCATGGATCGTTGTCACTTCCTGCAACCCCTGGTTAATATTAGCAACCCGCTCCAAGGCCTCGATTGCTCTATCCACCTCCGTTTTTATGCTAGCCATAGAATCCTGGTTAGCCAGTACACAAGGCCATTTTAACCGGCGTGTATCATTGGTAAGAGCCGGTAAAGGGAGACCACTCCACTCTATACGAGCATTTGCATTGGGCAAGGTCCACCATCTATGACAGATGCACAATGGGTTGTGGTCACTTTCCAACCTATGCATGACCTCCAAATCATTAACTGCTTCCAAATTTCCAAACTGCACATAACGTAGTCTATTCTACTCTTGCTCCTACCATTGTCAAAAGTACAAACCCCCTCCCTATCACTCTTGGTTCTCCCATTCAAAGCACGGAGGCCCCTCTCTAGACAAATGGCATTTAGGGAAATGAAATCGTCAGACCAGCATTTTACTGGGTCCAAATCAAGTGGAGGAACACACCAATGCCTATCCTCTTCAGGCCCCATACGATCTTCACCTATGTCTAGCGGTTCGAAAGTACGGTTGAAGTCACCTGCAAATATGATATTGTTAGCCAGGGAATGTGCCTCTAGGAGAACCGCCAAAGAAACTAAAACTTCTGACTTTCCTCCCTTGCAACCCCTAGCATATACATTATATAAGCCAATGCACCCTAGCGGACCAAGATCCATGTTTAGAAGTTGAATATCCTTGCTCCCAGTCTCTATAACTCTTATGTTGAAACCCAGACTTTGCCGTTGCCAGATCGTCAGGCCTCCCATTGGTCTACCCTTGGGGCCCTTGGTAGCAGGTATAAAATAATTCAAATAGCCCTGGAGGAACAAAGATTCACACGACCATGTCTCCTGGAATAAACATATATCGAAACCAGTGACAAAGTTAACCCAATCCTGCGACTCCTGTTTATGGTGCAAACCCGCAATGTTCCATGACATTAAACTACCTGCTCCTTCCCCACCTATGATAGAGGCTTCCCTGTCTAGAGCTAACAGGGGAACTGGCACACCTGTGGCTGGAGTTAGACCTATGCTGCCTACAAAGCCAAGCTCCACAACCATCTTAGCCTCCCACCTGCAAATACTATCATGTTGGATGGTAGGATCATAGTCGATGTTACGGGCAAGCTGCTCCAATCCAAGTCAATCACAGTCATTGAGCCTTGACAGAACATTAAATCTGTTGTCATGGAAATATTTGGGCCCTGGTTGAACATTATAGGTGTTTCTACATTGGCTTACACCCCAGCCCTCCGCATCTGCCATTGGCCAGGGACTTCTTGGTAACATTTGGTTTGGATCCCACCTCCTCTGCCCCATCCCAAGGTGTACTCGGTTGAAGTTCCTCCTCGGAAAGGTTTTTGAAACATATCCATCCACTACACCAGATCTATAGAAGTACCCAAGCGGTAGAATTTCGATGCCCTTCCCCCCTCCGAGTGAGATTTGCTCTGATGCCCATAGGATCCTCCTGACCGAGATTGGGTTATCAAAGTTTATGACTATGCAGTCACCCTCTCTGTTCTTAACTGAGCGGCCCACCCATGCCACTCTTCGGGCCATTAGTATGTTCCGGCCTGCCCACACCCCATCTATCAAGTTCTTTGCAAGCCAGTGTGTTACCTTAGACTTTAGTTGCTGGTAGTCCTCTTGTTGGCCAGCGCGAAGAGGGGGAACATTAGCCATAATCACCACCAAGGGGGCACTTTGGGGATGTAGGTCAAGTCTGATCTGAATACCTGTGTCCAAACCCGTTTTTACAAGATTCTGCTGCACAGGAGGGTTGCTAGATGTCACAGTGCTAGACCCCTGGTTTGGACACAAGAGCCCCATATTACTCCCTTTACTTACAGGGAGAGGGCCGCTACTAGCTAAGTTGTTTGTTTCAATAATGGCTAAATTATTCATTTAACTAGTTGCCTTTGGGACCGAATCTATCATATTATCCCCTAAAGGTTTAGGTATAGCGGGTCCTTGTGCACCACTACTAATTAGGCATGAGGGGGTGCTTATTTCTTTTCCAGGCCCCTTCCCAATTTCACCTGTCAATGAGAGTAATAATCTAGAATTCTCCTTGACCTCTGCTTCTAGTTTATCTAGACTAACTGTGACTACTCTCAGTCTTTCCATAACAGGGAGTATGAAAGATCTAATTAAATGCTCTACCTGACCCAAAAAAGCCCCATCCCCATAATCCGCAGGAGTGTGTTTTGCCATTGGTGCTAGTTGTGGTGGTTTTACAGTCTTTGTGTGATTCCCCTTACCTATAGGTTTTGCTCTTGTTTTAATTGCGTTTAGAGTCTTAGGTCTCTTACATATAGGCCCACCACTACTCCTTTTCCTTTTCCCTACTGTCCTGCTACATGTTGGTGATGGAGCATTCATAACACAAACCGGTGTAGGAGTAGGTGATGAGGTGTTTATAAAGTTATCTGACAGATTGGGGTTCTCTATATGTAAAACTGCAGAATTACTAGAAGTATTACCATCTAATATGATGGCCAGGGAATCTAATTCAATACTTGTGTCAGGAAGGCCTAAATCACTAAGCCGTTGACTAATGCGATTCTCAGGAGTGGTGCAAAGCTGAATAGGGCCCAAGGAAGACCACTTAGAGAATAACTCTGTGGACAATCTTTTCTCGACAGCATGAAGTTGTTTATTTATTTATTTATTTATTTATGGAATTTTTAATGCGCACTACTACCCTGAGGTGTCTAGGCGCAATGAGATACTCCAAGATACAGAGGTCAGGACACGATATTATAAGAAAGAGGCTATAAGCTCTTTTTGCCAGATGGTTAATATTAATAATATTATTGATTGAAGAGCCAGGTCTTCAGAGCCTTGCGGAAGCTAATCAGGGTTGGCGCAGTTTTAATGTCTAAGGGGAGTGAGTTCCACAATATTGGAGTTGCTACCAAAAATCGTCTGTCACCCCATGTTGCCGTTCTTGTGCGGGGTACAGGCAGTTGATAGCTTGCTGCTGATCGTAGGTTCTTTTTAGGAATGTACACCTGAAATGCCTCCTTTAGGAACTTCGGTCCAGTCTGATGGATGGCCTTATAGGCAATGCACAAAGCTTTGAATTTGATCCTGCTCTCCACTCTTAGCCAATGGAGCTGACGTATGGCTGCCGAAGTGGAGTGGCGTCTGGGTATGTTGAGCAGTATCCGTGCTGCCATATTTTGGACAGATTGAAGCTTGTTCAGGATGCATTTATGCGTGTTGAAAAAGAGAGCATTTCCATAATCAAGCTTGGAAAACACTAAGGTAGTAATCAGTGTTTTTCCTGCTGATGCTGGTAAATACGGCAGAAGTTTTTTTATCTTTTTCAGCATGAAGAACGCCGCAGAGACCACCTTGTTAACATGATATCCAAAGGATAACTTGCTATCAAAAATCACTCCTAAATTCCTAACCTTGGCGGCTGGAACCGGAGGAGGGCCCATCTGACTGGGCCACCATGTCGGGGACCACTCTGGAGAGATATTACCAAAGGTCATCACCTCCGTTTTCTCCGCATTAAGCTTCAAACAGTTCCTGTGCATCCATGATTGTATGTCCAGTAACCCCTCCTGAAGCTTAGCTGCTACCACTGGGCCGTTCTTATGCACCGCCAGCACAAGCTGGGTGTCATCTGCGTAGGTGGTTAAACGCATCCCATAAGATTTGATGACCCTCGCCAAGTCTGCGACATAAATGTTGAAAAGCGTCGGACTTAACGAGGATCCTTGAGGGACCCCGCAAGGCAGTTCAGACGTCGGTGAGTAATGATTACCCAGTTTGACTGCCTGCTTACGGTCAGCTAAGAAAGAAACTATGAGTTCTTTTGCCAGATGGTTAATCCCAAGGGCTGCGACACGGTCGACCAAGATGACATGGTCGACCGTGTCAAAGGCCGCCGATAGGTCCAACAAAATAAGCACTGCCGCTCCTCCCGAGTCCATAATATGTCTGATTTCGTCGGAGGCCTTTATCAGCGCTGTCTCGGTTCCGTGTCCTTTCCGGAACCCGAACTGAGTGTCATCCAAGAGTCCATTTTGCTCAATAAACTCTGACAGCTGTTGGTTCATAATGGCCTCTACGATTTTAGCCGGGAAGGGAAGGCAAGCAATAGGCCTATGGTTGGCCGTAACGGTGGGGTCTAGGGAAGGCTTCTTGAGCAAAGGTTTGACAATAGCCTTTTTCCAAATCTCAGGGTAGACACCAGTTTTGAAGATGGAATTACAGATATCGGTGAGCGGCTGGGTGATGGTGTTATGTAGTTGGTTCATTATGAGAGGAGGACATGGATCAAGCGGAGATCCGGATTTGATCTTAGCAACAAGCATGCAGACCTGATCTTCAGTGACTGACCGAAACTGAGCGAAGAGAGGGTGAGTGGGCGCTGGATGGGTGGATAGGTCCATGGATCCTCCCACTGGTTCTTTGGAGAATGTGGAGTAGATATCCATCACCTTAGAGGTGAAGAATGTAGCCAGTGAGCTACAGAATTCCTGCGAATTCTCAGTTGTAGGTCCAGTTGGAGGATTAGAAAGAGAGCTCACCACTTGAAAAAGCATTCTGGCTGAATTCTGTGCTTGCTCAATTTGGCCAGTGAAGAAAATATTCTTTCGCGTAATGAGAGCTTTCTTATATATTGCCAGTGCAGTTTTATAGACTTGCTTAGCGGGGGGGCTATAATGCTTTCTCCAGCGCCTTTCTAAGTTTCTGCAATACTGACGTTGGAGTCGCAGCTCCTCTGTATACCACTGGGCAGATGGAGTGGCTCTATTTGGACGATAACATTTTTCAGGTGCAACTTGATTAGCTGCCTTCAGGATCCAATCTTGAAAATTAGTGGACATGGTTTCAGGATCACATGATCTTTCTGGGGCTGATGTCATAAGGAGATTAGTGAGGTGTGGAATGTCTGCATTTTTCCACCTCCGCGTCCCCACTGACGACCGGATTTTGGTCTGAGAGGGTTTGGAGGGTGACAGTCTAATCCTAAAAATAATAGCTTGGTGGTCAGACCATACCAGAGGTAGCACCGCTGACAGATCAATGCCCGGGTTATTTGTGAACAGGCCATCCAGTGTGTGCCCGGCCTCATGCGTGGGGCCCCTCACCAATTGCTGCAGCCCTATTGCCTGCATATCAGTGATGAGTTGAGCTGTGTCTTTATTGTCAAGGTTTTCAAGCGGGAAGTTAAAATCCCCTAGAATCGTATAGTCCGAGGATCCTATTACTAGTTCAGTTATTTCTGTAAGTTCAGCTAAGAATTTGGTGCGGGAACCCGGTGGCCTGTACAGAAGTATTCCTTTGAAAGCTTGCCTCTGCGTAAGATTGATAACAAACGCAAAAGCTTCGCAGGTAGTGCTTTGAATAGGCTCGAATTTTGCACGATAAGTGTCCTTATGAATTGTTGGTCCACTGCTACCAAAACCCGTGCAATATAATTATCAAGTGTCCCCATAATACTTCCTACACTGGGTTTAGCCGACACCTTACCCCCCTTAGGCGGTTGGTCCGCCATAACTCACGGTAGCTAGTTTATACAAGTCAATACACAGTACCTAGACAGCTATCAGTCCTTGATGGGCATTAATGTTTCCTGCAGCTAAAACAGTGATAATTTGAACGAGGTTCTTGCTAATATGCCCCCAAATTTTATGCCAAGTGGCAATTGGGGAAATTGTGTCTGTTTACACATAACTGTTTCTCCTTACATTAAGGTATCTAACACCAGAACGAAATGGCACACAGGTGAATATTTGTAATTTTCTCTTTTTAGCCATTTTTGCTTATAATTCACCTAATACTATCCATGATGCAACTGTCTAATTTTGATTACAAAACGTATGTAGTGTAAATGGACTTAAAGAAAAGTGCAACTTTATAGCAGATGGGCAATGTACACGCGCCTTCGGCGCCAACATTTTGATTAACATAATTTAGATACTGTTGACGATCTACTTTTTTTTGTTTTCATTCTTTTCTCTGTGTGATCTATTTCCTCCTCCTTTCTTTCTCCCTTCCTCCACACCTCTCCTGCTAACATTTCATTGTGATGTAGCACAGGTTTCATGCTCTGAAATAGCTTTTTCATCTTGGTATCAGTGTCTCACAAAAACTTGAATAAATCAAATAAACCCTGTGAGAGTGGTTTTCCAACTATACAATACCGGGGAAAAGAAGCATGTGTAAAACAGTCGGTGTACTACAAGCAGATTATGGAAAAGAAAAAAACAGAAAAAAATAATTATTGATTTATAACTCCTAAAATTTCTTTCATAGGATTACAACCCTTGCTGGAAATGGAAAGCTTTTACCATGGAGACTGGAAACTCTCCAGCTTGTGTTTGGAGAAGATGGGGTGAAGTGGTAGAAGGTAAGTGGCGATCATAGAGGTGGGGCCTAAATGTCATGGTGACAGGCAACTATTGGACAAATGTTCCTCAGGGACCTATCACATCAATACTACATTCATAATAACATATGTTAAAACATCAACTATAACTTTGATCTTTTACCGCTCACGGGTCTCATAATGGGAACTAAATTACTGTGAGAAGTTAGGTTGCTGGTAACTGGGGTGTGAGCCCTGGTCAAGCTGCAACCTCAATCTTTTTAGGGGTAAGGCACAAGCAAACCCAAAATTAACCTGTGGTCAACCCTCTGCTTAAGCTGTGCTCAACTCACTGGTAGCTTGGCACAGAGCAGTCAGGCTTAACTTAAATGCAATGTATAATGTATTTGTGAAACACTTCAAACAGTAACACAGTGAAAATACACCACAAAAGGAGCCCACAACAGTATTAGAAAAAGAAAGGGGTTTTTAATAAATTAAACATTCAAAAAGACAAAAATGCAATTAGTAGAACCGGAGATATCGAATTTTAAAGTTTGAAGTAAATAGCGCCAAAATGCCTAAAGCGCCAACTGTGGATATCTGGTCACGCTGGAACGGGACAAAGGTCTCAAGTTCAGGCTGACCACGAAGAAGCCTGGGCCGGCTCTAGAGACCCGGTTAGGCCTGCTGAACAGATTACCTAAAATCCTGGTTTGCAGGGTATTGCATGGATCCACGTCAGTGATACGTCGTGTAGTCGAAGCGAGGCGTTGGTTTCGAGATGCAGAGAAGCTGCGGTGTGAGGTCCTGTTGTGTCGATGTTGAGGATTGAGTACCGGCGATGTGCAGTCCAGAGTCACAGATGCGTTGCGCTGTCAGGGAGATGCGTCTGTTCTGTCGAACTGTGAAGCTGCAATGCAGAGTTCATCGTCATTGTCGATGCTACAGTTGACAAAAGATGCGATGGCCTGCACGGAGGATGTGTCGTGCAGCGGCAGTGCCAAAGGAGATGTGAGCTGTGGTGGTGATGTGAGTATTTGCAATGAGTTCAATCCTCGCTGCAGCGGAGATTCATTGGTTCTGTGCAAGGATGTGCTGCGCACTTGAGGAGATGCCTTGGTTCCCCTGGATCCACAGAGGCTCACCTCCAGGTTGCTTTTTGTCTTCTCCCAGAAGCGATGCATCTGGTTGCGGGGGGCAAGCATATAGCTGCCGACATCCTGAGGGGATTTCCTGGGAGCTTGCTCCTGCCCTTCTCTCACTAGACTAAGAGGTTCCGTAAGAGGGTGGTCATAGAGGCGTTCAAAGGGACTAAACCACACTCCCTTCTTTGGCACCTCCCTGTAGGCAAAGAGTAGGCATGGAAGGAGGACTTCCCACTTATGCCTCATGGGCTCAGGTGGGCCCATTATCATGCCCTTCAGGTTCATGTTGATTCTCACCATAAGACTGTTGGTTTGGGAGTTATAGGATGTGGAGAAGTTATAAGTCACCCCACATTCATCTCACATGGACTTCATGTATGCTGACATGAATTTCGTGCCTCTATCAGGCACTACCTCTTTGGGGAATCACCAGAGCAAGGAGCTTTAGGCTCGCTATATGGGATGTCATTCACCCAGTTGACCAGGTGATCTCAAGAGATATTACCTGCTGCCTGGGCCTCACCTTGCCGCCTCAAGCTCTCTAGAGTGTGGCACTCTTTCTGCACATAGCAGATTTCATCCCTGGTGGACCTACCCTCAACTTGCCAGCCAGCAAGCTCACGCAGGACACCCAGGGTGGCAATTTCCTCCTTGCTTGGCTCAAACTCATCCTTCTCAGGAGCCCTGTTAACCTTGACCGTGGGTACTTCAGGAGAGGGTTTCCTGGTCTCCACTCCACTCTCCCCTTGCCCTCTCCTTCTTGGCAGCTGTCTGGGCCATTGTTCCAGGCTCCAGATGCCCTTGACTCCCGTTCCGGGTACCAAACAGCAAAAAGGCCTGATCAACAGGGGCTGAATCCCCTTTTGTATATAGGATTGGGAATGGGCCTTCAAATTATTATGCCCAAGAAATGTCTCCATTGTCCACAATCCTCATAGCCCAAGATACAATATTGGATTTCTAAAAAATCTTTTGGGTTGTCAGTCACTGCGCTCCAGATATACTCCCCACTTAAACAGATGTACAAAGAACAAAACATATTGCATAGGCGAGATAGCACTTCATATGCGCTACACCAGAGGAGCTTACTGGTTGGTTCTCACCAGTTATGCCCACGTTTCTTATCATAGGCAGCTATCTCACCTGTAAAAACATAGAAAGTGTCCAGTACAAGCAATAAAGGTGTAGAAAGTGTTTGTGTATATCACAAAAAGGAAAAGAGGAGAGACCCTGTAATGCAAACATTGAGTTAAGACTCACATACACCAAATGACAATTTTATTGAGAACTCGTGAGCTTACTCAAAGTTAACAACAACTGCATGTTGCAGACCAATTAAGCGTGGGCCAACATGTTTCATTGCCTGTTTTTCTGTGGCAATTTCGTCAGGGCTCGAGGTCGTAATCACCTTACTGGACTTCTATTTTATACAATAATTGACAGGTGTTTAGCCAAGGCCCCTCGTACCAGCTATCCACCTCGTCACAGGGTACCTCCTTCTATTATGAGACCCTTTTACAAAACCATTTGTTGTCATAAATTGTGTGTACCAGAAGGACAAGCTTTGTCTCCTTCCGGTCTATAGGAGGTAATTCTCCCAGTAGACCAGGTGAACCCAGAGATGTTACCTGCTGCCTGGGCCTCAGCTTGCCGCCTCAAGCTCTCTAGAGTGGAGCACTCTTTATGCAAGTTGCAGAATTCATTTCTGGTGGACCTACCTTCAACTTGCCAGCCAGCAATCTCACGCAGGTCACCCAGGGTGGCGATGTCCTCCTTGCTTGGCTCAGAGACATCCTTCTCAGGAGCCCCATTAACCATGACTGCTGGTACTTCAGGAGATGGTTTTCTGCTCCCCACTCGTCCCTCCCCTTGTCCCTCTCCTTCTTGGCAGCTGTCTGGGCCATTGTTCTAGGCTCCAGATGCCCTTGACTCCAGTTTTGGGTAGCCATGGACCTTGTGGTCATACAGACCCATTCAGGCAATACCTACGCCTCCATGTGTGATCGAAGGTCTACCTCCCTGCAGATAGTGTTGTCCAAGTCCATTGCCCAACAGACATTCTACAGGCTTGGCAAGGCTCACAGCTACTTTTAGGGAACCTGAGGTCACCTCACTGAAAGGGAACCAGAGCCACTGGTAGGTGACTCGCATGATTGTGGGTGACTATGGCGTGGTGGTATGTGTTAGGAGGATCTGCTCTGAGGACACCAGCTGGCACCTCACAGTAGTCATGCTGGCCCTTGAGTCCCTTAGAGCCTCCACTCATTACCCATTGATGGTGAGCCATTGCCTGTACTTAGAAGTATTGACAGGCATGTGGGAGCATGGCACCATCTCCTTGTCCCCCAGGGAAACTAGATTCACCTATGTCTGCTCACCAAAGCTAACTGGGACTACCTCCTCCCTGAGTCCTACCCTCACCAACCCGGGTGTCTAACTTCCAGTAGAGGCTGTGCCTTCTTTTCACATTTGGAGTTACCCCTGAAGTGCCCTTACTTGTAGCACTCTATGCATTGGGGTACAAACCTCTCAGTCTACTTATCAAAGAACCCTTTCTATTTAGGCTCAGACTGGGATTGGTTACCACTACTTCCTTGGGAATTATTTTGTGTTAAAAGATTCCCCCCCTTTTTCTTCTGGTGGTACCCTGATCACACTTGTGGGTGTCACCCACAGATACCTTTTTGGCCTCCTCAGCAAGCTTTCTGTGGTCAGTCAGAATAACAACTAGGTGCAGGTGGAGCTCTGGAAAAACAAATACTGAGCATGTGCTCTCTCAAAATTAGATTGTACAACCCATTGTAATCATCAACCTTGCTGTCCGCACCCAACCATTCAGTGCCTTGCTGGACTAGTCTACAATATCCACAAGGACTGATTAGAGAACTTCTGATTGTTCCTGTAACTGACATTACTTTTTTTAGGGGTCAGCCCAAACTTAGCAATAAAGATTGCTTTCAAGGGGTACCTTGTTTGAGTCCCAACCTCAGTGTCCTGCCTCACTGTAGGCATGTGTTTCCACAAACCTCCAGTGCTCTTTTGAGATCTTCTGAACCCTCAGGGATACCTCTTAGGCAGAAAACGTTCTGTTACCTTTAGACATTGCAGACATGCTGCTACCTATGCTGCTGGGATCTCACTGCCTTGCTTTCAGTTCCAGTTCTTTAAGGCTCCTTCCATGAGCCAAATGCTTTAAAGCTAGTTTCTTCCCTGTGGCCAGATTCTTCTCCTCCATCCTGAACCAGGCTATCTTCATCCTGAAATCTCTCTCCTCCCTCCTCTCTGCCAGATCCTCTAGGGACAGGCTTTGGGGAGATATACTGTTCTCTGCCATAGCATGGAGCGCCAAATTAAGGGCCAAGTCATCTCTGTCAGCAGGCTGTTGGCCCTCCGGCCTGATGTCTAAATCCTCTCTTTCCCAGTCCATATCCTCATCTCTTTAAGTTGCTATAACATGTGACTGGTGGACTTCCACCCAAGCCCTCAGCACCTTTTGCAATTCCACTTTCCTGGTGTTGCTCTTGGTGGGAGGTTCCCTCTTTTTACAGAACTCTTTGAGCTGGACCACAGTGTAGGACTCCGTGTTTGCCAGCTCAAACTCCCTGCTTTAAGAGGTAGATTCAGGTACAACAGACAGAAAATTTTAGAGGAGTCAAGAAAGCCAATTAGGAAGAATTTAACTCAAAATGGCCTTAGATTATTTATATGGGGTGGTAGTGTAACACCAGATTACTGTATAGTACTGCACATACACAAGTACAATCCCACAGATGCCATCAGCACAAGAAGTTAGATGAGTGGGGTGTGAGCCCTGGTTTAGAAGCAATCGGAATCCTGGCCAGGGTAAGGCACTTAGAAACCCTAATTAACCCCCTGGTAGCTTGCTACTGAGCAGTCAGGGTTAACTTAGAGGGAATGTTCAAAGTATTTGAAAGACTTCCAACAGTAAAAAAGTGAAAACACACCACAAAAGTAGCCCACAACAGTATTAGAAAAATAGAGCGATTTTTAATAAATAAAACAAGACCCAAATGACTAAAACAAAAATCCAATTAGTACAATTGGAACAATAGCATTTTACATTTTTTTGAGAAAATAGCGCCAAAAGGCCAATGGTTAATATCTGGTCACGCTGCAACAGCACAAAGTCACAAGTTCAGGCCGGACCGCGATGGAGAACGGACCGGCTACAGAGACATGTTGGAGATGCGCTGCACATCTGAAGAGATGCAGCAGTTCCGAGATGCGACGAGGCTGCAGCGCGAGGTCTGTTGCATCGACGTTGAAGATCGCATCAATGAGGGTTTGTGATGTAAAGTCCTGGGTCAGGATGCTTTGCACAGTTGGGGTGACGTACCCGTTCCATGGAGCTGTGAGGGAGTGATGCAGAGCTCATGTTGTTGTTGATGCTGCTCTCGAAGAGAGATACGATGGTCCACATCAAGGGCGCGTCACACATGGGTGGTTCCGAAGGCAATGCGTGGGCTGTGGCGATGCAAGTCTTTGCAACAGGTCTAATCCACGCAGCGGATGTGTGCCGGTTCTACTTGGGGTTTTGCAGCGCAGCAGAGAAGGTGCGTCTGTTCAACTGGATCCACAGAGACTGGCACATCACCTTAAGCCCACTTCTAAGGTTCCAGGGCTGGAGTAGCATCACTTGGAAGGGTAGACTCAGAGATGTCAGAGCCCAGGTGCAGATGTAAGGTTGTTGGAAGCCTGTTATGTCCCTGAAGCTTCAGATCAGGAGGCCAGCCAACAAGCCCTTGGAGTCCCTCAGGGTTCTGGGTTCAAGAGATGCAGGTCCACTCCTTCTCACAGAGGCAAGAGGCCAGCAGGCAGCAAGTCAGCACAGCAATGCAGGAGCCCAGCAGAGTGCAGTCCAGCAGAGTGGCACTCCTTCAGCAACACAGCTGCCCTTCTTCCTGACAGAGTATCCACATGCCAGAAGTGTACTGAAGTGGTGGTGTCTGAGGACCAGGTGTGCCTTCGAAGTGGGGAAGGAGATTCTAGGGGTTTCCTTCTGAAGACCCCAGGCATCTTGTCTTCCCTGTCCTGACTCCAGACTAACTACAGAGTGTATACAGCACTTTGTGTGGAGGTAGGATACAGCCTATTCTAAGTGTAAGCTTCTCCCTCCCATCCTGCTGGTGATGACCCATCCAGGCACACCTAAGCTCCTTATTGTGTGTGGCTGTCGAGGAATAATACACAGAGCTCAACTGTCAGCTATACCCAGTCTTAAGACCAGAGACAGACTACAGGCACTAAATGGTTTAGGCCGAAAAATGCTAATTTTCTGAAAGTGGCATTTTCAGAATGGCAATTTAAAATACCTGTACCCTCCCCGCCCCTTTTTTGTCTTCTGTAACCCTCCCCGCTCCCGCCTCCCAGCTGCTCCGCCCACCCGCGCACTTCGCCTTAAATGGCGACCGTGCGAACGCGCAGCGGTCACGCGCAGCGGTCACGCGCAGCGGGGGCGCCGATTGTGCGCCGAAGGCGCGCCAAAGGTAAGCCCGTCTGCGCCCGTCCGCGACTGGACCGCGCCCAGCGCCAGGACCCCTGGACCTCGAAGATCCCGACCTACCCGCCTGACGTACTCAGCCGCCACCCTCATCGCTCTCAACACCGACCGACTCCCAGATTGCCACCAAGCCACCCCTAGACGTACCCACGGACCTTTCAGCTGCCACGCCTGCAAGTTCTCCTGCATCCGGACCAGCCCCGCTCCAGCACCCGCCAAGTCGAACACCAGCAGCACCCACCTCAAGTGCATCCTGCTCAACACCCGCTCCGTCCACAGACACGCCATCGAACTCTGGAACCTCCTAGACGCCACAGCCCCTGACGTTGCCTTCCTCACGGAGACCTGGATGAACGCCTCTCCAGCTCCCGACATCGCCATCGCTATCCCAGAGGGCTACAAGATCGTCCGGAGGAACCGAAACGCCAACCAGATGGGAGGAGGCATCGCCATCATCCACAGGAACTCCATCCGTCTCAGGACCAGCACCGACAACACCCTGGCCAGCGCCGAACACCTGCATTTCCAGATCCACACCAACCCGAACACCACCCTCAGAGGCACCCTGATCTACCGACCCCCTGGACCACGCACGCAATTCAGCGAGGACATCGCCGACTTCGTCAGCCCGCATGCCCTCCCCTCCGCTGACTACATCCTCCTGGGAGACCTCAACTTCCATCTGGAGAACAACAACGACCACAACACCAGCACCCTGCTCGACAACCTCGCCAACCTGGGACTCAAGCAACTGGTGTCCACCCCCACCCACCTCGCCGGACACACACTCGACGCCGTCTTCTCATCCAGCACAGACATCGACTTCAGCCACGCCACAGAGCTTCAATGGACGGACCACAGCTGCGTCCACTTCACCTTCAAGAGAACGACGACCCACCATCACCAGCAACAGGCCGCCCGCAGAAGCTGGAACAAGATCACAGCAGACCAGCTCGCCACCTCCCTGAGCCAGCACCCTCCTGCCAGCTCAGCGAGCCCCAGCCAGGCCGCCGACAACCTCACGAAGTGGATCAGCAACTGCGCGGACGAACTCGCCCCGCTGAGGACCCCGCCTAGCAGACCCGGCAGCAAGAAGGCCCCATGGTTCACCGACGAACTCAAGAGCTCCAAGAAGAACTGCCGAGCCCTCGAGAAAGTCTGGAAAAGGGAACCGACACCGGACAACAGGACCTCCTACAAACTTGCCACCCGGAAACACCACCAGCTGATCCGCGCCGCCAAGAAAACAGCATTCAAGGACCGGTTGGACAACAACGCACACAACTGCAAGGAACTCTTCAACATCGTGAAAGAGCTTTCCAACCCCAGCGCAGGAAACAACGACATCACCCCATCACAAGACCTCTGCAACTCCCTCGCCTCATACTTCCACAACAAGATCACGGACATACACAGCAGCTTCAACAACCAACCGACGCACACCATGACCGACCAACCACCCCCCCCACCACCACCCTCCACGCCTGGACCCCGATCAGCACCGAAGACACCATCCGCACGATGAACTCCATCCACTCCGGATCACCGACCGACCCCTGCCCTCACCACGTCTTCAACAAGGCCGACGCTGTCATCGCACCCCACCTGCGAGACATCATCAACACATCCTTCGACACCACCATCTTCCCTGAGAGCTGGAAACACGCCGAACTCAGCGCTCTACTCAAGAAACCAACAGCGGACCCCACCGACCTCAAGAATTACCGCCCCATCTCGCTTCTCCCGTTTCCAGCCAAAGTCATCGAGAAGACCGTCAACAAGCAGATGGCCGCCTTCCTCGAGACAAACGGATCCCTCGACCCCTCACAGTCCGGCTTCCGAGCCAAACACAGCACCGAGACCGCCCTCATCGCCGCCACCGATGACATCCGAGCCTTGATGGACAATGGAGAAACAGCGGCCCTCATCCTCCTAGACCTCTCCGCGGCATTCGACACGGTCTGCCACCGCACCCTAGTATGGCGCCTCAGCAACATCGGAATCCAGGACAAGGCGCTGGAATGGATCATCTCCTTCCTCGACGGAAGAACACAGAGAGTCCGCCTACCACCGTACAAGTCAGAGGCCTCCGAAGTCATCTGCGGCGTCCCCCAAGGATCATCTCTGAGCCCCACCCTCTTCAACGTCTACATGAGCCCCCTCGCGGCCATCGTACGCAAACACAACCTCAGCATAATCTCCTACGCCGATGACACCCAGCTGATCCTCTCCCTGACCAACGACCCCGCCGCCGCCAGAGCCTACCTGCACGAAGGGATGAAAGAGGTAGCCGAGTGGATGACGACCAGCCGCCTGAAACTGAACTCGGACAAGACGGAGGTCCTCATCCTGGGCTCCACACCCTCCGCCTGGGACGACTCCTGGTGGCCTCCCGCCCTGGGCACCGCACCCAAACCGACAGACCATGCACGAAACCTGGGCTTCATCCTGGACTCCTCCCTCTCCATGACCAGGCAAGTCAACAACGTCTCCTCGGCGTGCTTCAACATCCTACGCATGCTACGGAAGATCTTCTGGTGGATCCCCACAGAGACCAGGAAGACCGTCACCCAGGCCCTCGTCACCAGCCGACTGGACTACGGCAACGCCCTCTACGCCGGCACCACCGCCAAGCTCCAGAAGAGACTCCAGCGGATCCAAAACGCCTCAGCCAGACTCATCCTCGACATCCCACGATCCAGCCACATCTCCGGACATCTGAGAGACCTTCACTGGCTCCCCGTCAACAAGAGAATCACATTCCGCCTCCTCACCCACGCACACAAAGCCCTACACGACCAAGGCCCGAGCTACCTCAACAGCCGAGTCAACTTCTACGCTCCCAAACGCCACCTCCGATCAGCCAACCACGCCCTCGCCGCCGTCCCCCGCATCCGAAGAGCGACTACAGGAGGAAGGTCCTTCTCCTACCTGGCCGCCAAGACCTGGAACTCCCTCCCGACCGACCTGCGCCTGACCCAAGACCACCTCTCCTTCAGGAAGAAGCTGAAGACCTGGCTGTTCGAGCAGTAGCGGCACCCCCCCCCCCCCCCCCCCCCCCAGCGCCTTGAGACCCTACGGGTATGTAGCGCGCTTTATAAGTGTCACTGATTGATTGATTGATTGATTGATTGATCCTATGGGCGAGATAGGCCTTGCAGAAGTGGAAAACTAATTTAAGAGCTTTTTGCTACAAGAGGATGTGAAACTTAAAAGCATATGCCCTGCTTTTTAAATACATTGCACCCTGCCCACTGGGATTGCAGGGACAACCCTAGGGGTGAATGTATCTGTATTAGAAAGGAAGTTTTGAGCCTGGCAAAAGGCTTATTTGCCAGGTTGAAAGGGCAGTTGAAAACTGAATTCACAGGCTCTGTAATGGCAGTCCTGAGACATGTTTAAAGGGTTACTTAAGTGGGTGGCACAATCGGTGCTGCAAGCCCTCTAGTAGCATTTAATTTACATGCCCTAGGTACATGTGGTACCACTTTACTAGGGACTTCTTAGTAAATTAAATATGCCATTTGGGGATTAGCCAGTCTTACCATGCTTTAAGGAGTGACCTCATGCACTTTGGCACTGTTTAGCAGTGGGAAAGTGTATAGAGTCCTAATGCCAGCTAAAAAGAGATCAGAACCAATGGAGGAGGAAGGCAAAACGTTGGGGGGAAGACCACCCTAAGGCTGATAAGTCTAACAATTACCAATTGCGCCTATACTATATCAGTACTTTTCTGTAGATCTGCTATGCTTGTAATAGACCATTAAAGAACTTTTCTGCACAGCTGTTATACTTTTACTGAGACAGTACCGTCACTTCTCAGCAGAGCTGCCATGCTAGAAATGGGCAGTACCTATGATTTTCTCGAAGGCTGCTGCTTTAATACTAGTCAGAACCAGCACTTTTAACATGTATGCTGCACTAGTAAGTGTTGTCTTACTAATACAGCACACATGTTAAGAATGAAGTTTGGTTTAAAAGCCTGTGACCCATGCTATCAAATGTCGAGGTGCTGAATACCTTGGCTGTATTGTCTTGATTCCACTCTATTGCTCCTTAATCCACCACCACTCATCACGTCACTCTTTATCTCACTCTTTCACATTCCTTTTCATCCCCACTTTCTCACTTTGTCAGTTTTTCCATCTTTTGCTTTCTTCTTCTATTTCCTGCATCTTTTTCTCTCTCTTACTCTGGGTAAAAATCTCATGAGGAAAAATAAGTGCTGCCCCCCAAAAATAGGAAATGCTGCGCCCCGCCTGCAACCACCGGCTAAAATTAAGCACTGTATCCAGATCTCCCCAACAGAGCTGCCATGCATATTTCGGGACATCAGTTCACACCAGTGCACTTAGTGGGGCAGTTCCTGTATTTTTAGACACAACTTCAATCAATGTAATGCAACAGTACCTGCAATTCAGGATTTCAATACTTTTAATAGGGCTACATACGTTAGTCTTCTCTGGAGAGCTGCCATTTTAGTGGGGCAATACAAAGACATTTTCGTTACACTACAAAACGTTCAATGTCAGTGTGCCAATCAGCCTTAATAGAGCTGCAGTACATACTATGGAAAGTACCAACAATTGTCAGCTATACTGCTTTAGTTTAAATGTGACAATAGTAGGATTTCCAGTTTGGCTGCTGTACATTTAGTCAGCTAGTACCAACAATTACTGCAGTAGCATTCAAATCAACAGTACCAGCATTATATGCAAGGGATTTGTAATCAGGTATAAACAGCTTTCTCTAATTTCTTTATATTGTGACTCACCTTGTCACCGATTTCGAAGAAAAGACGTCAGACCTCGACTATTATAATTTACAACATTCGAGTTCTGACGTCACAATGCTTGCTGCCAGTAGCCAGGGTGAGAGGCAGATCAGGTCACGACATCATAGTTGAAGCAGCCGTTCAAATTAAGGAAAACGGAATGTTGCTTTTCTTTCTTCTGCTCTGTTTTCATAGCTTACAATGACAACCAGAGAGAATATGTTTATTTTTGCACTCCTTAGAGAGAGAAAATCTATAAGCTTTCTGCATGTTTCTACACATTGCGAGCTACTGCAGCTTTTTTGTAAACTGACATATTCAACTGTTTCTAACATATTTGTGCTTCAGAATGCAGCATATGTAGAAAGAGGAAACAACAAGGAGAAATAAAGATATTTCTCCTCGTTACTGCTCACCAGGGGAGGAATAGCATTCTGACACATTCCACAGTCTACCACTCATGATGATTTTGGAATGCACCAAAATTCATGGGTGGATGCTTACGAACCCTCACGCTCCACCCCCACGCTCCTCTTCCAGTCAGTGGCACTGACAGCGGGCGCGGCCTCCCATGTAAACTGGTGGTGATTGATTTCTTTAGGCCCCCTGCTCCGCCTGTGCCAATAAAGGTGGAGAGAAAGGGTATTTCTGCACTATTAAGCGGCAGACAGTTGAAATATGGCTCCAAGTCCCAGCGACTGCTGGGGGCCCCTAGAGCTCGGGGGCAGGGGAGCGACCGGGCCAACCTGAGCGCTTAGTTTCAGTTTGACACAGCCAGGCACGGGCCCCGGTGGAGCGCACTCCGGACAGCACCTTACGAGGTGGCTATGCAGTGTCTGCAACGGACGTGGCCATCCGCCAAGCGTAAGACACCATATTCGATATGGCATCGATATTACTGTTTCCGGGCAAAGAGCCACCGATTATTTCTCTGTGGGGGGTTGTGGGGGTCCGGTGCCCCTGTCATGGCCCTGGCACTGCAGCTGTCTGTGCGCCCAGTCGCTCATGTCGTGTGTCACAATGCCTCCTCCTCCTAAATTGTATCGTTCTGAGACGAATTCGGAAGGGTAGGAGCAGCCGCAGGTACTGGTCATCTAACGACTTTTCTGGACGTATTATTAAAACACCTTTCTGAGCTCCGCCCCGTCCGGACCCCCTCTTCCGGGGCCCCCACCTACGCTCCCTGCACAGGGCCACCATGAGCCTAGAGCCGGGCCTGGGGGCAGCGCGTTATAGCCCTAATTCGCGGAAGAGGGTTATAAGTCCATGATAACTTCAATAAAAAATATGATGCGCAATCAAATATATGAGAAAGCACTGGTATTACAGGCAACAGTGGATGGGGGTTTCTATAGTGACATATGTTCCTCATGCCCTCCGAATGAGATGTATTGAGGCCTTCATTATTTCACGTTTCTTTTATCATGTTTTCTAAGCTATAAATTATTAGCAAGTCAAATATGCAGGGTGATGTTTGCAAAGGTGAGATTTAGGGGAAACGGCCTCTACAACGAAGCCGTTTCCACAAAATCTTTTACCACGCATGCTTTACAACGCATGCGTGGTTACAACGAGAGGTTTTACCACGCATACCTTTACTACAAAATACGTAGTAAAGGCATGTGTGGTAAATGAAAAAAAGGGGGGGGTTTGGGGGGTCTCCCCATAAAAAAAATAAAGCGTTGGGATAAAAAGCAAAACTTACCTGAAAAGCCGAAGTGAAGACGAAGCTGAAGCAATCGACGTCGTTAGAGAGGAAACGGAAAGTAACTTCCGCTTCCTCTCAACGACATACGACCGACGTAACCAAAGAAGAAGGAGAGAAGGCGAGTTAAAAGGTAAGGTGCATTTTAGTAAAATGAATATATATATAATAAGGGTTAAGGGCAGGGGTAAATATAAGGAGTGGAGGCAGGGGGCATTTAAGGGGAGAGTTATAACCTTTATCAAGAGTATGCCCTCACCATGCATACATCTACAACGAAAAACGTTGTAAATGTATGCGTGGTAAAGGTATATTCGAGGTAAAGGTTAAGCGTGGAAAACGAATTCCGTTGTAACGCATGCGTGGTAAAGGCATGCGCTGCAACGGAATTCGTTGTAACGTCATACATTGGAGATTTAGACGCTGGTGCGTAATAAAGAGCTTGCTCACATAGCTCACGCTTGGGGAGGAGATGTTCCAAAAAGTGTGAAAACTACAGCTGTGTACCGGGACATGGCTTATGGTCCTTTATAATTACGTACTTCTACTTAACAAAGCAGGCAGGCTGTTACTGTTTAGTGAAATACTCAAAATTGGAACTTTATTTCTATGAACCAGAACAACAATGGATCATGTCACATGTTTACAAGCCTGCTTACTTTATTGGTGCCCTCTTTGGTACGGTTAGGTGAAATACGAAAAATGGGAACTTTATTTCTATTTAAAAAAATAAAAATAAAAAAAACTGATAATGGGTAGTAAGCACTCACACACCAGGCACTTTTTGAGCCTAACGTGCATTCCTAACTACGGGTCATTGGTTTGTGTACTAGGCTGCAGGTGGAAAGGATATATGACTCAATATGTTTTCATATGTTGAATGAGTAACACCGGTGATGAGAGGTTGTTTAATGGTACTACAGCGCTGCTCAAATTTGGGCTAACATCATGTAGCATCCGTCTAAGACAAATGGGCGATTAGCACAGTCAGGGAAATGCATGAAATCGAATGAGATAATACTCTAGCGTATCCATGTAAAGTCACAGAAAAGGTGAACAGAAATACACAATGGAATGCATTACACCGACCTCAGAGGGATGGGGGCTAAGTGCCTGGAGCGAAATCACGCAGCATCTTAGCACTGTCTGGTTGCCGCTTATTTATCTTATGCATCTTCCAACAATTGATAAAGCCACTAGTCCTAACTTATTGTAGGTATGATGTTACTTGCTGTATCATATCTTTGGATGCAGGCAGTGACAGAAACGGCAAAAATACCAGTCGGGGGCACACTATACTAAGCACACATTTTAGCTTATGTGTTTTTAAGCCAAGGTTCAGCTGCATAACGTCTGAGAGGAGTGTGCTGCCGGGTAAGGTATGAGTGGTGTGTGAGGAGTGGACAGTAGGAAACTCTTTACAGTACGAACTCTTGCAATTTCAAGGGAACATTTTCAACCTCCTGTTTTCAGCTGTGTCAGTCCTATCTCTAGTACACCAGTAATAGGGGTAACAAAATGTTTTACCTATTTAAGTGCTCAGGCTTGGATGAGCTGTTCGGTTATTTGTATTATTATAAAGTGCCAGGTACAGGCCTATACATGCTCCTGCTACAACAGTAAAAGGGTAACATTTTATTTAACGATGGGCTTGGCCTCAATAGGTTGGCACAGTAAAGGACGGGTGCGCAAGGGAAATGGTAATTGGGGCAGGAGTCTAATGGCTAGGAATACGCATTGTACTAGGGCGTTGCCATAGTGCAGGAATGTCCCCATTTCCCCCACCTGACAATACTGTTTCTTTTTCTTTTTGCCGGTATCTGGTCCTCGCTGAGATGGTGGAAGCAAGGTTCACGCAGCGTTCAGGACGTTCATCAGCAGTCTCACTCCTGGTATCAGACGCACATAGGGCATCGGTTGGTATCAAGCCGGCATGTTGCGGCGTTCTCCTTAATGCGTGGTACCATTCGTGGGCGGTGGTAGAGAAGGGGTTGGAGCCTAAGTCTGGCATGTGACACGTGTCACTCTGTCATGTGGCATATGCCACATCTGATGTGACATATGCCATAGATTTTCTACTTGGTCTTTCATTATTATCAGTTGAGCATTTCCATAGGACTATGTTTCACTCTGCTAAAATAAAAAAATTGTTTAAAAAAATAAAAATAATATTAAAAAATAATTTCCCGAGGTGGGGTTTGAACCCTGGCACATCCACAGTGAGCCACTTACTCTGCTGAAGGTTCTCCAGCCAAAGGTATCTATGTCATAGAATAAGGATGTCAGTCCTTCCTCTATTTCTATTGTCTTTGGACTGTAGATAGCAGAAATCTTCTCTCGATTTACATTCTTTAAATACAAATAGCCCTTCCTTTCATACAGTCTGCCACTAGCCCCATGCATTTCCAATTCTTACACAATCATCCCCAAATTCTCATTCCACTAAATAAGTGATTTCTTTCATAGCAAACCTGTCCCCCCTATCCACGTGCCACCCAGCATGCCATTATCAATGCCTGACATGCACTATGAGTAAGGAGGCCATAGTTCTCCCAGATACTGCTAGTGGGTCATTTACAAAGGCACAGCTTTCATTTGTGGAATTTAGAAATAAAATTAAAAAAAAAAAAAAAAAGATTTTCCCCACCTGGGGTTTGAACCCAGGTCAAAACTCACTCAAAGCCCCTGCACATACACAGTGAGCCAACTACTCTGCTGAAAGTTCCCCAGCCAAAGGCATCTATGTCATAGAATAAGGATGTCAGCCCTTCCTCTATTTCTGTTGTCTTTGGACTGTAGATACCAGAAATCTTCTCTCGATTTACATTCTTTAAATACAAATAGCCCTTCCTTTCATACAGTCTGCCACTAGCCCCATGCATTTATTATTGTTACACAATCACGGCACAGGGAACCCCAGGTGCCACCCAGATTAGGACCCCCCTGGCATAGGTAGAATAGGATGAATGAAACATCTGGCCCGCCATTTTTAGGACAGCTTCTGGGCACCCTCTTCGTTCAAGTGGGTCTCCTGGAGGCACGCAATGGAGACGCCATGGCGTCGGAGGAATGAAAGGACCCTGTATCTTTTAGTGCAAGTGCCCAATCCACGCACGTTCCAAGTTAAGAATTTAAACCCCATGACAGGAGATCACGCCCAACCTGGACATATATTACAAACGGCGTGTTCCGCCACCCACGGGCCCAACCAGCATCCAGGCCGGGGGACCTAGCCCATCTGATCAGCCATTCAAAAAACAGAAACACAGTACTCTCGATGCCAGCAACAATTTCCCCTCCCAACCCCACCAACCCCCCAAGCCCCCCCAACCCCACAACCCCCCCATAACATCTACCCCCACCCCCACCCACGAGCAAGATGACAGCAACAACAAAACACGCTATCCTGCCCTCCCCCTGCTGGTGCCAGGATGTACACAGCCACCCTATTCGTCCCATCCAATACACACACACACACACACCCAACCAAACACCACCCACCCCCCTTCTAGCTCCCCATGGGACCCAGACGTACAGGAATGAACCTGGGCTTGGCCGCCGGCATCAGTCCCAAAGCAGGGCCCTCCCCAGCCAAAATAAAGACAGACACCGCCACATAAGGTCGTTCCAACGGGATACAGGTCCTACGCTCCTCTCCGTCATTCAAGCTCGAACAGCACGGCTCCCAGGTACCTCATACAAACTCAAGGCCCAGCACTAAAGCCCCCAAAGCAGAGCACAACACTCTTCACTCCAACAGTACCTTACGACAGAGCCGTCCCCTGCAGCAGTTCAGACATTCCAGTCTCTGGGATCACCGGAGCCGTAGAGTCTGTACCTGGCACAATGTCCTGCAGGGTATCTGGAACCAACACGTCCCCAGGGGCGGATGCGCCCGAGGACTCTGGACCATCCCTTGCCAAGGAAGGTCCCAATGGCTCCGCCTTCCGCATCGTCGTCCCTGGGGATGGTTCCCCCAGGTCTCACGGGGCCCCCCTCACTCTCCCGAGGGCATGTCGTCACCCCTGTATCTCCTGCCACTCCCACACCTCAGCGGGCTATTCGAAGAAATGCGCCCGGCCCTGAGATATCACCTTGACCTTGGTCGGATATAACAGCATATATTGTAGCTTCATCTCCTGGAGCTTCTGCTTGACTCCCAGGTAGGACTTCCGCTGCTCTTGCACCTGTTGGGTGTAATCAGGATAGATGCATATGTGGCTGTTCTCAATGGTGAGAGACTCCGTCTACCTCGCCGCCTTCAGAATGCAATCCCGGACTATATAGTTCAGGATCTTCGCAATCAATGCCCTCGTAGGCTCCCCCGGGTGTGGGGGGTACCATGGCCCTATGCGCCCGTTCAATGCCAAATACATTTGATAACCCATGCGGGCTTCAAGTTGTGCGCTGTAAAACCGCCTCTTATGCTTGATTTAATAATCTATAATGTTGTGCCTTCTATAATAAGAATCTAGGACACGTTTAGCATTTAAATGACTACTTTAACAATTGCGATACAAAAGGGGATGATGGACGGAGCGTTTGAGCAAATCAAACACTCACCCCCAGTCAGCTGATCTGGGTTTAATCCATCACCATTCTTTAGCCCACTCTCCCACCCCAGTTCAGACATGGCCATATGCAAATCAGTCTGACCCTGTGCCTCATGGGAACAGTCCAGCCCAAACTGCCAAGCCATGTCTTCCCTGTACCGAAAAAAAACATCCTGGAACTGGTTTCTGGATAATCAGCCATCATTAGCCAGCCTAGCTTGAATCCAGTGGCAAAGTGAGCAAGGGACCCAAGTCTGGGCACACCCTGCCAATTTAGGGTGAACAAAGCAAAACCAAAGGGGATGATGGACCGAGTGTTGAACGTTGCAAGCACTCACCCCCAGTCAACTGATCTGGGCCTTGATCATCTTACCTGTCCACCCTGCAGCTGACTGCTTTTTTAATTGGGAAATTTGAGC
Organism: Lissotriton vulgaris; assembly: GCF_964263255.1. NCBI lineage: Eukaryota > Metazoa > Chordata > Amphibia > Caudata > Salamandridae > Lissotriton > Lissotriton vulgaris. The sequence goes on along the minus strand of NW_028255773.1, from coordinate 252,799 downwards.
CCCCCCTGAATCTCACTAACTAGGCCAGTCCCCCTGCTGGGGATGCCACATTCATGCCTGGCACGTAATCAGACACATAAGGGCTTGATTTGCTTGATGCACAGAGTCAAGTTTACTCTTCCTGTGAGTTCATGTCCCCATTACATTAAGGTTGTTGAACTTGTTACTGTGCCTACTACATAATACACTGCAACCTACAAGCTGCAGGCTCTAATCCCTAAAGTATAGTTAAAGGTGACTGAGCCAGCTGCACAGGTCTGCTTGTGATCTCCAGGTTACACATCCCAGTCCAGTTACGGTTACTCAAAGGCTCAGTTTACTGCAGAATAATGTAAATAAACTGCAGATTGCACTTTTGAATTCGCATAGGAGCTACTCAGCCTCTCACTCTTCTAAGGTGGACACAATCTGTACATTGAAATATAATGCTAACATGAAGTAGGACTCAGGTTACTGTGGGTGAGTCTCCAGCACATCTTTCATAATAACCATGTATCTTTCAAAATACTCCTCTCTTATTACAGTATTGCTGGGGGGACTGGTGATTTACATGGTGAGCTCAGGTCACATTCCCTACTTTCCCCAGTTGGAGCAGTAGGAATTGTAAAGCACATTTTCACCCTGAAAAGTACATTGGTACTGAAAAACAGATGTTCATTGTTCTCTAACTCAATAGTGCTCCTTTTATTAACCACAGAAAGAGGAAAGGCTGAGTCAACTTACCAGCCTTTGAACCCGTGACCCTGAAGTCAAACACAGATCTCTGCAGTTAAATGTGTGAGTCCCCAGAGCCACCAACTGAGCAAAAGCAGCAGGTCAAGCAGTGCACTATTGATAGTGTTTAGCTACAGACAGCTGCAGCTGTCTGTTAGCAACTGCTAATGAGTAGGCCTTGGCGGAGTTCGTGGAGTTCCGCATGACTGAAAAACTCTGCTGTGCTGCGCGGACTTTGGCAAGCAGCAGAGTGCGTTACGTTGCACCATTCGCACTGAATTTTAGAACTTGGAGTTTGACCCGTGCTATAAAATCAGTGCAAAAGGTGCACGCACAGCGCAAGAGGGTGCAGCTTCTTTCTGCTGCTCGAGTTGATGTTCTACTAGAGCAGCAGCTTCCTCAGCGCGAATGGAAGGTTTCTCAACGCAAGCGGTAGCGACCATCCACACTGCCAGCATTGAAAGATATCGCCGGGAGGTGGTCTGGGGTAAAATTCTCCCCGTTTGCAAACTTAATGTTGGTGAGCGCAAGTAAGTAAAAACTCTGCTCTGCAGAGTTTTTCAGAAATCCGCGTGCTACGCGGAGCGTGGAGTGGGAAAAACTCCGCAAAATCAATGAGCGAAGTAGAATTTCATGCTCAGGCCTACAAAAGCGCTCCACACTATCAGGGTCACTGCATATTCATTTTTTTACATTTTGCTGTTGAAAACAATTATATCAAATGTGAAGTGACTGCCATCTTCTACTTCATAACTTGCAATGCATGAAATAATGGTATTGTTACCTTAGGTATAACAGGCAAACCACTTGTGTTGGCTTTGTCAAATGCTTCTTTCTGTTCTTATCTTTGTGTGTTGCCCGTCACGCCAACACTCCGTGAAAAAGCATTGGCATAGCCAATATGTCGTGCCTTTGGGACCTTATAATTATTTGGCCATGCAGCACATTATCCTGGGTGCTATAGCATCTACTGTTACTTCACGGGATGGGGGGAATGGCACCCTCACAGTTGCCCCATCCCGTAAAGGACAGTGCCCTCACAGCCATTGTTAGAGCACAGTGCTGCTACAGCTGCTCCAAGCAGAAAACACACAGCACTCCTGTAGCTGCTGTGAGACGTTGGCCTGGCATATGCTGTCCACTATTCTAGTGGGCACCTAGCACCAGTCCAAATGACCCTCATTGATGGTAGAATGTGCGTGCCCATACTCACACACGCACACCCACCCATACACACACACTCACACACACCCTCCACCCCCACCCACCCCCCCTCTCCCTCACCAACAAACATTGCGTGCTTTTTCTTTCCCTCCCTCCTCCTTCTCTATGGCTGGTCTTCTTCCGTCCCTGCAGCGCTGTTACTGGTAGAATGATGCATGTGCTGTGGCTCCTCTGGGTCCTCGGCTGGGCCAGCATGTACTCACAAAAAGACCCACTGGTCATCTTGGGACACCGACAACCGATCTCTCCTTCTTCACCGAGTTCTACGCCTCGCCACTGGGCACGAGTTGCAGGCCACGCCGATGTGCATGGTCACGGCTTGCCTCCAGCGTGCACTGCTCTTTCCCTTTCCCTTGGTTTTCAATCGTGGAGCTCAACGCTGAGACTACAGTGCGGAGTCCTTTCCGGAACCAGGGAAAGCAAACGTAGTAGAAGAGGGTACGTGGCATAGCCCTTGATGAGCAGCTGAGGAAGAAGCCTACCAAGCCTATACCCGATTATGAGTTACAGCTCGACGTCCGGCCCTGAAGACGAGCTATGCAATAGAGACCTACGACAAGCCAAGGAAAAGCATAGCGGCGAGACACTGGGTCCAAGTGCTGCATTAATTAGGTGAGAGCTGCGGGTTTGACGAGGCAGCTTGGAGAGGACGGCGTTGGAGACTGGCCCTTACTAGTTGTCTACAGGATCATTGGGCAGATGCAATTGCATTTTCGTTGCAGAGCGGAAAATCCCCCTGCTCTTTCTAGCAGTTGCTCCTAAGCGATTCCTGCACGCACCAAGTTCATTAATGACTCCTGTCAGGCCGCCTCCAAAATGAAAACGCATTTTCAGAGCTACCTTTGTTTCGAAATCACTCTTTTGTTGACTTATCAGCTTTTTTTGCCTCAGAGTGTCCAGCTGTGTTGAGCTGACACCTTCAGCCGACACACGTACACGCAGGCGGCCTTCATCAGTGAGGTCAGCACCCCCTCGGGTGTCCCGTGGACCGCTCTCCTCCAGTCTAAAGCCTCATTTCTCATGACAAGGCCCAGTTCTCTTCCAGAGTGAGCCAGTCCAGCACTTACAGTATTCACATCAATTTATACAAAGTATGCTTGGCACACAGCGGGGAACCGCGGGAGCCATACCAGTCAAAGCATTTGCAATGCAATAGGTCTCACATTTACACGAGTTTAAGCTAGTGGCATTGTAAATGACAATGCATTTTATTTATGTTTTAAAAAAGAAAACATAAATAAAAGCCAGTTATTTGCAATGTCAATTGCTTAAACTTGCGTAAATGCCAGACCTATTGAATTGCAAATGCTTGTTTAAAATGCCATTGTACTCCAAAGTACGGGGCAATCCTGTCATGTGTACGTATACTTCTGGTGCCTCAAAGAATAGCATACGGGATTGGTACACCACCCTCAGCTTGGCTAGATACAGCAATGCATAGGGAAGTTTCTGCTCACCTAGTTGGGCCTTGTCTGCCATAAATTACTGTTGCTTCTGCTGGACTAGTCTTGTGTACTCATGACATTTGAGGATGCAAGTGTTTTTGAACATCAGGTGTTCTTTGTCTGGATTGATTTCAAATCATGTCTCCCCTGTTGTGCTTATTCAAAATCTTTGCAATGAAAGGACTTGGTCTGGCTTCCCGGGGCGACTTCTGCATCATGGCCCTGTGTGCCCTTTCAACAACAAAATAATAGGACAACAACTATGGAAGTAGCCAGCCGGTGAGCCACTTAGTCAGGAACTCTTCCATGCTCCCCATTCATTTTGCATAAGCTTTATTCGATAGCAATTATCATAAAAGCATTTCACAGTCACATAAAAGTATATAAAATGAATATTTCATATAGTAAAAACAAGTTTTTAAAACCTGGCTATACCGTCCACTCTAAATTTACGCTTAATATCTTAATTGGCATTTGCTCATTAGGTTTAAAATTACAGATTAGCTAAAACACATGTCCCATACAAAACAGTTAATCTTCAGTACTTTGCAAATAATTCCTATGTGTAAATTATCTCTCAGATCCACAGATTAGATGGTATTTATTTGCACATTACTCCTTAATTGTGCCCTTATACGGATAATCCACGCACACCACAGGTACTTTGTAACACCACATACTAGCGAGGACCTACTTGAGTCACTTCTCATGATTCGTAGAGCATCAAGGAGGTTTCTAGTGCCCAAATATAATACATATAGGCTTGATCCATTTGGCCCTTGCTTGCTTGTAGGCTGGGCAAGCAAAGACTACATGGTCTACAGTTTCTTGTTGTGCATCACAGCAGGGGCAGTTATATAGGTTGGATGTTGTTGGGTCCCATTTTGCCAGTTTGGTATTTAGCCTTACTGACCCTAATGTAAACTGCATATATAGTGCCCTGTCTCTGTGTTTCCTGATAAAATCTAGACAACGTTCCAGGGATCAAACTGATTTATGCTGGATGAACTCTTCAAATAGTCAGACAAGCATTGGTTTATGTAAGACCTGGTGATTTACCCAGTTCCAGTAATTCTTTTTTAACTCTCTCTTAGTCGGAGTGACCTGCTTGGCCCAAGCTTTGGCTAAGCCCAGCTTGGTCAGTAATTCCTTTAGATCTTTAAGCCACTTAACACCTTTGTTGTTATCAAGGGTAATTAGCTCAGAAAGGACCGTCGCATAGCTATGGAGTTCTGGGGTGCGTCTTAGTCTTATCAAGTATAGAATAGGGCAAAGTATATCCACCTCGCTAAAAGTGTGTCTGCCCATGTCAGAGAGTATGGGCTTGAGTGGTGTATTGGTAGGGACATAAGGTGATGGCAGCATATGGCAGTTGGGGCAGGCCACAGCTGGTTGTAATTGAATTTTGGGAATCTTGCACTGCTGTCACTGCGTTCTCTGAGTCTTGTTGTGTAACTGTTCTTTGCATTAGGGAAGCTTGCGCTCTTGTTGTCAAAGCTATACCTGAGTTATATGCTGCCGAAGCCAAAATGATTGACTCAGTCTCCATGAGGGAAAGGGCCGAGAGGTGCGCCGGGGCGGGGATGCAAAGAGGAGGAACACGTGTACAAATATGGGTAGGTTTCTCTCCCGCACACACAGCAGTGTGTACAGATGGCTGTGTGAATGTTGTCTGTGTGTATTGCTTTGTGTCTGGCTCAGGCACTTTGAAGCTGAAAGTTGAAAGAGGGCATAAGGTAAATCTAAGGTAAATCTACTAAAACGTATATCAAATTCCCACAAGCCCAGCGGTTCTGCTGCCTCAAATTTCCATAGAGCCCTTTTTTTTACACTGTGGCATTTAAAATCTTCTGTATATGTGGTTCAATGTTTTTCTTCCAATCCTGACCCAGCTTGCACTTAATACAATGAAATTCCATGTACTGGAATACGGGGAGCTCCTTTTAGGACAATTGAATGCTGATGACTAGTAACAACTTGTATAGATCTACAATATTCCAATGTTTACACTATTCAGGTGTTTGCCTATTGTTCCTTCCTCCAATTGTTTATTGTAGAACATCATATTATCATTGGGCGGAAATACTGCTCTAACAGCTTTATTATACTTCTGTGTATGCCAATGCTACTTATTAAAAGGCCACCCCTCTCTCTTATAGGCCTGTGTTTCATTTGCCAGGTAGTGAAATCCTGCTCTCGTTGCAGTGCACACCCTTCGCCCAGTAACAATTACCCCTGCTGCATAGCAGCCAATGTTTCAGATTCCTATGAGTGCCATTTTCATAATTTCAGTCAATTTAGTGTAATTATGAGTGGCATTTGAACAACTATGAATGAAACTTTCTGGAGAGCAAAATCAAGCAATGAAGACGAGAGAAACATAGGAGTATCAGACATTTCACATAGAGCACTGGAATTGTCCCTTTTCAATGCATTAGTGATTTTAGCAAATTTGTTTCCAAAAATTGTGCTTTAAATGCAATTTTGATTTCATCTTTTTCAAAATGTTCACTGGGCAGGGGAACCTCCTATCAAAACCTTCCTATGAGGAGGGAAGGCTCCCTTGCTGAAATTAGTTTGACTTTTTTGCAGTTCCATTTGAGGATGTTGGTGGAGCTAATAGAGGAAGTGGGTGGAGCCAGTGGAGGAAGTGGGTGGAGCCAGAAAAAAAGTAGGTGTGGACTCCGACAAAGATTGGAGCACCTGCACTTCATATTTTACAAATTAAGCACTGGCTGCTGGTACAGCGGCAGAGCTTCTGATGGCACCCAGGAGTCACACATTCATTCCCAAGCCAGTGTTAATGGGTAGGGAAGAGCCAAATATGAGATTTTTCGTTGGTAAACCAGATGGAGATTCATGCATGACACTTTGGCGGCAGCAGCCAAGCTTCACTAAACTTGTTACTGCTTGAAGGAAGCTTCCCTTTCTCTCCCAGACTTCTATCAACTACACACCAGGCCCCCACATGTCTTCACCCCTCGCTTAGAGCAGAGGGTATGTGTATGCAATAAAACCGCACAGGAGTTTACTAGTAATGGCAGTCTACTGCATGCTACTGCAACATGGCCGCTTCACATGTGATTTTATCCTTAACCCAGTACTATGTATGCAACTTGTATAATCAGGCCTATTTCTACAATAACACAGAAGCAGAGATGTTTGTTCATAAATATGACGAATTGGCGAATATACTATTAGTGAGACTCATTACACAGGCACTCACAGATAACATTCATTCAATGCAAATGTTATGATCCGTGGTAAAGGTCCATTTAGGACATAAAAACATGGCCGTGACTACGGAATGTCAGGTATGGTTTAGTGCTGTTTGTTTTTTAGTCACACCCAATTTGCAGGTCACTACAGGCCGCTTTTAAAATAGTACATGCCACAAAACTCAGGCATGTGGTGTGGCATGTGACATGTTAAATACATGTGGCAGCAAACGGTAAACCCTTCTTTTCGAATGACGTTGGCAGAATGGAGAGCTTGTTTCGGGAAAAGAGATACTTACCTTTCGAAGGCGCTATAAGATTAACGACATAATAGAGTGTCTGGTTTATTTGCAGCATTTCTAGTGCAAAACCGGAACATATGCTTACTTTGGATAGAGAAAGCAGTGGCGTAATGAAACTTGAGGGGGCCCCCCTGCGAAGCACATGGAAGGGGCCCCTCCCAGGCGGCCCGACTCACCACCTACCACTTTGCGCTACCACCCAGAACTCTAGTATATTTTGATTTGACTTCAGCATGACATGGCCACGTTTTCTATCATGTTCACCAGTACACCACGTAGTGTACCTGTTTATTGTTGTCAGTGCTTTCAATAAACATTATCTGATTCAAATAGGAAAACCAAACTGAAAGCAGCAGATGCAAAGCAAAAAACAGGTTCTCTCGCACTCTGAGTCGCTAATGCAGAACGAGAAAGGGCCCAGGCCAGATACCGTTCCTTACTATTTTTATTTGTAGTTTCATTTACTGCCTACCAGACCCTGTTGTGACCAAGGCAAGCGCTTTATATAAAGAAAGGACAAATATGTGATGGAATCGGACAAAAGCGTTTTAGACTTGGAATCCTAGGAGATATTGCTGGAATAGTAGGGGGTCTGAGTTCATTTTTGTAAACCTCAAAAGAGGTGTGTGCATCGGATGGACTTGGCTAGGCTCAGACTCAGACCCTGACATTGTCAACTCCCTTCCCTCAGGCTTCCTCATTCATCGTCTGGACCGCCCGAAGGGAAAAGGTGGAGGCATTGCCATAATTCATAAAGACCAGTTCTCATGCCGTTTTCAAGGCAGTCCCCTCCTTGACTGTGAAAACGTCATGTTCTCCATCCAGATCTCCCCTTGCCAAACTATGTCAGGCTTTCTCATCTACCGCCCCCCAGGACCACTCGGTCAATTTTGCAAATCCCTTACGGAGCAAGCTTACACTCTGGCCGCTACCAACTCTTCATGTTTGATCCTGGGCGATCTGAATATCCATTTCGATAAAAAGAAAGCCAAACCTACCGCCGACCTGATCGCAGACCTCGAAATTCTTCAATTAAAATTACTAGGCCATCTTCCCACCCACACTCTAGGACATCTGTTGGACCCGGTTTTCTCCAACATCAACGATCTCACTGTCCTCGACCCCATCCCAGTCCCCTGGACCGACCATCTCCTAATTCCTTTAAACTGGCAGATTACTCGCGCTCCTCGCCCCACGGCCCCTCCTAGCAAGCCCTCACGATCATGGTCAAAACTAGATGTCGAAATCTGGAAACAACATCTTGAGAGATCCCCGCCTACTCTTGACACCAACCCCATCAGTGCTGATGCAGGATTCTCAGCTTGGATAGGCGACACTCTGGACAAAACTCTCCCCAAAAAAATCTCCTGCAATCCACGGAGTAAAGCCACATCCCCCTGGTTCACTGACGAATTACGGCTTCTAAAAAAAGCTTGCAAGAAATCAGAAAGAGACTGGAGAAAAAACTTTGACCTTACTAGAAAAACTGAATACAAAACTACTCTTCTCACCTACAAAAAAGCAATCAAAACGCACAAATCAACTACTTCGAGGACAAAAAAAAAACATCCACCAACTCCTCTCGAGAAACGCTTCAAATAGCCAGGAAACTTCTCAAAATACCGGAGCCCCCCCCCTGGTTGAACCCTCAGCCACCCGCTGCAACGAACTTGCTGAATTTTTTAATTCCAAAATTATCAACATCATCAAATCACTTCCCCCCTACCTCTTTGGACGCCCACACAGCCCCCCCGGCAATGAACGGACAATGTCCGCCCACAATATATTCCCGAAGGTCTCCATTAACAAGGTATAGATTACGTCTGCGAGGTTTACATTTCACTGGTGAGATTGAACCGATGTATTTGTTTTTTTTGTTTTCACAGAAATATTCCTGACTATGCCCAAAAAATCTCCAGAATGAGTAGATTGGCAGGCTCCCGGCTGAGTGAGTCCCCAGACCAGGCGTGCAGCACCAATTGGGCTCACCTTGCTTCAGTCACCCCCTGCCCCCGGTGTGTGTGTCAGCCCGGCTGAGACAGCTTCGCCGGCTGGCAACCCTTGAATTGCAGCCGCACCCGAGTACTTCACAGGTCTTTAAAAGACCATTTGCTTGTTAATGAGGCTTTTGTTGTGTTTTCACTCCTTCTTGGAGCCATTCTGCATATGGCTGGAAGAATCAGCCCCCCAAAATGTGTCTCTAGTTGCCCGCCTGCCCCAGACCCTACACATGCGCAGTGTCAGTGGTAAGGCTTTGTGCATTGTGCGTTGGTCCTTTCCCACCCCTTTTCGACCCACTACGCAAATGTGCATGGCCCTGTTGGTTCCTTGTTTACACCCTAGTCCATGCCTGTGCCCCCTTAACTAACTGAAGCCGAGCGGCTTAGTGGATTAATACATCCACTGTAGTGGCCTGTGTTCTTGTGTTCACAGGTTCAAATTCCAGCGGGCCTTTTATCCTTCTGAGGTTGATAAAATGAGTTCCATTGAGTTGGGTAATGATAAACATCTTTTATTCAGTGCAAAGATACAATTGGGTGAAAGTGTGCTTTTCAAATACACTTTGTTATCTGCACACTCATGGTCGGACACGCCACTGGCAAAGTTTATATGTCACACTCGGCATAACTCCAGCCCCTCCGGTGGTACCTGCTACCTCTCTGTGGAGGAGCCTTTGTATGCCTTAAACAGTAAATTTAGGACTACAGAAAACCCACCCACGCAGCTCTGGCTGCGCCTTTGTGCATTGTGCCCCTATGCTGAGACCCGCCTGAGCATAAGAGTGTGCAAAAAGTGGCACTCGCGGGGTGCAGGTGTCCAAGTGGTTTATGAACAATGAATGCATCATCAACTCTCTACATTTAAAGGTAGTCTGAAACTGGCAAGGGAAATTTAAGTAGTAACCAGTGGCGCTGGTGACATTTGAAAGTCATGGGGCGTAAAATTACTGTTGTACTGCACTGTGGCGAGTGAGTAAGTCCGAACAACCTACATGGGGTTCGGGGGTTGTCACCCGAGAAAATTGTGAAAAAAGAGTGGACAAATGGTGCATTTTCAAGCAAATTTGAGAAAGCAGGAAGGTTAAGAAAGCAATTGTGAAAGTGCAGTTATTACATTATTAAAGAGATGTATGGTTGGTAGAGGACCAAGAGGGGGCAAAGCATAGTGAGTCCAACGGGTCCACTCCGTGTGTGCAGGGACAAGGGAGGGGGGATTCCCTTATCGTAACTAGGGCTCTGACACATCCAGAAGCTAGGTGTCATGCTTCATCATATGAGCCTGCCCCTCGTCAGGTCGGTGCTGCAATACCTGAAGGGCACCCAAACCGGGGCTCTTTGTCGGGGATCTTTTGTTCCTGCCCGTGGGTGCAGTGGGTGTTAGTCCTAAAACAATTTTATTGGGAGTGGTAAACTGCCTAGTTAAAAGAGTGAGAGGGGCACAAGACTAGTAATGATGTATCTAGTAGTGTATGTCCAGCTCTCAAGTGATCAACATGTTTCGTGCCATTATTGTCGTATGGATCAGGGCACTTCCTCAAGATTGAATAAAACGCTATCTACAATAAAGAGGTAAGTAAAATTATACGTACCCAGAACCCAGGTAGTTGACCTGGTCTGTATGTGAGATATACTCGCTACAGTGAGTCGGCGGTATGAAAAAGGACACTAGTTGGGTCCGGCGAGTTAACGCTTCTTGCCTTAAATCCTACCCTGCCACCGACACCGGCAGGAACAAAAGATCCCCGACAAGGAGCCAACGGTTTGGGTGCCCGTCAGGTATTGCAGCGCCGACCTGACGAGGGGCAGGCTCATATGATGAAGCATGACACCTAGCTTGCTGGGTGTGTCAGAGCCCTAGTTATGATAAGGGAATCCCCCCTCCCTTGTCCCTGCAAACACGGAGTGGTCCCGTTGGACTCACTATGCTTTGCCCCCTCTTGGTCCTCTACCAACCACACACAGAGGAACTTCGTACTCTCTTTGCTTACTAGTCATTTTGGGGCTTGTACGTGGACGTCGTTAAACACGCCCCACAGTCTCTGCTTTTGTTGAATAAATTTTTAAAGCGATATCCCTCAACAACAAAGGTAGCTGCTTATTCAGTATACCCAAGGTCATGCCGCCCACTGCTCCGAGCATAGGTGCCCGTGTTTCTAAAACTAAAATGCTGTAAAATATGTGTGTGACATGCAGCCTAACATACAGTCAGTTGCACACTGAACTATCTATGTATTGTGCTTAGTGCAGCAATACAGATATAAATACATAAGGAAGTCAGCTACACATACTGAAAATCGTTCCCTTATAAGTTATATGCATCATGTGTTTGGGGTACGCAAGATTCCGAGCTAACAGTGTACTATTAATGCATATTTTGTTTAACATAACAGTCCCTTCCATACCTGGTCAGGGGTAGTAAAGGCTATATATATACACACACTTACAATTAAAAGCACACACTCACTTTACAGCTCAGTTGTAAACTCTTTTTACTGATGCTCAAAAGCAATAAATACTTGCCACAAACCTTGCAGTGATTTGATCAATAAATGCCAATTTCCCAATACCCAGCTCCCAACCAACCTTTACAATTGCAGATTAACTCGTTGTAGTACATTTCAATTTCTTTCAGTGTTCCCATCCAACAGCACTCAACCTCTACACAGCACATTCAAAGCCCGGCAGCGAGAACATTACTTAAGTTGCAAACGTGTACAAGTGTTTGGAGTTGCAGCTCGCCTCTGTTCTGCAGTAAAACCGGTTAGCTGAGCTCGAATCTGGATTTATTCTCAGGGTCTGAAGATGTCATGGAGGTGATTTATCTCAGCCTTTCTTCATTTTGTGTTCCACACATTCCGCTCAGTATAGTGTCAGAAAAATGGGTTCATTTCAGATCCTTGTGTGCAAGCAGCTGTTAAGAGCGCACTCGTTCGTGCTCGGAGTTCACTAGCCTATGCTGAACAATCTGCATCTGTCCACGCCAGAGGTGCGTGAGTGTTTTCGGCATTACCCCCTGGCTGATAACTGAATCCATGTGAGTCTGTCATGACGAGGAAAAGTGGATGGCAGTCAGACATGTTTGAACTGGAAACAAACCAACAGTCTCTGTGCCCTTTCATGATTCAGAACTCTTGTTCCGCACACCCTTTGTTCCCTTGTCCTTACCCTCTGCCCTCTTTTGTACTGTTTCCTCCCTGTGCTTTTCTCTGCGCTATTCGCTTCTCTTCGCCCTTTATGCTTCAGTTCTCTGTGCCCCTCTACACCCTTGGATTCTCCTGGCCTCTGTAACCTTCTATTCTCAGCGTCCTTGTACCTCTTCCTGCACCATGGGATGCTCTGGGTCTCTGGGCCGTTCAGTTCTCCTAGCCCTGGGCCCTTCGCCTTCCTTCTTGGGACCCTTTGGGCCTCTCTCCCTGGGGCCTCCATTCCAGTCTCCCTCCTGCACTCTCTGTTTCTCTGTGCCCACGGCCCATTCGTCTCACTCTCTCTTTCCTTGCATCCTCTGGTACGCTAGGCCCCTCCACCCTTGCCCTTGGGTTCTCTCACCCCCTCCCTCTGCATCTTGCAGTTCTCTTACTTGAGCCTTCGGATCTTCAGTCCCTCTCTTTCTCTGTCGCCCCACTCCCTTTAGTACAGTGGGCCTATGCAGCTTTCACCTTTCCCCCTCTACAACTTTTGGTTCCATTTGCTCTCTTTGAAGTTTTCTAAACCCCTCTACCCTTCAGTTCCCCGACCCGTGCACCCTTCGGTTCTCTGGGCCCCTCCACCCATCGGTTCTACTCACCACTGGGCCCTTCAGTTCTCTTGGCCCCTGCACTCTTTGGTTCTCGGGGCCCTTGCGACTTTCGGTTCTCTCTCTCTCCCAGCACCATGAGCTTCTTTGGGCCTCTGGACCTTTCAGTTCTCTTGTTGTCCTGCACCCATCGGTCCTGGGACCTGTTATGGCTGTCTGTCTATCTGTGCTCCCCTCGGCCCTGTCTCCCTTCTTGCACCCTATGGTTGTGTGGCCCTCCTGTACCCTACAGTTCACTATTTCCCTCCTATCAGCGGTGTCACTAGCGTTGGTGTCACCCAGTGCGGGTAACTCGTGGTGTCACCCCCTCACGACTTATCCCGAATCCATGAATCTATGATGGACCTCCTTCGAGTCCGCCAATGCCAATGATTGCACTTCGCGGAGGAGAAAACACCCATTGTTGAGCTGTGTTTTATCAGTGGCAGTTTTTAGATTCGTGCACAGCTGTCAGGCTCAATTCCTGTTAAATGCCCCCCTACTCCCTACGGAGACTCTGGTTCCTTAATTGGCACAGGGGGTTCAGTGGAAGAAGCTGCCATTCAGAGTCTGCGGCACGTTTTATGATCACTGTCTTCACCGCCTTGAAATCGGCTTTTTCCCATAAAAAACATTCAGTTATAAAATGCATGTTTCTGAAGATTTCTTTCCCGTGAGGTCAGCAGCACTAATGTGTATTCTGTTAGGAGAAAGTTGTAATCAGTTTTCCCAGCGTACCTTCTTCTTACAACAGAGATGCGGCTCCCAAGGACACTGGGTGCCCTAATGTAAGAACTGAAATTACCACACCCACCTCCTGTTTTGTTGGAAAATAAATAAATAAGGGTGAACTATCACACACTGAGCATCGGTGTCAATGCTCCTGCTGCACCAGTGCAGCAGGTGACAGAACTCGTGGGAGGGGACACTAAAATAAAGAATAAACATTAACAAAGGCAATACATAGATGTAAATGCTTATTTTGAATGAAATAGCACTCGTGAGTTGTCAACCGGTGTTCTTTGTGATGTTTGTGTGTTGAGAGTGCCTAAGTAATGAAGGTGTTTCTACTTCACTCAGCAGCGAGATTAGGTGTGGTATATTGCACCTGTTAACTACTCGTTACGTATAGGCGGCAGCAGTTGGCAGAGTAAGAGTAAATATATCCCCCATGGATAATAAGTAGGGCCTATTGCTCTCCAAGGTGTGATACTTTACTGTACTGTTGCATGTGATATTACACTACACACTTCAATTAAACAGGCACTAGTGAGCAATGTAATGTCACATGAATTATCCCACACGAATAAAGAGGCTGGTTGTCTGAGCAGGATTGACATAAGCCTCTCACATGAGCTAGCATTCTGCCAATGGCGCAGCAGGTGCGGTGGCACCAGGGCCATTGGCCTGTGGCGCCCACTGCATCCTGAATAATGAAGGATATTCCCACCTATCTGCAGTGGTCTGGGGGCTCATTAGCATTCACACAATAGGGCCAAAGGCACCCTGCTATGCCACTTAACTATCAGGTGGTATGTAAATCCCCTGTAGCACCAGCTGTGTACACATGCATTCCTAGGGCGTTACAGCGTCTTACTAATTCAGTAATTGTTGTTGCACTTTCAGTTATCAGGATTTTGAGAGTCGACTTTAGGGCATATTCCGTGTCCCGTTGTATTCCCAATTCCTGTGCAAAAGGGGTTTCCTCCAGAAGCGGGAGTCGGACTACACGTTTTGTGGAGTTCCCAAACTCTTGATTTGTTTTACTTTTCACCACGCACATTTTGCAAGAATTTTCTTAAAAGTTTGCATTAGGAAAATTGGTTAGAAAAATAGAATGTGTGTGATAAACTTGTCGAAGTCCACTATACGCACACTTAACACAACTTTTATATCTTGTAACAACATCTAAATACAATCCCAAGAATGAGAAGGAAGGAATGGGTGGGGAAGTTGCTGTGCTGAATTGAAGTGTTTAAACTTTTAATTCGGGCATTTTTTGTGTCTATTCCTAGCGCGCCTTCTCTTCCTCTTCTAGCCCTGGGCCTGTATATCACACAGACAGCTCATGCCCGAATCCCGCTGCAGAGCCGTACCTGAGCCTCACAGCGCCGGAGCCGCCACTGTGCGTGCAGCATCGGCCCGGCCCTGAGAGCCACAGCAGGTGCTTCACCTTCAGACTCGGATGTGAGCCGCGCAGTCAGCATCGGATGCGGGCTGCGCAGAGCTACCTACACTTGACTTGAGCTCCGTAGCACTAGACTTGGACCATGGCGGTGACCGGTGACATCATTCTTTTTCTGCCTCCCTGTTTTTAGTTAATAATAAATAAATGGGGTCTCTCTTTTTCTCTCCTTACATCCTTCAGTTCTCTGGGCCTCAGAGTCCTTCCGTTCCAGGGGTCCCGTCGCGGCTGGCAAGAGGGGGTGGGGGGGTTGGGGGGTGGGGCGGCGCAAGGGGGGAGCGACACAGTAATGTCAATAAAATTAAAAATAAACTTAACTTAATACCTTCCTCCCACTGCGTCCTTTGGATCACGTGCCACCGCTCCTGCTGCTCCTGGCTGGGCCTGCCTTAACCTAGGCAGCCTCCCTCCCCCTCTCCTAAGCCACACTCCTTGGATGTGGGGGCGTGGGGCCCCTCAATAAATTCATCCCCTGTCTGATCTGGGCGGCACGAGGTGGGCCCCAGTCCTGGGTTAGCAGTGGCATCTGTTACGCCAGAGCCCGGGCGTGCGCATGGGCACCAACTATTTCAATAATTAAGACGCCTGCTAGCAGTGCGTGCGCACAGCACCATTTCATTAAAGAAGAGGCCATGGCAAGCGCGCAACGAAGACGCTTGGTTGCTAGCTTTGCTGAGTGAGGGGGCCCCGCGGGCCCCTGAAGCCCAGGGCCCCCCGCACTGCAGGGGCTGCGTGGGCCTGTGTAACACCCCTGGGAGAAAGGTGTCAGAACACCGGGACATACGTCCAAAAACTGGGCCTGTACGGTCAAATACAGGAGCGCCTATTGCGTTGATTTCCGATTTTATTGATTTAAAGAATTGCTTTGTCCTTCACGTATAATTTCTTTTCCCCTGGATTTTCGGGTGTTTGCTGTCAGGAAAGCAATTGAAGCCAAGTGAAGTGGGTTCTGCGCTCAGGGGAGCCGGGGGTCAGGCATGCCTGGCATGAACAACAACCCTCTCAGACAAGTGCCCCTTTCAAAAGCACTTGTCTGAGAGGTAACTGACATTGCCTGCCCCAGATGAGCACGTCAGTCATCTACCAACCCAGGGTTAGTCCATTAGTCTCCTGGAAGCACCCCCGTATTTAAGCGGTTCAGTGTCACAGCCCTTACATGCCAGATACTGGTCTTCAGGGCGCTATTCTTGCTGTCATGGCCATTGATTGCACATACTCTTTCGGGCATGCATTTAGTCTGAAAACAGCACCGGGAGCCAGGGATTGCGTGTTTCCGCAAGTGCCTGGGACCAGCCTTGCGTCTGCACGAACGACGACTTCTTCTATTGTACAGCGCTCTGACACCTTCGGGTAAAGTCTGCGCTGCATAAAAATGCATTAAATAAAAATTAAATAAAATGAACCTTAACCTGCGTGTCTGTAACATACACTATTAAACTAAGTGCCACCACCCCCACCTACCAAGTGGGGGTGTGCACTCTGCACTGCACACAAAGGCCCACAGAGGCTTAAACTCAGGAGTTTAAGTGGGCCGGGTCTCAAGGGGTCTGAGCACCGGCAGCTTTTTTCAGGGGACCTCGAAACGGGTCTCTATCGGGCTCTGTTTTGAGCCCTGGTACAGGCGGTCCGTTTTTTCCGGACTGCAGTGACAGCAGTTTGCTGTCACTGCAGTCTGGAAAAAAGTGCAGGGCGCAAAACAGCCTGATAAAGACCCTTTTGGAGACAGTAAGCACGTGGTTATGCACTTCCCACACTGCTCACTTCTCACTACTCACTAGTGGAGAAGTGACGGCATGACATCATGTCAGGTGAGCGTTGTGGGGGAAGGGAAATCCTTTAACCACTTCGATGCTGATGACGAGCTGAGCTCGTCATGTAACGCGTTTTTTAGAAAACAGCCGCACAGCGCAAAAATAACCGCAGCAGCGATGCGGTTAAAGAGTCATTTTCTTTCTGGATTTCCCTTCTCTTTCTGAAACGCAAGAGCAGCAACATTGTGGTAGGGTCAACAATGCTTTAATTGGAAACTTTTTCAAAATTATATGTAACAAGCCATAGTTACAGCTTATTTATCCTATGCAACTAATAACCATTGACAAAGCCAATAGTCCTGACTTATTGCAGGTATGATGTTACTTGTTGTATCACATATCTGGATGCAATGACAGGAACCGCAAAATACAAGTCGGGTATCACATTATGCTAAGCACAGATTTTTAGAGTAAGTGTTTTAAAGCCACGCCCCTAAGTACACTGACCACGCCCCTTTGAGAGACCCCCCAGTTTTTTCATCCTACTTAAAGCCCTGCTTAAACTGTCTGCTGCCGGAGTCCCAGTGCCACAAACGAAACAAAAAGCCCAGTAGCCAACCAAAAACAACGTACGCCACCAGGGCAAGGCCTCGCCGCCTCGGGCTCTATGGATCGAATCAAAGTCACCCCCTACCGGCAGTGGCCCATCCCCCAGGTGTCGCGCAGTCAGTAGAGTACTACTAAAGTTAAGTGTAACACACAAGTACATAATTAACGCAGGCTGCAGCGACAAAATTAAAAACACAACAGCCCCTATAAATATAATTAGGAGGTTGTTGTGGGTGGTGGCGGGATCCCTTTCACTTACCAGTGTGTTGTAGTTACCGTGACCTGCCCTGACCTCGACGTTCACTTCTCAAGGCTCCTCGTCAGGCTCCTCGTCTCGACTCAATACCAGGAGGACTGCAGTCAGGGCTCGAGTCAGGGTACCACGCGGGTGGACGGCGTCTCACCACTTATTTTACTGTGTTTTTACCGGGTGGACGCCGTCCCCCCTGCCCAAAAGATGGAACGGGTGCCTGAGTCTGCACCTGCTCGTGAATGAGAGCCTTCTAAATGCACCCAAGCCTCAGACTAATCTCCCCTTCCACCTCACGCCCTCCCCTTGCCAGCATTTCTCAGAGCACAAACGAGGCAACAAGGCTTCAAGGAGCTGCGCCGTCAACACGCCGAGCATGTCACTTCCAGGGACACCGACAGATGCCCGTAGTGCCGTCTGTAATAACCGTGTAATCTGAGGAATGGGTCTTGTGTATAGTGTGTTCTTGTGTTTTGAGTGACTGCCACTTACTGCAGTATTATACTTCTACATGTATCTTGTGTGTATTCACGCATTTCAGACGGAGAAAGTAAATTTCGTGGCGTCACTTCCTGTTGTGACGTCACTTCCGGTGACACCACCTAACTTGGTGCGTACCCCCACTTCTTTTTTTAGGACTTGTGCCCTGACTGCAGTACACAGCATGGCAATAGCAATGATAGCACGCACAAGCCAGCCACGACGAAGCAAGCCAAAAGTAAAACTGGGAAATACTGGAATTTGGTGGTCTTTGGACTCCTCCCCCAGACCCCAGCAAATCAATCACATGCAAAACAACAAACTGTTGCTAGGTCTGGTGGAAGAGGCAATGGCCACTGCCACACCCCCACAAAATCAAAGCCGCCCGGACTGTCCCGCCCTCAGCCATTGAAACTAATGGAGGGCCTCCAACTCCTCCCTGGGCCAAAGGAATAACGCCCAAATATAAATGCTATTCTGGCAGTGAGACACAGGCTGCACGCTCCAGTGTGTCGTCACTGCCCTGCTTTATGGCTCCAGGTCGAAGAAATCTTCGCCCAGCCAAAAGCATGTGCAGAACAAAGGCAATCCTCCACCACCCCCTTAAAAAAAGAACATTTGAACATGTTTGTTTATCGAGCACAAGCAGCCAGCAAAATGCATTGCTAACTGCTCAGTGTTCCATCATGCATTTTGTTAGTCCCCCACAGTCCCCCACAGGGTGGGAGGGCGACGCCCACCTTGCCCGTGTACACCAGCCGCCCCTGGGTTTGACATGGTAGGGTTGTAACTTACGCCATTAAGGCAAGTTATATGCAGAGTTACTTTGCATGGATTTCTGTTGCTGGATCTAAGATCCAATACGGCTGTGTGTTTCATGGCATTGCAGGGTTTGAGACACATCGATGGCCGATCCAAGTCAAGTTAAGTCAAGTTAAAATTTGTATTGCGCTCTCCTGACCCAGAGGGTCTCAAGGCGCTTGAGGAGGGGGTGTTCGCTACTTATCAAACAGCCAAGTTTTGAGTTGTTTTCTGAAGGAGAGTTGTTTCTGTGTGAGGCGGAGGTGGGTGGGGAGAGAATTCCAGGTTTTGGCCGCTAAGTAGGAGAAAGATCCTTCCTCCCATGGTAGTTCTTCAGAAGCGTGGAATCGCGGCGAGTGCTTGATTGGAAGATCGGAGTTGGTGGGTGGGGGTGTAGAAGGTCAGGCGCGAGTTGAGGTATTTAGGTCCTAGGTCATAGATAGCCTTGTGTGCGTGGCTGAGGAGACGGAACGTTATTCTCTTGTTTACGGGGAGCCAGTGGAGGTCTCTCAGGTGACCGGATATGTGCTTGTGGCGGGGTATGTTTAGGATGAGTCGGGCGGAGGCGTTCTGAATGCGTTGGAATTCTTTACTGTAATTTGGCTGTGGTTCCGGCGTAGAGGGTGTTTCCGTAGTCCAGTCGGCTTGTGACAAGTGCTTGGGTGACTGTCTTTCTTGTTTCGGTGGGGATCCAAAGGAAGATGTTTTTGAGCATACGTAATATGTTAAAGCATGATGATGAGACGGCATTGACTTGTCTGGTCATCGAGAGGGAGGAGTCTAGAATGAATCCCAGGTCGCGAGCATGGTCCGTTGCTTTGGGTGCGCTGCCCAGTGTCGGTGGCCACCATGAGTTGTCCCATGCGGAGGGGGATGATCCTAGGATGAGTACTTCCGTCTTGTCAGAATTCAGTTTCAATCGGTTGTTCTTCATCCATTTGGCTACGTCTTTAATCCCTTCGTGTAGGTTGGTTTTGGCGACGTTTGGGTCTTTGGTGAGGGAGAGGATCAGCTGTGTGTCGTCAGCGTAGGAGATGATGTTGAGGTTGTGTTGGCGTGCGATGGATGTGAGGGGGCTCATGTAGACGTTGGAGAGGGTGGGGCTGAGCGATGATCCTTGTGGTACGCCGCAGATGACTTCGGTGGCCTCTGACCTGAAAGGGGGAGGCGGACTCTTTGGGTTCTTCCGGCGAGGAAAGAGATGATCCAATCCAATGCTTTTCCTTGTATCGCGGCGTTACTGAGGCGTTGTACTAGGGTGCTATGACAGACCGTGTCAAACGTTGCAGAGAGGTCCAGGAGGATGAGGGCAGCTGTTTCCCCGTTGTCGAGTAGTGTTCTGATGTCGTCTGTGGCTGCGAAGAGGGCGGTCTCGGTGCTGTGTTTGGCTCGGAAGCCAGACTGAGAGGGGTCGAGGGAGCCGTTGGACTCGAGGAAGGCGGCGAGCTGACTGTTGACGGTCTTCTCTATGAATTTGGCAGGGAAAGAGAGGAGCGAGATGGTGCGGTAGTTCTTAAGTTCAGTGGGGTCTGCTGTAGGTTTCTTTAGTAGGGCACTGAGTTCGGCATGTTTCCAGCTTTCCTGGAAGGTGGCGGTGTTGAGGGAGCAGTTGATGATATCCCCGAGATGGGGTGCTATGATGGAGTCAGCCTTGTTGAAGATGTGTTATGTTATGTTAAAATGGGACTTTTATAGCGCAACGGCTACTCCAAAGGAGTGTCCCGGCGCTTTGAGCTCCAGACCAGAGAAAAGAGCAAGAAAACATAACAATAACAAAGCAGGGGCCTAGAAGAGGGGACAGATTATCCAGCGAACAACCAGGTTTTCAAGTCTTTCCTGAAGACAAGCAGGTTTGCGGTGTTTCGCAGGGACACCGGTAGAGAATTCCATAGCTGAGGAGCAAGGAAACTAAAGGACCGGCCGCCTAGCCGAGCCCTTTTGATGCGTGGCACCCGAGCCAAAGCCAAGGCTTCTGACCTGAGGGATCGTGCAGGTCGATAGAAGTCCAGCCTCCTCTGAAGATACTTGGCACCATTGCCATGCAAGGCCTTATGGGCAAGAGTCATGGCCTTGAACAGTATCCTCTTCCGCACCGGAAGCCAGTGAAGGGATACAAGGAGATTAGAGGCACTAGTGCGGCGGTGAAGGCCAAAAATAGCGCGCGCAGCAGCGTTCTGGGTGACCTGCAGACGCTGGAAGAGATATTCAGGCAAGCCCAGATATAGGACATTGGCATAGTCCAATCTGGACCCTATGAGGGCCTGAACAGTGATCCTCCGATGTTGCTCCGAGAGAAGGGGAAAGAACTTGCGCAGCATTCTAAGAATCCCAAAACATGTTCCCGTAAGAGTGGAAACCTGGGATTTGAGCGAGAGCTCGTTGTCAATTTTAACTCCCAGGTTCTTCGCCCACTTACAAGACTGAGTGGGAGGGAACATGTCAGCAGGCCACCATCCCTGCCAATCTGGTTCTGATGGGCATCCGAAGAATAGTATTTCAGATTTGTCCGAGTTGCACTTAAGGCTGTTGTGTGAAAACCAGCTAAAAACAGCCCCAAGGCACTCACGGATCCTTTCTCCATCGAACTCTTCGCTCTTACGACAGGTGAAAAGGAGCTGGGTGTCGTCAGCATAAGAGACGATCCGGGCCCCATAGGACTCCGCCAATGTCGCCAGAGGGGTCATAAGGATGTTAAATAGAGTGGGGCTCAAAATAGAGCCCTGAGGCACTCCGACTCCCAATGGCGGCATCTCGGCGGATCCGGGTGGGACCCAGACCGTCTGGCGGCGGTTTGCCAGAAAGGAACAAAACCAATTGAGCACCGTCCCCCCTAGCCCAATGTCACGAAGCCTAGTGAGGAGATCCTCATGGGGGACGGTGTCAAACGCCGCCGACAGGTCTAGCATGACTAACATCACCCTGCCTCCCGTGTCCAGCACCTCTTTAACGATCTCCGAGACTTCCAATAGCGCCGTCTCGGTGCTTAAGTTGGAGCGAAAGCCCGATTGGGATTCATGAAGTAAATCATTAGACTCCAGGAAGTTGGAAAGCACGCTGTGCACGTGTTTCTCCAGGATCTTAGTCAGTGCTGGAAGGAGCGAGATTGGCCTATAATTAGAAGGTGCCTCTGGGTCAAGATAGGGCTTCTTAATCAGGGGGATGACCGCGGCTTGCTTCCAGGCCTGGGGCAGAAAGCCCTGGCTCAGGGATAAATTGAGGATAGGATTGGCTATGGGGTTGATGGCGTCTGCCATTTTTGCTAGAAATTTTGCTGGGCACGGATCTAACGGTGAGCCCGATTTAAGGTTCCTCATCAAGGCTAAAGATGTGGCAACCGAAAGGGGAGGAAAGTCAAGCAGAGCTGGGCCTGAGGGAGACAGAGAAGCTGTCTCAATCGGCACCACAGACACATCATCTGGGGCTCTCAACAGGAAAGAAACCTGGATTTGCCTAATTTTGGTGGTAAAGAAGTTGGCAATAGTGTTAGCCCAGGTCTCCACTGGAGCACCCTGAGTAAAGATGGACCGGGGGCTAGTGAATTCACGCACAATTGAAAAAATCTCCTTACAGGAGTTAGCTGCGTCGTCAATCCTTTTGGCGAAATAACATTTCTTGCTCTGAAGGACTAGATCATGGTATGACTTCATCATGATTCTATAACGTTGTTTAGCCTCAGGCTCATACTGGGCTCTCCAAGCCCGCTCAGCAACTTTACATTGCCTACGGGCGTGGGCTAGTTCCTCCGTAAACCAGGGGGCAGAGACCCGTCGAGCAACGGACCTGGGAGCGAGCTCATTTAGTCTGGCAAGAAGCCAGGATTGCAGGCTCTCCAGATCTTTCTCCAGGTCACCAGTACAAGACACAGGGTGATCAACCAGAGCATGCGTGAGCATATCTGGGGTCACCCGATGAAGTGCCCTATAACTGCTGCCCTGCTGTCTCGTGGCGCTGGCCGGAGAAGCCATAGTAGATGGTATTTCAAAATGGGCAAGAAAATGATCAGACCAAACGACTGGCAGGGTGGGGGCATGGGTCGGTTGGTGATCCGGAGTGTATGGAGTTCATCAAGCGGATGGTGTCTTCGGTGCTGATCGGGTTCCAGGTGCAAAGGGTGGTGGTGGGGGGCTTCAGTTCGGTAGTAAGGGGGGTGGACTGGTCGCCGAAGATGTTATGTATGTCAGTGATTTTGCTGTGGAAGAATGATGCTTGTGAGTCGCAGAGGTCTTGAGAGGGAGTGATGTCGCTGGAGACGGCGCTGGGATTGGTAAACTATTTGACGATGCTGAAGAGTTCCTTGCTGTTGTGGGCGTTGTTGTGGATTCGATCCTGGAATGCTGATTTCTTGGAGGATCGGATCAGCTGGTGGTCTTTGCGGGTGGCGTCCTTGAGGGCGGTCATGTTGTCTGTGGTTGGGTTTTTTCGCCACGTTTTCTCGAGGGTGCGGCAGTTCTTTTTGGAGTTCTTGAGGTCGTCATTGAACAAGGAGGCTTTTTTGCTACCTTTGTTGTTGTGATGGTTTTTCAGGGGTGCTAATTCGTCAGCGCAGTGGGTGATCCATTGTGCGAGATTGACGGCTGCTTGATTTGGGTCCGATGATTTGGCGGGAGGGTTTTGGTTTAGCGATGTGGTGAGTTGGTCGGTGGTAATTATGTTCCAGTTTCTGCGGGGGACTTGTTGTGGGTGGTGGTGGGTCGTGGTCTTTCTAAAGTTGAAGTGGACGCAGCTGTGGTCTGTCCAGTGGAGTCCTGTGGCGTGGTTGAAGGAAACATGCTTGCTGGAGGAGACGATTGGGTCCAGCGTGTGTCCAGCGTGGTTGTGGGGGTGTTTACCAGTTGTTTGAGTCCGAGATTAGCGAGGTTGTCCAGAAGGGTGGTGGTGTTGCTGTCGTTGTTCTTCTACAGGTGGAAGTTGAGGTCCCCTAGGAGAATGTAGTCCTCGGAGGGGAGGGCGTGTGGGCTGATAAAGTCGGTGATGTCTTCGCTGAATTGTGTGCGGGGTCCTGGTGGTCTGTAGATGAGGGTGCCTCTAAGTGTGGTCTTGGGGTCGGTGTGTATCTGGAAGTGAAGGTGTTCGGCAGCTGTGAGGGTGTCGCCGGAGCTGGTCGTAATGCGGATGGAGTTCTTTTGAATGATGGCGATACCTCCTCCTGTTTGGTTGATGCGGTCCTTTCGGATGATCTTGTATCCGTCAGGGATGGCTACGGAGATGTTGGGCGCTGATGAGGCGTTCATCCAGGTTTCTGTAAGAAAGGCAACGTCCGGTGATGTGGTGTTGAGTAGGTTCCATAGTTCAATGGCGTGTTTGGGGACCGGGCGCGTGTTGAGCAGGATCCACTTTAGGTGGTTGTTGTTTGGGCTCTGTTTGGCGGTAGTGGTTGCAGTGTGGGTCCTGATGCAGCAGAACTTGCAGGATTGGCAGGTGAAGGGTCCATGGGTGCGTCCTGGGGCGGCTCGGTGGCAGTCGGGTAGTCGGCCGGTGTTAAGTGCAGAGAGGGTTGCGACATCGTACATTAGGCGGGTGGAGTGGTTTTTGCGTGGGCCAGGGGGTCTTCCGCTAGGCGCGGTCAAGGCGCGGATGGACGTAGACGGGCTTACCTTTGGCGCGCCCGCTGCGCGTAAATGCATCTGTCATAAGTAGATAGTGGCGAGGGCGTAGCGTGGGAGGAGCAGCTGGGAGGCGGGAGCGGGGTGGCGACTGGGGAGGAGATTGTACGGCGATGCTGTATATAATAAGACAGGTGCTAATTTCGAGCTACATGCAATGGCAGCGGGGCCAGAGCCTTCAACGACTCCAGGATACTGACACAGTCTAAAGAGATATTTTTTGTTCACAAACCCAGGTCTTCCTCCAGGCGGATAGCAGCACTCTCTGACCCGCTTGATTACACCACTACCCCATGGCAGCCATGAAGCTGTGGGGGACCAGCCGACCTCCACCTCATCGTAATGGATTGCTTAGTCTTTCTTTCTCTGGGATGGGGTGCTGGGCACTATTGGGATGGGGGATAGGGGGTTGAGACTAATGTCATGGAATGTCAATGGTCTAGGGGACAGAATTAAAAGAGGGGTGGTTCTCCAACTACTCAAGAGAATGTCACCAGATGTGGTCCTGCTACAAGAGACACACCTTATAGAAAATTCCTGCTCATCCATGAGCAGACGAGGTTATCGTCTTGTCGCTCATTCGGGCTTCACCTCCGGGTCTCGGGGTGGGGGTAATGATCAGAGCCTCCCTCCCCTTGGAAATTGACGAGGTGATTTATGATGACAGGGGACGTTATGCAGTAATAGTGGGCAGATGGGAGGTAAAGACCATACTTCTAATGTCTGTTTATGTCCCACCTGGTCTGCAATAGTCCACATTTGAAGATATCGGTAAAGCATTTCTGAATCTCCCGGAAGGATTCCTGATAGTGGGTGGTGACTTTATTTCGGTTGTTTGTGGGAGGGAAGATCGTTATCCACCTAGGGACCTGCCGGGATCAAAGGCTTGGCTGAGTAGGCTTATGGACACTTTGGGATTAGTAGATTGTCGGCGCTTGCTACACCCTGGGCAGACACAATACACCTTCCACTCCGGGGCACATGGCAGCCTCTCTAGGCTTGATTATGTACTGATGCCAGCGGCGCAGGCCATGATGGTTAAGGAGGTTAGACATCTGCCTCGTGGCATTTCAGATCACTACCCGCTACTCATGGTGTTGGATACTGGTGTTGGAGCAGAAGGGAGGTTAGCTCCCATAAACACATGGTACCTCCGCAACCCTAGGACCCGTGCAGCATTGGTTAAGTCTATAGAGCACTATTTACTTGAAAACTTGGGGTCAGTGTCTTCTGCTGTTTCACTTTGGGAGGCTTTCAAAACAGTTATCCGTGGGCAGGCTTTGTCGTTGATTTCCTGTGCCAAGAGGAGTAAACATGAAGAAGTAATCCGACTTGAATCCGAAATAGACGAGTTGGAAAAGATTTGGAACATGATGTTACTCAGGAGAAATTTCATGCTCTTAGTCTCAAACAGAGTGATTATAAAGCACTGGTCACTGACGCTGCCAGATCCATGAGTAGAGAGCAGCAGGGGCGTTTGTATGATGTTGGGGATAAGGCAGGTAAATTGATTGCATGGCTGGACAAGAAGGAGAGAGCGAGTCGGGTGGTTCCGGTGATTGAAAGTCAGAGTGGTATGAGAGTTACTGACCCAGTGAAAATAGTGGAACGCTTCGCAGAATATTTTCAGGGGGTTTATTCTCCCGTATCGGACAGACCCGAAGAGGACTCGCATTTGCCGCTCATTTGCTTAAACTCTACTTGCCAACAAGGAGGATACCTGAACGCTGAACTCGGAGGGCGCTTTGCAACACCTAATTTGCACAGGAAAGGTCGCGCCGCTGGTGGGAGCTTCTCCAAAATCGGCGGACAGCCTGCAAGCTCCCAGCGTGCACTAGACCTTGAGGCTACCTGTTGGCTCCACCGGGGGACTGCGAGGACCAGCAGCCTCTACACCTAACAGCTGGTGCCTCTTCCCCCGGCGGCCACGCCCCCTAACTAGCTCACCAAAAATTGAACAGACCCAAACGCACCGCGGGACGCGCGCGGGGCGAAGCGCGGGCGAAGCCCGGGCCAAGGGCGGGCCCGTTTAAGCCCGTTCAAGACCGGGCAGGACTGGACTGGGCCACCCTATTTTCAGTTTGCTTTTATATTTTGCCACTGACAAAACATCTATTTAGGACTCTCCAGTCCTGGCTAGAAGTGACCAATAAATATAAGCTAATCTGCCTTCAAGAAACCTGGGCAATTGATCCTATTCACATCCAGGGCTACAAAACATTCCATCTTCCGGCCATACCGTCCACTCATGGAAGACCCAAGGGTGGCTTAGCCATTTACATTTCCAACTTAATTCCTTTTACGACCACGGAAGTCCCGTTAGTCTTTCCAATCTTTCAAATTCTCAAATTAGTTCCAGACAATAGTTCTTGTTATTATTTCATCAATATGTACAATAATTCCACGCCTGGTGACTGTGTAAAATCTTTGTTGGAAATCACTTTATATTTACAAGATCAGAAAGCCAAGAACCAACAGCTACAATGCCATGTTGTGTGGGGTGGGGATTTCAATGTTTATTTGTGTAACAACTATAACAAAGGTATTTGTGGGCTCCAAGACGAGCACGACGCCCCCCTGGCCCACTTCGCCCACAGTAGTGTTGGTGACGCTTTAAATAACTGTATTTTTGCTCTAGTACTTGAATTCGCGAACATTTTAGTGAGTCCTGCTGTTGAGTTCAAGATGACTTTTCACGGTAGAGGATTTAGCACAATTATTGATTTTATCTTATGTTCCCAATCTTTAAACAACCGATTGAAATACTTTACAACTGGTACCGATCCCTCAAGCGATCACTACTCAAACAGCACCACTATAGTATTAAATACCCCATCCTCAGCCTGTCCAAAAACAAGCCTCTTAACGCAGCATTCCCTGTAGATGAGTAAAATTAATGGCTATACTCTCAAATGGTCGATGATCAATCCCTCAGAGGCCACTAGCAAGATCATCCAAAGAACCCTTCCCTTAATCTATCACTGTTTGGAGATGTCATCATCCCCTCAGCTGATCCTCTCTAGCTTCGTTAAAATCTTAGAAGCCATCAGACAAGAGCTTACTCGCCAACATAAGACTCACAATAACGATAAGGATTCCAGTGGGTGGTTTGATTCCCATTGCCGTAAAGCCCAGCGTGCACTAAAAAACGCTCTACACAATCAAGTCAAGGACCAGCCCCTAATTGCGTCTTTAAGAAAAAACTATAAAATGGCACAAAAATCCCGTAAACGGGAAATAAAAAATAATCTCTGGGCCCAACTACACCAGAGCACACTAAGCAAGTACTGTACCCTGTTTTGGAGAACAGTTAAGGCCCCTTTCCTAGCTGATGCAACTGCTGTACGGCATCTTGACGTGGCAGTACCCGCTGATAAATGGGTAGCACACTACTCGCAGATCTTCGGGGACCCCACCTTGACAACTGAGGCTCCTAGACTAGAGGCGGCAGCTGTCACTAGTAACAATATCTACCCTATTGACCTCCACTTCGATCTAGTGGAGGTGACCGCGGCGCTGACCTCCTCAAAGACCGGTAAAGCGCCCGTTCCTGATGGGGTCCCCTTAGACATCTTTGTTAGCAACATAGACTTATGGTCCCCAATTGTTACCCAGGTCATGTCCGCAGTGACTCAGATCGGCCTTATTGATTCTTGGTCCACTTCTGTGCTCCTACCCATATTTAAAAAGGGAGAACGGGACAACCCAGCCTGCTACAGGCCCATCTCCCTCTTGGATTCTCTGGGCAAGGTCGCCGGCAGATTAATTCTGGAACGACTACGGGACTGGGCCACAGAGAATAAGATCTTAACAGACTTACAGTTTGGTTTCCAGGAGGGTCTGGGCACTGTAGAACAGGCCTTAAAACTGACTCTGCTTTTATGGGTAAATACGCCTGGGCCAAAGGCGGTAATCTTTACCTAGTCTATGTGGACTTGAGTTCCGCATTCGACTGCGTAATTCATTCCAAGCTATGGGCGATCTTGAGTAATCTGGACATAGATCTTGCACTGCTGAATTTCCTCCGAGAGTTATACTCGGATGCAAAAGCTTGTGTGAGATATAGCATCAAAGGGGAGCTTTCTGAATCCTTTAACATTGCAAAAGGCGTTAGGCAGGGTTGCGTCCTTATTCCATTCTTATTTAACATCTACACTAATGGACTGGAGCTAGCGATGCTAGTTGAAAGTAAAGATCTCCCCTGCATAAACACCCGCCCAATCCCTGCATTATTATATGCAGACGATTCTGTCATCCTAGCAAGGACACCTAACCAACTACAGATTCAACTAGATAAATACTGCCAATTCATGCTTTCTCTTGGACTTAAAGTTAATAAGTCCAAGACTTTTGTTATGAATATTGGCAAGAAAGCCCAAAAATGCAAATCTCCTTTTATTGAGAAGACCAGGTTAGAAACTGCTAACACCTACCCTTATCTAGGTATTCTCATTGATAAGCATCTGTCCTGGAAACCTGCCATTTCCAGCAAGAAATTGCAGTTTCAACGCACAACATCGGCGTTGACTTCATTCTCAAGGAAACTGGGCAAGCCCGCCCCTGCTGTGATTTTGAAGATCTACCAAGCTAAATGCATGAGCGTGGCCACGTACGGGGCTGGTGTATGGGGCTATACGCCCGCAGATGAGCTTCAAATTATCGAAAATGACTTTTTGAAATATATATTAGCCCTTCCCCGAAGTGCTCCTACTTACGGCACCCATATGGAGCTCGGCTGGGAGTATCTAACTGACATCATTAGGTACCAGCCGATTCTCCTATGGCATCGTATATGGACTCAGGAGCAATGTCATCTTACTAGGTCACTAATATCTGACTGTCTCACACTGACCTATTGGAAAAAGATTCCCTGGCTGTTATATGTTTTTAAATTTTTAAATGATCTGAATTGCCCTGCATATTTCACTGACCCTGAATCTCTATTGGCTATACCTAGAAAAACTTTGAAAAAATATGTGTCGCCCATTTAAGCAATTTACGTTTGTGTTCAGAACTTGGTAAAAAGTCAAATGTTCATTTAACGATGATTCAATCCTCCTATGGCATTCAACCTTATCTGTCTTTTTTTTTGTCTAATTATGAGAGATATGTTTTAACCAGATTTCGGTTTGATGTATTTTATCGCCTTGTCTCACTGCCTGTGCCCTCTGATTGGTCACGTGAAATAGCTAACTGTCCATGTGATGGTCATACTCGCCAGTCAACCCTGCATGTAACCTTCTTCTGCAGTCTTTATGAGACCGCGCGGAAACGTTGGCTGGTCCCACTTCTCCGGCACTTAGGATTGAGAAGATGCAGACCGGCTCTTTTGGCACTTCAATACTTAGACACCCCGTATGTTGCCAAAACTGTAGCCTGCTACCTCAAAACCTGCTTGAAAATCCATTCCCAATTACTAACCACTGCTCCTTAAGACTTTATTTCCGCGCAAATGACTAATGTGATAATATATTTGTGCATAGAGTGTCAGTGTTTAGTTGAACTTGAACGATTTCTTATTGTTTTGAAGCAATAGCGCTCCACTTTCTTTAGTAATTAATGAGCAAATGGAATTTTTTATACTGTTGTAAATATTCGTTTTTAAATGCACTTGTTATGATTGTAAATTCAATCGAAATAAAGTTACTTTTGACTGACTCGCACTTGTTGTTGCGAGACATAGCTTTACCCCGCCTAGCTAACGAAGACAGGGAATTGATCGATGCTGTACTGACTGCTGATGAGATTGTGCTGGCGATCCGTTCAGTGCGTTCAGTCAAAGTGATGGGACCAAACGGGCTCCCTATTGAACTGTACAAACTAAGACCCGACAAGATAGCGCCATAACGCCGGGCTATGTTTCTTGAATCGCATGATGCGGGCCTCCTCCACCGTGATCAAAGGCTCGCAACCATTGCAGTTATCCACAAAGAGGGAAAGCCGCG